>NC_063435.1:14287915-14887915 GCF_020379485.1 Brassica napus
GTAAATCGCTTATTTTCTCCTTGCCATAAGGTGGATTATTTTTCCGCCATTTTGCAATTTCATGTCGACAATTGCTAATTTTTGCTACTATATCATCCTCGCTACGAATCCTATCATCTGACCAACCCCGTCGTAATGGATTCCAAAGCCCCTCTTGCCTACCCACCTCTTATCAAACCGAAATTGCCCTTTCCTTCTGTGAACTTTATCGTCTAGATACGCCACCACTGGTCGATGATCGGATGCCACCAAACCTAGATATTCTGTGTAAGAACAGGGAAATAGAGTATGCCACTCCTCATTTGCTAGAGCGCGATCTAACCGACACCTTACAGTCACAGCCCCTTTTCCTTTTCCTCTTCTCCCCTGCCACGACATTTTGTTCCCTCTAGCCGGAAATTCCAGAAGTCCAGTATTTCTTATCATGTTATAAAAGGGATAAAGAATCGCACTTCTCAAAGCTCCTCCATCTCTTTTCATGATTTCCCGTAATCTCGTTTAAATCACCAAAATAAACCAGGGCTCAGATCTTGCAATGCCATACCTAGTTAATCTTTCCCACACTTGTTCCCTCATTTGTTGAACCGGATCTCCATAAACAAATGTGAGAAACACCTTTTCCCCAAAGCCACCGCCTCCACATCTATCATTCGATTACTTGAATAGAGTATATTACTTGATACTCATTATTATAGAAAAGTGCTAGACCACCACTCCTTCCATTTGGTTCCACTGTAACCAGATTATCAAACCCGAATGTAATTGAAATCTGTGTACAAAGTCATACTCCTGTTTGGTCTCTGATAAAAAAAGAAAATCTGGTTTATGTTTGTGCCATATCTCTCGCAGATAACTCATTGTCCATTTACTTCCCATTCCTCTACAGTTCCAACTTAGTGCTCTCATTAAAAATATAAAAATACTCCCAAGAGTTAGCAAAATGGGTTTAATGATACCTGAAATCCCAACCACCAAAACACCATAACCCCATAAAACACCAAACTTTCACTCCACCCTCACAATAAAACGGCTTCAATATAATAATGGTACGCCCTGTCCCTATTCCTGATATACATTATTTCCAAATCCACCTCATCATCTAGTTTGAAACCAATACACCATGATAGAAAACAACATATGAGACTTGTTCTTCACGTAAAGCAGAGAAGAATAATCTGTATACATTTCTAAATCATCTTCAATATCTATACCAAATATCAATTCCTTATTTCCAAAGTAACCACTCTAATCTTCACCAAATAAACCATCTGCGACTGGTTTAAAGAGACCAGCCACAGGTCTCGAGTCGATACAACAAGAACGTTATGTTCTGTCGTGAGCCACTTCCCAAACCAACAAAACACACAAGTGCCAAATCATTTATTTGTCTTTTATAACAATAACCAGCATAAATAATACCGCTTCGAGAATACCAACCCTCCTGTTATGATCACATACGCTCAACAAAATAAACCAAATCCAAAAACCAATACCAAAATATTATTCCATACGTTCCAAAGACCAAACAAACCACATTTTAATAAATGCCCATTTAAAACCCAGACATACAAATAAAACTTGAACTGCTCGTAGAGCTTATTGAACCAACAAAAAAACTGAAAGTAAAAAAAAACAAACAAACCCGTAATATAGCTGTCTTCAAAACACCCACAATCCATAAACAGTTAAGGCTTGGGTAGCTGTTTCGGGTGTGAGGTACCCTTTTCTTCCACTTGCTTAGCACCACCACCCTGTGGAGGCTCTGTTTAGCTTGTACCCGTTTGCGAGGCTACATAAGCACTTGAGCAAACTTGGAGTTGTGTCCACCAGTAACTGAAACAAAGGCTTGCGCAGCCCGTTTTCTTCTCCGCCGCCGTTTTCCCCCTTACCCTCACAATGCCTCCAGTTCTATCTTCTTCGACAACTTCTGTTGTCCCCACCTGATCCATATCTGTTCCTTCTCCATCTGTAAGATATTTCCAGTTCGACCCCTTAATGATTGTGCTTGATCTTCTGGATTCCGCATCCACTCCGAGGATCTGAATGATAACCATATCCTAAAAAGCCCAATCGTATCTCCATTCCCAACCCCTTTCGATTGAAACTCTATCGAACTCGTTATTAGGTAATTGATTCGCAGATCTCCGCTGAGTTCCCCTAATTTCCCATCTCCATATGATTCTCCTCGAATCGTGAAATTCCTATGAGCACCCGGATCCCAATCTCGATCGAACATCCAAACCCTAATTTTAAAAACGTACTGAGTTATAAATATCAATGATGGATTGGTGAGTATAACATGAAGACAAAAATATAAATATCTGATTTTTAAGATAAGAAATTCAGCTTTTATTCAGATACTCAATATATAATATCTTAAATTATTTTTAAAAACATATACATAATTTTTTATATATATATATATTAATCTTCCAAACTTAAACTATTATATTATATATGAATAATGTTTTAAATAAAAATATTTCTGATTTAAAAAAAATAAAAACAACAATGGTTATTTTCAAATAATGGATGTAATTTACATTATACTATCATTTAACAAGTATTAGATACGTTTTGATATATCATTATTTTCTATTTCCAGAAAACAATAAATTGTTAAACATCAATATCATCTAGGTTAAGTATACGAACAACACAAATTCAAACATCACAAAAAATATTTACATAACCATTATAATACAATAATTTAATCAAAAAATACAATTAAAAAATATTAAAAAAATAGTTATATACTTAATATTTGAAAATAAATGATATTTTGCTAAAATTGTACTTACCTGGCCAAGGAGATCGACCATTTTTTTACGGATCGATCGAATGTTGAGCATGTGGTCGATCCGAAAATACTCTGCAGTTTAATAAAATCTCTAAAACATTTATTCCAACAACAAAAAAAGTAGTTTTGGTAAATATGATAACTAGATAGCCAAAAATAACAAAAAACAATATATTTAAATAGTAAAAAATTTTAATTTAACGTGTTAAAATTTAAAAATAAATTTTAATTATGACATGCATTTTAACATTTATATAAAATATATATCATAGCCTAAATAAATAATTTAACAACTTAAATTAGAAAAAAATAAAAATCCCGGGCGTAGCCCGGGTTAATCCCTAGGTGAGGAAGATATTTAAAATAACCATGAAGCAAATATATAAAATATATAAAATAACTTCCTTCCTCGCCAAATCAGGTATTGGTTCATGTTGGTTTAGTATTGTTTTTGGTTTATTAACCAGTTTAGGATGGTCCTATTGTAAATATAATTTAAGTTGGTTTAGCATATATTATGCTTAAAATAACTTAAATTAAATAATAGTAATATTATGCTTAAAATATAATTTTAGAGAGTTTTCAAATATAGTTTACAGAACATTATAGGTGATGAATTTAATTTATTAAATTCGTTTATTACTTAAAACTAAGTTTTTTAAAAACATACTGAGTTATAATATGAGTAAAACATGAAGACAAAAATATAAATATTTGATTTTCAAGATAAGAAATTCAGCTTTTATTCAGTACTCAATATATATATCTTAAATTTTTTTTTTAAATATACATAATTATATATGTAAATTAATCTTCCAAACTTAAACTAATATATTATATATGATTAATATGAATAATGTTTTTAAATAAAAATAATTTCTGATTTAAAAAAATAAAAAACACACAAATGGTTATTTTCAATAATGGATGTAATTTACATTATACTATCATTTAACAAGTATTAGATACTTTTTGATATATCATTATTTCTATTTCCAGAAAACAATAAATTGTTAAACATCAATATCATCTAGGTTAAGTATACGAACAACACAAATTCAAACATCACAAAAAAATATTACATAAACATTATAATACAATAATTTAATCAAAAATACAATTAAAAAAACAATATTCAAAGAAAAGTATATACTTAATATTTGAAAATCAAAGATATTTTTGCTAAAATTTTACTTACCTGGCCAAGGAGATCGTCCATCTTTTTACGGATCAATAGATTGTTGAGCATGTGGTCGAACCGAAAATACTCTACAGTTTAATTAAATATCTAAAACATTTATTCAAATACTCAACAAATAGTTTTGCTAAATATGATAACTAGATAGCCAACAAAATTACAAAAAATATTTAAACAGTAAAAAATATGTTACTTTAACGTGTTAAAATTCAAAAATAAATTTTAATTATAACATGCATCTTAACATTTATATAATATATATCATAACCTAAATATAAATAATTTAACAACTTAAATTAGAAAAAAAAAAAATCCCGGGCGTAGCCCGGGTTAATCCCTAGTTCTACTAATCACAACCATTATAAACCTTTTGATGGCTTTATAATAACTAGATTTTTTAACCGCGCGTAGATATTATATGTATTTCTCAATTCTAAAAAAATAATGTATAATATGGTATTACATTATTTAAAAAATATAAAATAATACTACATAACATAAATATATATTTTTTAATTTTCATTGTGGAAATTATTATGTTGTTTGATTGTTGTACTTGATTCACATATTTGCATAGTTATTTGTGATAGATGAATAAGTATATTTTTATTATCAGTAAATAATATATATTTATTATATAATATAAGAAAAATAAAATTATTTACTTTTAAAACAAACTTATCTCATGTTGGGGACTCGGTTATAGACATATCATATTCGAATGAGATATTTTTACAGTTATCAATCTTCTTAACAGTCAAGAAATAAATCTAAATATCAAAACAATATTTCATACGATCTCTTTGTAGAATAACTGCTCTGAAAAAATTGAATTTAGGCATAAAAAAAGACTGAAAATGGATGAGCAGATGTGTTATCTAAGTCAGATTTACAAAATACTATTCATAGTTCATATATCATTTATGTCCATCCTATTTTTTTGTCCATCCTTTCTTAAACATCTTGAAATAACTGATGCTAATTAATAATAAACTTTTGGCTGGAAAAAAAAAATTAAATTTGTCTAATTATCGCTTAATTTGTCTAACTGATATATATGTATTTTTTTAATTCTAAAAAAATAATGTATAATATTGTATTACATTATTTAAAGAATGTAAAATAAGACTACCTAACATAAATATATTTTTTAAATTTTCTTTGTGGAAATCACTATGTTGTTTGATTGTTGTACTTGATTCACATATTTGCATAGATATTTGTGATAGATGAATAAATATATTTTTATTATCAGTAAATAATATATATTTATTATATAATATAAGAAAAATAAAATTATTTACTTTTTAAACAAAGTTGTCTCATGTTGGGGATTCGGTTATAGGCATATAATATTCGGAGGAGACATTTTTACAGCTATCAATCTTCTTAACAGTCAAGAAACAAATCTGAATATCAAAACAATATCTCATACGATCTCTTTGTGGAATAACTGCTCTGAATAAATTGAATTTAGGCATAAAAAATGACTGAAAATGATGTGCAGATGTGTTATCTAAGTCAGCTTTACAAAGTACTGCTATTCATAGTTCATATATCATTTAAGTTCATCTTTCTTAAACATCTTGAAATAACTGAGGCTAATTAATAATACACTTTTGGCTGGCAAAAAAAATCAAATTTGTCTAATATCGCTTAAATATTTTATTAATATTGTCTAAGAAGCTTTCAATTGATATCATAGTTTAATTTTTATTAGTTTTTTTTGGTTAATTTTAGAGTTTTTTGTATTTAAGATTTTTTTTCCATATTAAGCTTATATTTCTTTCACATAATATATATATATCATAAAAATTACCATCAAATCGGTTTTATTTATTTATTATTTTGTTTTTAATGAAAATACACTTTTTAAATAATTTAAAATAAAATTATATATTAATTTGTTGTATTCTAACAATTTGATTTATTTAATTAATTTGCTTTGGTGGATAACTTAAAAAGTTTTCATATGAATCGGGGAAAGCAAGCTTATGTTGTTATATTATATTTATTTGTGTATATGCAATCCATATATAATGCTAGTGTAATAAAGAAAAAACATTATTTTTTTTGTAACTTCAAAAAGATACATTATTACAATTTGAAATTAATCAAAATTGAATAAAATGGTAACTAAATAAATCTAATTGCTTTTATCGTGTTTAGTTGGATTCTCGTGAAAAGAAATCGATAGGTTAAAAAATGTTTCAAAATTTGTTGTGTTATTGTTTTGTCTATAAACTACAAAATGTATTGAATTGATATATTTAATTATTGCACCTTTAAAAATATTTTATTAAGACATTAGAGAACTATGTTTTGAGTTGTTTTGTCAAAATTGTACAAAAATCTATGCATTTTTCATATTTGTAACGAAAATTTATATGTTAAACTTACTTTTAAAAAATTCTTAACTTTGTCACGAAAACAAAAATTTATGCTTTTTCATATTTCTCAATGTTCTCACACTTTCAAAGAATATATTAGCTTAGTCACTTACTTATTTTTTTTTACAAAACAAAGTATCGGAGTCTTGAAAGTTGAATCCATATTATTGTAAATTTACATAAGAGTTTGTGATTACATATTTAGTGATTTTTGTATATGTGTCCAAGAAGGTTACATATTTAGAGAACTATGTTTTGAGTTGTTTTGTCAAAATTGTACAAAAATCTATGCATTTTCATATTTGTCACGAAAATTTATATGTTAAACTTACTTTTAAAAAATTCTTAACTTTGTCACGAAAACAAAAATCTATGCTTTTTCATATTTCTCAATGTTCTCACACTTTCAAAGAATATATTAGCTTAGTCACTTACTTATTTTTTTTTACAAAACAAAGTATCGGAGTCTTGAAAGTTGAATCCATATTATTGTAAATTTACATAAGAGTTTGTGATTACATATTTAGTGATTTTTGTATATGTGTCCAAGAAGGTTTCAATGGCTTAGTGGTATATGCTCTATATTTATGTCGTACTAACCCGGGTTCGATCCTTTCCTTTGCATTGTTTTTTTCATTTTTTACGAAAAAATAAATGAGATGACATGGCAAGTTCGGACTCTCTGATTGGACGATTTTTTGTGCTTACGTAGATACCCTAAGAGGAGCTTATATCCCCTTTTAGTATAGTATATATAGATATCATGAAAAGTAAAAATAACTGATGGAAATGAAAATAGGCCCATTAATGGGCTAATAGTAATCAAAATAAGCCCATTAATGGCTCAATAGGCATGCTCAAAAGCTCAGACAAGCAAAAACAAGACATCCTAAAAAGTAGAAATCATTTGCGCGATTCGAGAGATCTGCTCTGCTTGATTAGATTTCGATTCTCTAGGGTTGTGGATTTCAGATCATGGAAGACGATGACGACTACGTGGAGTATGTTCCAGTGGCTAAGCGTAGAGCGATGGAAGAGCAGAAGGTCCTTCAACGGAAGGGAAAGGTGTTAGAGCTAGAGGAAGAAGCCGAGAAGGAGAAGCTCGCCGAATCCAAACCCAGCTTGCTAGTTCAAGCAACTCAGCTCAAGAAATACATACCCAAAGTCAGCGCTACGGAGCAGATCATTCTACAAGAGAAGGAGATGATGGAGCATCTCTCCGATAAGAAGACGCTGATGTATGTTCGCGAGTTAGCCAAAGGTATCACTTACACAGAGCCTTTGTTAACAGGCTGGAAACCTCCTTTGCACGTTAGGAAGATGTCTAGGAAGCAGATGGATTTGATTAGGAAGCAATGGCATATCATTGTTAGTGGTGAAGAGATTCCTCCTCCAATCAAGAACTTCAAGGATATGAAGTTTCCCAGAGCTGTTTTGGATACTCTCAAGGAGAAAGGGATAGTGCAGCCGACTCCTATTCAAGTCCAGGGCCTTCATGTGATTTTATCAGGAAGGGATATGATTGGGATTGCGTTCACTGGTTCCGGGAAGACTTTGGTTTTCGTGCTTCCTATGATCATGATTGCTCTCCAGGAGGAGGAGATGATGCCTATTGGTCCTGGAGAAGGTCCCATTGGGCTCATTGTTTGCCCGTCTAGAGAGCTAGCTAGGCAGACTTATGAAGTGGTTGAACAGTTTGTGGCTCCTTTGGTTCAGGCTGGATACCCGCCTTTGAGGTCTTTGCTATGCATTGGAGGTGTGGATATGAGATCCCAGTTGGATGTTGTCAAGAGAGGTGTTCATATTGTTGTTGCAACCCCTGGGAGGTTGAAGGATTTGCCCGCCAAGAAAAAGATGACCTTGGATTTCTGCAGGTATTATTACCGTTATGAAACTGCGTTATTCCAACTTGTTTCTCATTTTTTGAATTATGCACTAGGATAGGTTGGAGGGAGTATCTGTTTATTGTGCCTGTTTTTTCGTTCCTGGTAGATTGATAGGATTGTCTAGGTTCTGTCAGAACTTCACTGTATGATTAGGTATGGTAATGTTAGTTGGACATGTGGATGATGATGCTTCTTTTTTCCTGATATAGGTACCTGACGTTGGATGAGGCAGATAGGTTGGGATAAGATGACATTAGGGAAGTCTTTGACCACTTTAAGTCTCAGCGTCAAACGCTTTTGTTCTCTGCCACGATGCCTACCAAAATTCAAATCTTTGCCAGAAGTGCTCTGGTGAAGCCTGTGACAGTCAACGTGGGAAGAGCCGGAGCTGCGAATCTAGACGTCATCCAGGAGGTTGAGTACGTCAAACAAGAAGCAAAGATTGTTTACCTCCTCGAGTGCCTGCAGAAAACCTCTCCACCGGTTCTTATATTCTGTGAGAACAAAGCTGATGTTGATGATATCCACGAGTACTTGTTACTGAAAGGAGTGGAAGCTGTGGCTATACATGGAGGAAAAGATCAGGAGGACAGAGAGTACGCCATCTCTTCGTTCAAAGCTGGGAAGAAAGACGTCTTGGTCGCGACTGACGTTGCTTCTAAAGGGTTAGATTTCCCTGATATACAACACATGATAAACTACGATATGCCTGCGGAGATTGAGAACTATGTGCATAGGATAGGAAGAACAGGCCGGTGTGGGGAAACTGGGATATCTACTACGTTTATAAACAAGAACCAAAGCGAAACCATGCTGCTTGATCTGAAACACTTGTTGCAAGAAGCTAAGCAGAGGATTCCGCCTGTCCTTGCTGAGCTGAATGATCCAATGGAAGAAGCAGAGACCATCGCTAATGCAAGTGGTGTCAAGGGTTGTGCCTACTGTGGCGGTCTCGGACATCGTATTAGGGACTGTCCAAAACTGGAGCACCAGAAGAGTGTGGCAATATCTAATTCTAGAAAAGACTACTTTGGCTCTGGTGGATACAGGGGAGAGATATAATCTGGTTCCTCTGATGTTGAGATTTATTGGCTCGATCCTGTCCTACTTTTGACTTCTCATCTGGATAGTTTATTCACCGTCTAAGAGGAAACACATGTCTAGTGATAATGGCAAATGTATGGGTCTGTAATTTCAAGTTTTGTATCCTTTAAAATTTCTGTATTCTATGATAAACAAAACTGTCGACGGAAACAAGACCTGTAGGGATTATAAGCTTTCTGTTACGTATTCAAATTGATGTTTTCACAGTATAAACATGGTTTAAAACATACTTAAATGAGTTTTTACAGTTAAAGGAGACTAGATCATGATCCGCGCTTCCGAAGTGCGGAATATTTTATTCAAAATTCTATGAACAATGTTACAAATATTTTTTTAATTTGTACGAATTTTATCTATTTAATAATTGGCATTTAAATCAACACTTTTAAATTTAACTTATACCCTCGAGCCGGTAAACCTTTAATCTGATATGTAATCCAATTTAGATTGGTTAAAAGGTAATGGGTTAAAAAGTTTGACTTGAATCCATTTTGAATATATCATATAGTATGGCTATATATATAATTAATTGGTTACAGAGTAATATACTGCATAGTGATTATCTCATAGACTTATTGGATGGTGGTTATGAAATCTCAAAATTAAACATTATTGCATGTTGTTTATGAAATTGATTGGGCAAGATTTTTTTTTTGAATATAATGCATATGGGCCAACTGATAAATAAATGCATATAAGGTATTAAGTTAGCAAAATATAATAAGGAAATAATTTACTAATATTAAATGTTAACTAATAGAATCAGAAAATATATCATATCTAATAGTAAGTCCAACTTAAAATCCACCTAGAAAAAGTCACAATATTTCTGTTTTAATAAGATAGATATATTCAACAAGTGATCAATTATTCTGTAAGGCTGTAACTAAAAAGATGACACATTCAAATGTAAAAGGTGGCAAATCTTATAATATTAAACCCTATAGTATTACAAACTTACAATAGATGATATTTCTGTATACAGCTATAAAAAAAATTCATTTACATGGCAATTTGGCAAATATGTGGGAATTAAAGATACTAGGGCTTTTCCCGGGCTATGCCCGGATTGTTTTACAATTTTTAATTTAATTTATGTTTTTACCATTTTATTTGAGTGTATACATATATAATGATACTGATTGTAAAAATAAAAATCCTCAGATAAATATTAAAAATTTAAACTATTTCTGTCAATCAAGTTTAAGAGAATTATAACTCAAAATTTATTATTATTTTTATATTTTTGATTGAGGTTCATATGAAAACAACTATTAAATTGGCAACTAATTTAAACTTTAGAATAATTGAGTTTTCATTTTTCTACTAACGATAAATTTTTACTTACGCTATTGAAAATTAGCTTCTCTTTTGCATTGATCCTTGGATTTTCATTATATAATTAGTATATATATATCGATTTTTTTATCTTTCTTCAGAAAGTGGTGGTGAAATTAGGAACAATTGAAATACAGTGATTGAAGATACAATGGTCATGAAATGTGTTGTAAGAATCATGTCATTATTTTCTTGCCATGCGAGAAAGAAATTTAGAACAAAATATCCTAGATAATATTAGTATTTTGCAACATCGATTTCAGTATTTGGTATGTTACTTCTCAATATCCTGATGAAATGAAGAGAGTCTTGGGATGATTTACTGAGAAAACCGGTAACCTTTAAATAGCACATTTTACAGATTAAATCTTCAAAACATTATTTGAGAAGTAATTTGCTATGTGTCATTACTATATTGATTTTGGAAAAGAAAATGCTGACACATTATTTTAACTATGATGGCATGCTTTAAATTTAGTTGTGGCATATATATTTATATTTAATGTTGATTTATATTTTTGGTAAGTTTTTTAAAATATGTTAATAACTTATAAATCATCATTAATATAACAATAAATAATACAATAGTAGGAACAAAAATGCTGTTCAAAAAAAGCAACAAAAATATTATTATTATTTTAATTTTTTTAATATACTATGTAATTTTTACTACAAATTATTCAACATTTTATGCAGTTTTTTTTTTAAATTGTAATTTTATAATCTCAATATCATTAGTTTCTTTTTAATATCTACAAATTTTAAAATATTATTTAGTTTTTTATTTGAACAATTATATATCTAACAAAAATTTCTTTTAATTTTATTGAATTTGATTTAATATATTTTAACCAAAAGAAATAAATAAAAACCTTTTCAAGATTATAATTTAAAATATATTCATATATATTATTATTTGAACAAAAACATATGTATTATTACATATAAATTTGAATAAAAAGTATTTATCTTACCTTAACTTTTGCATATAGTGAAATGAAGATTTAAAATTAAATTGTAATTAAATAATAAACCTTAAAATTAATAAAATTCTATTTTTAAATATTGAAACTTCTATTTCTACACCTAGTGCAAAAATCACCTAGTAGACTATTAATATGTCAGACAAAAAGAAATTGTTTTCTTAGTTCGGGTTGTAGAAAGGAGGAGTATGTAGTCTAGATCCTCCGTTTTCATGTATGGTAGAGACCTTGACAAATTACACACTATGGGGACGACTCAGTAATCTCTAAAAGGTGAATTGCCAAATCCATCAGCTCAAATGTGAAATTAAACGTAAGAAAGGAGAAAAATAAAGATAACAAAGCATAGAGATTTTCTATTTTTATTTGAGTGTATACATATATGATGGTACTGATTATAAAAATAAAAATCTTCAGATAAATATTAAAAATTTAAACTATTTCTGTCAATCAAATTTAAGAGAATTAGAACTCAAAAAATTATTATTATTCTTATATTTTTGATTGAGAATATTATAGAAATTCTATAATCAAAATTTTATATGAAATCAGGATACCGGTTGGTTGGTGATGTTGATTTTTCAGAAGCTTCTAATGGTGTCCCTGGTGGTGTAGGCCTAATGACAGTGGCAATGCTGCTCAGAAACACCTTAGACGGCGCCAAGCGGGTCATTGGCCAGTAAAATATCCTTTCTGTATGTAATCTAAGGTACATTTCTATAATTGTGTTCTCGGCTTTGATGGCAAATTCCTAATACCATGGATGCTACAAGCCATCCTGAACCTCCCACCTAAGATGCTTTAGGTCTATCTAAAGTAGTTTCCAAGACAACGGCAGAAACACACTCATGCTTTCTGCAGTTGAACAAAGTCTTGTAAGTAAAACGAATCATGCAAGAAAGAGAGAAGATAGTAAAGTAGTGACTAAACTATGAGACACAAACCTGCACTGGGAGATAGAGTTTGAACTCCGGAGGAAGCTCTTCATCTGAGTAGAGACGTTCAGCAAAATAAATCCTTCTGAGACGGCAGTTAGCATGAACCTGAACTCGCAACATTCCATCCCTCATCCATCTTCAATGGCATTGTGCATATATATGGCTTTACTTACATATATTCAACTCAATAAATCACATTAAGATTAAACAATTACCAATCTGGTATTAAGACCCCATGAGTTATTCCATACGATTTCTTTATGCCCTCCTTGTCTTGAACAGTGATGCCAAAAAAATCTTCACAATTTTTTTGTCATAAACAATGCTAGATTGCTTGACGAAGAAAAAATAATAATGTGAGATTACAGCTTGTATACGACAGCCAATTGTTGGGAGGAAAGCCTGCAAATGGATTACAATGTTTGATTAGCTAGAGTAACCATTGTGGAGTTACCTTTTCTACATGTACATGTGCATTGGTTTTTTAGAGAATAAAATGGAATCAGAAAAAGATCCTAAACTATTATTTGTATGAAACTCTTAACTGAAGCAAGGCGTTGACTTTTTTTGTTGCAATCCTTGCTCTTCTGGTACCTTGCTTCAGTTTCTTTACTCTGTTGGCTTAGTGTCTGAACTTCAAGCGGAAGAAGACCACCTTTAAGTTTCAAGTAACAAAATAGGTGATATATTAAAAACTCATTATACAAAAAAATAACTGACGTGATTCAGAGAAAGGGCTATAAAAATATACATAGGATCTATAAAGGGCTATACAAATTACAGAGGACTAACAATTGCTTATAAAAATGATAAGATCACAAGGCAAATGATTTATTACAGCTTACCTTAGAGCTTTTTCTGCACCTGTAAACATAGACATGCACAATCAAAAGTACGGAGGTTGATTTGGGGTTATTTATGTAATATCAAAAGTCTGGGGGCAGAAGTGAAAGCAATGGAAATGTGAAGGACCAGACTTGCAAATAGTGCTGAAATCACCATTGTCGTTCTTCCTCATTCCGATCCGCAATAGGGTCACTGATCCCGACGACGGCGAAGGCTGAGCACGATGGTGAAGCTTGAACCGGCACTCTCATGGTGGAAAGTAGCAGACTGAACCTAAGCCATGGCAATGGAGGAGAAGCTCGGGAGCGAGATTGAGACCACGACGACTCGAACTACGGACTCCGGTGACAGAGAAGAAGAATCGTGGAGGTTCAGGTGACGGAGCAAAATAACGACCACGACGGTGTGAAGCTGAATGCACGCATGAATTGCAGGGATTTGAAACGAAAGTATTGATTGCGGAGGATTGAATCGATTGATTCTACGACTCGTTGCTCTTCGATCCGAGAAAACAAAGTGATGAGGGTGAGGAGAATCGTCATCCTTCGAGATCGGATCTGATTTTTGTCGCAAACACAAAACACCCCGAAGCCCAAAGTGAAATCACATAAAGCCCAAAGCGTAATAACGAAGCCCGCGAAATATTAGTCGACTTTAGACGGAGAAAAACCGTGATTCTGACGTGGCGAAGCAAAAAAATCTGATTGGCCTGAATAAAAAATCTGACGTGGCATGCTGTATGCTCTGCGTATTCGGCTTTTAGTAGTGTTAGATATGTCCATATAGAAAATTTGAACCGGTAAAACGTGAAAAGTATTAAACCTTTGACTATATAAACACTCCATAATGTGATCGCAATTAAATCCACCAATCGTGGCAACAACCAAAACTTTGACTATATAAACACTCCATAATGTGATCGCAAATAAGACTTTGACTAATAAGTATTTTTGAACAGAAATGTTGACTGAAATTTACTTGAGTTTACTGTTGAACTTTGACTAAAATTTAATTGAAAGAATTTATTCATCTCGTTCTCGTGACTATAAATAGAGACCATTGCATCATAAGTAATTCATTCGTAAACATAAAAAAGAAGAAGAAGAAGAAAATACACAAGAAAAAAATGGGGAAAGTAATGAGCATGGTGTGGATAATGATGATAGTAGCTGTAATGGTCATAGAAGGTGAAGCAAAATCGGAAATAGAATGCAGTAAGATCTGTCGTGACCATTGCAAGCGCTCATCACCAGCGTCAGAATGTGCAGCTTGTCGTACAAAATGTTACAAGTCCCCACCAGTTACAACGAGAGTCAGGAACCGTCGCATGGTTCCGGAAGTACACATACAACAATAATAGATCTTACTTGTTTTTAGTTAAATATATACACATGGTGATTTATATGTATGGATGTTGAGTCGTCCAAACCTTTTAATACTTATACGTAACGGCTTAATAAGATGAAATGATTCAATGTTCTGTCTTCTGTGTTCTTTTTTTTTTTGTTATTTTGTCAAGAATTAACATGTTCATCCTCTACCAATTCAAGTTTAAAGATCACATGAAGTTAGTTGTTGTGGAAACTAATAAGAAAGAACAAAGAATCTTAAAGATTCTACAAGTTCATTTGGATTGAAAACACTGAAATTATTTATTTGATAGTGTGTTATGATGTTATTGATAAACAAGCACAGTGTTATTGATAGTACTTTCTCTGTTTCAAAATGATACAATACATGTTTTAGCTTTTTTACACAGATGAATAAAACATACTTTTTCCGTTTCAAAAAGATACATATTCAAAAAAAAATTATTTCAAAATGATACATTTTTTATATTTCTAATGCATTTTTATCAATTAATAATGACTAATTGTAAACTTCAAAAAATTAATTGTATTTTCTGAATTTTATTGGTTTAAAATTATAGGGAGTAGATAATCACAGAAAATTATGCATTTAATATTGAAATTTGATATGTTTTATTAATCTGTGTGAAAAACTAAAACATGTTTCATTTTGAAATGGAATGAATATTAAGTTACAGTATTAAATGAATAATTTTTTATGATTATCTATTTTCCATAATTTTAAACCAATAGAAATTATTTTCTACAAGTTTACAATTACCTATTATTTGTTGACAAAAGTGCATTGAAAAATATAAAAACTGTATCTGTTTGAAAACATTTTTTTTCTGTAGAACATGTATGTTTTAGAATATTATTGGTAAACCATCTCACCAAAATTGGTTTGTTACCTTTTATCAGCAGTAATCAATAGAAGTAGATAAACCTCATTTATCAAAATACGTTTTTTTGTCAAGCATATATATTCATATCTTTTAACTGAAAGAACATCAATTCATAATGTTGGATAAGATTATTTTATTTTGTTATTTAGTTGGAATACGACTTTTTCATATGTATCAAGACTAACAAAATTTGTGAACAGACATAAGAGTTTATAACAAAAGTCAAGGATAGAAACGGTTAAATTTTTCCAACGTTAGAAGAACACATGGTAGATGGAGCTGAATTTAAGTAAGATGATCTCATAATATTGACCTTCCACCAATAAAATCCATAATGAATACATCATCATCATCATCATCATCATCCTCTAGAGTAAATGTGAACGGTGAACTCTCCAACAATATCTCTGACTCCACTTTCCTATAGATAGGGAAGAAAAAAAAGGAGCATTCATTCACCAAAAAGAAAACGAAAAATGGCAGGAGAAAATGGTTTTATTGGATCAATAGATCAAGGAACAACCAGCACCAGATTCATCATATACGATCACGATGCTCTTGCTGTTGCTTCGCATCAAGTCGAGTTCACTCAGTTCTATCCCGAAGCTGGGTACTCTCTCCCTCTCTCACCTTCTTGTTAACTTTTTATAAATATGTATTTTTCCTCATTTGTTATGTGATTAGTCTGAGAAGTAGGTGACAGTGTTATGGTTGATGATCCTGTATTTCACTATGACATTTTTTTTTCTCAACAATCTGTAATTAATAGTAGTTGTTTGTTCTTTTTTTTCATCATTTCCATAATTCATAGAAAACTTCTTTTTTTTCATGGAAAACTTCTTTCAATTATGTGCTCTTTGTTTAGTGGATTTGATGCATACATAATCACGTCTCTTTAATATTCTGTGAGTTTTGACAAATAATATTATGTTTGTGAATTAAGATGGGTGGAACACGATCCAATGGAGATACTAGAAAGTGTGAAAGTGTGTATTGCCAAGGCTATTGATAAAGCCACAGCCGATGGACACAACGTGGACGGTGGCTTGAAGGCCATTGGGCTTACGGATCAGAGAGAGACCACCGTCGTATGGAGCAAATCCACTGGACTTCCTCTCCACAAGGCTATTGTCTGGATGGATGCTCGCACCAGTTCCATCTGCAGGTACATTACATAATAATCACTCTTTCTTGTTTCTCTGCTCTGTCTTTGTTTATATGGTTCTTCCAATCATATTCTTGGTTGATAATATTTGGTGTCTGATGATCTTCACAGGAGACTAGAGAAGGAACTATCAGGAGGAAGATCACATTTTGTGGAGTCTTGTGGCTTGCCTATAAGCACATACTTCTCCGCCATGAAGCTGCTTTGGCTGATGGAGAATGTAGATGCGGTCAAGGACGGTATCAAGAAAGGAGATGCCATCTTTGGCACCATCGACACTTGGTTGATATGGAACATGACTGGCGGTTCCAATGGCGGGCTACATGTCACTGATGTCACCAATGCTTCTCGCACCATGCTCATGAACCTCAAGACCCTGAGCTGGGACGAGGACACTATTAAGACTCTTGGCATTCCTGCTGAAATCTTGCCAAAAATAGTAAGCAACTCAGAGGTCATTGGAGAAATCTGCAAAGGCTGGCCCATTCCTGGCATCAAGATCGCTGGATGTCTTGGCGACCAACACGCTGCAATGCTGGGACAAGCTTGTAAGAAAGGTGAGGCTAAGAGTACTTACGGA
Source organism: Brassica napus (assembly GCF_020379485.1). Lineage (NCBI taxonomy): Eukaryota > Viridiplantae > Streptophyta > Magnoliopsida > Brassicales > Brassicaceae > Brassica > Brassica napus. The sequence continues at coordinate 14,305,398 of NC_063435.1, forward strand.
ACAGGCGCTTTCATTCTTCTCAACACAGGAGACGTGCCCATCAAGTCAGGTCATGGACTTCTAACCACGCTATCTTACAAACTTGGGCCTCAAGCAAAGACAAACTATGCTCTCGAGGGTTCGATAGCTATAGCTGGAGCTGCTGTTCAGTGGCTAAGAGACAGCCTTGGCATAATCAAAAGTGCTAGTGAAATTGAAGACTTGGCGGCTATGGTAGAATCAACAGGAGGAGTTTACTTTGTGCCAGCATTTAATGGTTTGTTTGCTCCTTGGTGGAGAGAAGACGCTCGTGGTGTCTGCATAGGGATCACAAGGTTCACAAACAAGTCTCACATAGCAAGGGCTGTGTTGGAGAGCATGTGTTTCCAAGTGAAAGATGTGTTGGACTCTATGAACAAAGATGCTGGTGAAAAGGGTTCCCTAGACAACGAGAAAGGAGAGTTCTTGCTTAGAGTTGATGGTGGTGCCACTGCCAACAACCTTCTAATGCAGATTCAGGTAATGCATTGTGATGATTATGAGTGTAGTTTAGTTTTAATGTTAATATTCTCATTGTCCTTTTGAAATGTGGACAGGCTGATTTGATGGGAACTCCGGTGGTGAGGCCAGTGGACATAGAGACAACAGCACTTGGAGCAGCCTATGCAGCTGGACTGGCTGTTGGATTCTGGAAGGAAGAAGACATATTCGAGTCAGGAGAGAAGTCTAAGAACTCAAAAGTTTTCAGACCGGTCATGGAAGAAGCGACCAGGAAGAAGAAAGTGGAGTCATGGTGCAAAGCGGTGGAGAGAACATTCGATCTTGCCGATCTCTCTCTTTAAAAACTGAGTTTATATTTCCTTAAAACCCACCTTGTCCTTTTCTTATAGCTCTGTCGTTAGGTCTATACATCATGTAAGAATCTCTTATATAATATGCTCGTTAATCGAAAGTCTTTTGTGTTTGCCTATTTGAACTTGAACTATTCTCTTTTTAAAACCGCATTGCTTATCTCATAGATTACTTGTTATTTACCACATTAGGTCTCTTTCTTGCAAGTCACGTTATCTTTAATTTCAGTTCTCTACCCTGACAACATTCTTGTGAAACTGGTGATCAGTGGTCACACAAATCACAGTTTAGCATCTGCCTTGGTAAAGCAAAATGTATAGTTGATTAACTGAGAGACAGTGACAAAACTGGACTATAGGCATATGTAAATTTCAGATTCACTAGCAGACAATAATTTAGTCTCTTCTTACGTATGTAAGGAACATTGGAAAGACTTAGAAACCAGAAACTTTGTATTTCTATGTGAAATCAGTTATAGTTAAATAAATAGCGGTAACTAACAAGACAAGTTGGGTCCATAGCTCAGTGGTAGAGCAATTGACTGCAGATCAATAGAAAGACTTAGAAACCAGAAACTTTGTATTTCTATGTGAAATCAGTATAGTTAAATAAATAGCGGTAACTAATAAGACAAGTTGGGTCCATAGCTCAGTGGTAGAGCAATTGACTGCAGATCAATAGGTCACCGGTTCGAACCCGGTTGGGCCCTTATTTTTCTTTTCTCTTTTTTGTTCTCTAAGTTAGAAAGGAATTGCCTATTAGAAACAAACAACCTGCATCAAGATTCAAGGCATAACATTTTGTGCAACATACTGTTAATTAACAGATCCAATCTACACGTGAAGATAAGATGTTGAATATGCGAAAAAATGTGCAGTCCAAAGAGCATTATATTAATGGATATTATTACCTCAAGAATTCAAGGGAAAAACAGTGGAAACACAACAAATAATGACAAAGAGTCAAATGAAAGCAAAGGGAAGGAACAAAGAAAAAACGTGAAGTGAAGCATGAAGAAAAATCTTTTCTTTTTGCCTACTTATTCCTTCACGCAACCTAAAGGGCCTTTCTTTTTCTTTGATTATTCAAATCATTTTAAAAATTGAATTTTCATATTTATTTGTCCTTAATAGGATGCATCTTAATTATATATATATCCCACGTTTTAATATCAATTTAAAATGTCAGGTAAGAAGAAGCCAACTTAATCACAAGCTTTCGACAAAACAAAATTGCAACTACTCAATTAACTATGTAAAATGTACTGGTCTATATTCATTTAATCTGTTATTCTTCAAAATTTTGAATTTCTTATGAGTTTTGTAGGAGAAGTTATGATGCATTCGTCGTTGCATTTATTTCTTTGAGAAATTCAAAATTCGAAAATTAGAAATTATGGATGTGATCATTATTATATCACGGTCTCAAGAATCTCGTTGGTTTCTTTATTACGAAACTCGTACAAAAATCATAACATTGACATTCAATGTATGGTTTTTAAATCACATATGAATTCATCAACGTTATAATTTTGCAGTTTGTGTATAAGAGAACATTGTGTGAGATATTAGACAAGTGAGATGCTTGTGGAAATAATTAATTAATTAATTTGCTTACCAAGTCAACAATGGACCCGTTATTTTCATCATCATATGTATGTTCTCACTTCTAATGTACTCAATCGGCAACAATTCTAATAATGTATTGACTTTAACATATTATAACCATCTACTCATCTAGAAAACGTTTTAAAATCCAGTGTTCAAATCATAAATATGACTAGAGAATATTAGCAAATACAATATGTATTTATTTACAATCAACTTTATCAACTACGAATTCTAGACGTGCAAAGTCAATCATATTGGAAACTTTTATAATTACTAAATTAATAAATATGTTGGCAAAAATGTCAAGAAAACACACGCACACAAGAAGACGGTCTTCTTTAAATAATTGGGTACTAGTAGGCAGACGAATGTCTTTCGGACAAAGAACAAGACATACTTCTCTTCTCTTCTTCCAAAGGTTTCAACTTAATTCATCTTATCCACCACCGCCATGAGCCACAAGAATCACCACTTCCAGCGGCCAAGCTATGCTACCGACCCAAACACCATGTTTGTTCAAGCAGACCCCTCCAACTTTCGAAACATCGTCCAAGAACTCACGGGAGCACCACCGGAACTCTCCCCCGTCTCCACCGCACAACATAAGCTTCCTTTAACTCCAAAGAAACAAGCATTCAAGCTCCACGAACGCCGTCAGTCATCCAAGAGGATGGAGCTGAAGATCAACAATGATTCTTTGGGCCAGTTCAACCGCGGGTTCCTCGTCTCACCGGTCTCTCACCTCGATCCATTCTGGACGCGCGTGAGCCCACAGTCAGCACGTGAGAATCACCACGCCATGCCGGAAAAGGAAGAGCAAAAAGTCATAGCTGAGAAAGGGTTTTACTTCCTTCCGAGTCCGAGAAGCGGGGACGAGCCAGCGCCGGAGCTTTTGCCTTTGTTTCCTCAACGGAATGAAAACGATCATTGCCACTCATCTTATTAACTAAAGAGTTCTGATTGATCGTAAGTTAGTGGCACTTGATATCGCTGTTGCTTTTTTTTATTACTGTTTTTGTTAGGGGTAGCTAGTATCCGTTTTTTGTTTCTTAATTAACCTTTTGGACCTTATTAATTCTATCATCCCTTCATTAACCTTCTTGAAGGGTCAACTATTCCGGCGTGTGTAGTCCACTTCCTTTTAGAATATAAAATATTTAAAGTATTTGTAGTTTTTCTTACGCGTCAATTACTTCATTAGTCAAGGAAGACAACTTAGACAAGTTGAACAACAAAAGCGAGTTGAAAAAAATCGAGGAAAACATCATTTCACAAGTAGATGGTTTGATTTAATTCCACAAGCAGATTGTTTGATCTAATTTCTGATTTCTTTTCTGGTGTAAATTTGTTTTATTTTCTTGTAAGCCACTACGCTTAATATGTAGGACCCAAAAAAAAACTTGCTACGTAGTTTTGAAAGTTAACGACAATAAAAATTTATTAATTACATCTCCATTTTTATTTAATGGAATGTACTATCAAAATTATATTTTTCTTTCCTTCAAAGGAACAAGTTGATGCATGATGATGAGGTGAATGAATAGATAGCCTACATGTCGCGGGAACAAAATAATAGCATGTCAATGACAATATGTAATAGATACAAAGATGTGTTGACTTTTTGGTAAAGGAAGAACTTAAAGAAAATATCAGTCAAAAAAAAACTTAAAGAAAATATCAGTTTCTCGTTTTGGTGATAAGGGTACACTGCTCTATTTATTTTTAGATTTGGTGGAAGTGAGTGAGAGTCATAAAGCTGCAAGCCGTTGGATTTAATGACAAAGGTGTGACGCAGAATGAAGCGGCCGGCTTCTATTTCCTCTGCAGATCCAACGGCTTAATTAGCTAAAAAGTTCTCCTGGTAGATAATAGTAAAAAGAGGATGATGCATCATCTCCTTTAATTTACAGAGAAGGAACCAAAACATTAAATACTAGTAGATGTAACTTGTAACAGAGGGTGTCTCTGCAGCTATCTTTAAAGTCAGTTTGTCAGTCTATCTTCGAACTCTGCCTCAGGTGTATAATCAAATCCATATTTCAAAAAAAAAAAACCTCTTTCTCAAATCCTAGCCCTCCATTTGACCTCCCTGTAAGCCCAATTAAGTTATTAGAGGGCATCAACATTATTATTTGGTCTACTGGACCTCACTCCAAATACTAAAATAAAAAATGGGCTTTATTAGTCTGCACAAGACTTAACTTAAGGATCCGTTATGTTATTTCGTCAAGAAAAACATGCAAAGAAAACAAAGAAGAGAATTACTAAAAGGACAAAAAGCTTTAAAACAAAAGAAAGAGCGTGAACGGCAGGATTCGAACCTGCGCGGGCAGAGCCCACATGATTTCTAGTCATGCCCGATAACCACTCCGGCACGTCCACCACTGCTGAAAGCTTTCAATTTGCTAGTTTTGAAACACTTCACCTGATTCGAGAGTTAATATCGTTGACACTTTCTGGGCTCAAATTGACAGCTATCTCTCTCTCGATCAGGAGGAAGAAGGAAACAGGGTGCGTTAAGGTTCGTCGCTTTGTGGTTTAAGTCAATAAATAGTCTTCTCCTGCTTCGTAACCTCAGTGTGTTGATGGGATAGGTTTAGATTTAGCGTTTTTCTTTGATGTTTCTCAGCTCAACAATGCAATTGGCTTTGTATTCATTTTTCGAATTCCCATCTTTTTCTTCTTCTTGTGAAATCAATCAATCAATCTGAAATCGAATTCTGATCGATACACTGTAATTATCCTGGCGATTTTTGGGTTGGGAACTTCCTTGAAAACTGCACCATCTGTTTGTATTGAGATTTGATTTGATTTGCAGGCTTTGTGTGTGTTGTTAGCGATAAGTAGTATCTGCCAAGGACTAAGATGTCCCAGAAGCGAAATCTTCCTTCTTGGATCAGTTCAAGGGATCCTCCTCATCCTCAGCCTGAGAGTAAGAAGAAGCCCAAGGATGATGCTGATGATGAGCACAACATTCGAAATGCTCCTCAGTCAAGTTCAACTACCACTGATTTCTCTAAACTTCTGGTCTGTGAAAACTGTCTACATTTTTTTAGCTGTCATTGTGATTTGAGTTTTTTAAGGATATAGAATCTGTGTGTACAGGAAGGAGTTGTTTTTGTGTTGTCGGGCTTTGTTAACCCTGAGAGGAGTACACTAAGGTCACAGGCCTTGGCGATGGGAGCTACTTATCAGCCTGACTGGAACTCTGACTCCACCTTGTTGATTTGTGCTTTTCCCAACACTCCTAAGTTCCGTCAAGTCCAATCTAACTCTGGAACCATTGTCTCTAAGGTTTACCTCTTTTGCCTTTCCTTACTCTTCCACTGTGTAACCTGAATTTCTACTTTGCGCTGAGTGTCTTCAGGACTGGATAGCTGAGTGTTATACGCAGAAGAAGCTGGTGGATATTGAGCAATACCTTCTGCATGCTGGAAAACCATGGAGGAAGACCAGTGCTCCCCAAAATACTACTATTCGAGGTAATAAAAGGAAAAAAACATATAGCAAGAAGCTTTAGATGGCTTGTCACTGTCTAAACTACCTTCTTGTCTCCTGAGTTGTTTCAGAAAAGAAGAAACAGTTGTCTATAAAATCAGAGGAGAATCAAGTAGAGACAAAACCAGGAACAAGGGGAACGTCATCTGCTTCATCCAAGGTCTGTCTTTATAACTGATGGGTTTGGTTAAACAGAAAGGAACCTTATGTTGCTCCAGTCAATGGTTTTATTTCCGTATTCACAGAATAGACCAGCTTGCAATACAGTGGAAGAGCCCTTTTCTGTTACCGAGGTGAAGAAGTGGGCTAGGGATGACCTAACTGAAACCATCTCATGGCTAGAGAGTCAGGAGGAGAAAGTAAGGGGCGTTCTTTACGTTCTTATTCCAAAAAATACTTGTTTCTGCTGTCTAACCATTGCAACAGCCAGCTCCAGGAGAGATCAAGCGAATAGCTGCAGAAGGAGTCTTAACCTGTTTACAAGACGCCATAGATTCTCTCGAGCAAAAAAAGGTTAGTCTAAAGCTTTCGTACAGTTTTTCATCTTTGGCATTTTCTCAACTTTGAAAAGATGGTTTGTTGAATCAATCAAAGCGTTTGAATTGATCCTCGAATGGTCTTTTACTTTAGGACGTTGGATCAGTGACGGAGCTGTGGAGCTTTGTCCCTCGCGTAGTGAAGGAGCTTGGAAAGATGGAGTCTTCTTCAAAAACAGAAAACTCCACAGCTTCAAAGGATCAACTCTGCAAACAAGCAAAGTCGTGGAAAAAGATTTACGAGGCTGAGCTAGCACAAAAGGGGGATGAAGAAGAAGAAGAAGCAAAAAGCAGAAGGACCTCTGGGGTTGCTTCTGGATACGACAGTGATGAAACTGTTGAAATGACTGAAGAAGAGATCGAGCATGCTTACAGGAACGTTTCTGTAGAGTCTCATTAGATCAAACTTGTTTCATTTTGCTTGCATATGATGAAGAGCACACAGAACGTTGCCTTTTCGGTTTGTTCGGTTTAGTTTTTAATCTTTGCAGCTCGAATCGATTGCACTAATTCGGTTTTTGATTATGAATTGATTTGCGGTTCTACAATTTTGATCCGGTCAATTAGGTTTGGATCCAATTTGCTGAATGTATTGATAACCGGTTTGATCGACTCTCTCTAAAACTGATAAACCGGGAGCTTAATTAATACTAACCGGAGAAGACAAATCTAAACCGGAAACGCGTGTACCAAATTGGTAAGGAGGATAAAAGGAAGATTGAAGAAAGACCAGACCCTAATTTATACCCCTTTTGGTCGTGCCTTGTTCCGCAGTAAGGTTGAAGCGAATAGTACGCCATCTCTCTCTCTCTCTCTCTCGTCTGCTTCCTCCGCGAGCTCTCTCAGTTGCCCACGAACAATGGGAGCTCCTCTTCCTCCTAAAGAGGCCAACCTCTTCAAGCTCATCGTCGTATGTTCCGATTCTCTTCTTTTTGTTAAACCCTAAAATTAAGTTAACCCTTCAGTAATAAATTCGTTGACATGACAAGTCAAGTGTGTTGTTGTCTTATGTTGCCTAATGCGTAAGATTTGATGTCTCTAAAGTTACTAGTTTCAGTTACGTTGACTATCGTCTCTTGAATGGCCTTCTGGGCTCGCCGCCTAGGATCTTTGACGCATACTTAGTTGGGTAGATTTTTTAAGCTTAGTGATGATTCTTATATTCCTTTGAGTTACAAGAAAATCAAGCTTTAAGAATATATATAACTTCTGCTATTTTTCTACTTTCATATGTTATATACATCGTTCAGTGTTTATATGATTATGCCCTCACACTTGCTCCACAAACTAGCTAATTATCATCTTCCTAATGTCTACTATTGCATTGGATTTTCACTTTTTTGTTCAAGCTACTTGGCATTTGCCCAAAAATATATATATATCGCTTAAATTAATTCTGATTAAATGCAGAAATCTTATGAGACGAAGCAGTACAAGAAGGGACTCAAGGCTGCTGATGCCATATTGAAAAAGTTTCCTTCTCATGGAGGTCAGTTTCCTTTTATCCCAAATCCAAAGCTCTTCTATTGTTTTTTTTTTTTTGCTTTCATGTTATTATCTCATTGCTATATCAATTTGGGAGCTTACATCAGTTGAGATCAAACGAATTGTATCTGTTCTAATAGGCGCTTTCATGTCCTTTTCTTTGTTATAAAAAGCAAATAAATAGAAGGCTATACTTGTATGATCACATAAGGAAGCGAAGGAGATGATTTTGTATTCTTTATTTTTGTTAGTTGATATCTTTTCTGTTTTGCCTTAAACGCAATTGTTGCTTCTACTGATTGGTTCTTTCTTGCCTGCAGTATTTGTCATGTCTTCTAGTTGTGCTTTTCCTTCTATTTAAGACTTGTTTCTTTTATTCTTTGTAATTTTCAGAGACTTTATCGATGAAAGGATTGACTCTAAACTGCATGGACCGTAAAACTGAAGCATATGAGCTTGTTCGCCATGGAGTCAAGGTTCCATTATGCTCTTTGATTATTATAACATTCATTCGTTAGTTCCAGAGATGTTATGATTCTTCATGGTAACATAGGATTTATACTTTACTATTCCGTGCAGAATGACATCAAAAGCCATGTTTGCTGGCATGTGTATGGTCTCCTGTACCGGTCAGACAGAGAGTACAGAGAGGCCATCAAATGCTACCGAAACGCTCTTAGAATAGACCCTGATAATCTTGAAATACTCAGAGACCTCTCACTCTTGCAGGTAATTATGGGGGGAAAATTAATTGAGGAGAATTTAGTAAATGTCAATTCGTACTTTATCAATATTCCTTTGTGTAAGCTCGTTTCAGTATTAATATCTCTGTTGATGCTTTCAACAATTTATCGCTTACTGTATACTTTCTTACTCCTAGGCACAAATGCGGGACTTGTCTGGCTTTGTGGAGACCAGGCAGCAGCTTTTGACTTTAAAGCCTAATCACCGAATGAACTGGATTGGCTTTGCAGTCTCCCAGCATTTAAACGCAAAGTATGTTATGGTCCTTGAAGCCTTTACTCATTTGAATGGAATGCTAGTTTTTCTTCTTTGGACTATTTCCTGTGTATTTATATGATTTGCAATTGTAGTCTGTTGACATTTTAAGGAGTAAATAGTGTACACCTTTGCTCGGATGAATAATCTTAATCAGAATTTTAGGAAACAATATACCAATGAACAGTATTCAGTAGAATTATATGCCTTTCCAATAAGTTAATTGCTTTTTTTGGTTTGACAGAAGCTCACTTTGATCTCTTAATATGTTTTCTTATTTAAACCAGTGCTTCTAAAGCTGTTGAAATTCTGGAAGCATTTGAAGGCACCCTAGAGGATGATTATCCTCCTGAGAACGAGCTATGTGAACACACTGAAATGATTATGTACAAGGTATGGAGCAAAAAATGTACAAGTGTCATACCTTTGTTATCTCTCTAGTCCTTTTCCCCTGGAAAATCATACTTGTCTTTAAAGGGTCCATGTAGCTGGTATTCATTTGGAATTAGCACAGGTTTATATCTGTAAATCTCAACTGTTTTTTTCTTCCAGGTTTCCTTGCTTGAGGAGTCCGGTGCTTTTGGAAAAGCTCTTGAGGAGTTGCACAAAAACGAGCCTAAAATAGTAAGTTCTGGAAGCTGATTGTATTGTATATGTGGATCATAGGATACACGCATATAGTTTATAGTCCTCGTGTGGTTGTTTGTAGGTTGATAAGTTGTCCTACAAAGAACAAGAGGCATATCTCTTGTGGAAGCTTGGTCGCCCAGCAGAAGCCAGTAAACTCTACAGGGTTCTACTTTCCATGAACCCTGACAATTACAGGTTTTTTTCCTTTGTACTTCTAAATAATTATTTTGTTTCCTTAAAAGTTCACTATCTTTTCCTGTGACATTCTCAAAGGCTTCTATATATATTTGGGTACTGTCAATTCATGTCAACAAGTAAATAGTTCATTCCGGTACTTTTCAGGTATTATGAAGGCCTCCAAAAATGTCTTGGTTTGTATTCAGAAAGTGGACAATATTCGTCTGACCGGATTGAGAAGTTAAATGCCTTGTACCAGTCTCTAAGCGAGCAGTACACTCGGTCATCCGCTGTTAAGGTGAGAAAAGGCGAATCAGTGCCTGTAGTGAAATACATTTTTTATACCCTTCCACTTTATAGGGAACTATGGGTTAATCATTTTGATCTCTCTGATAATTTCTGGGTGCTGATAAATGAAATTGGACTACTGATATTAAGTTATTCTATATTTTCCCATTTTCAGAGGATACCATTGGATTTTCTGCAAGATGAAAGGTTTAAGGAGGCTGTAGCAAAGTACATTAAACCTCTGTTGACAAAGGTATCTTTTCTTTCCGTTAAGTCTCTTGGTTTACAATACAATGCTCTAATAGAATATGTTTCTTAATATCTTGATGCTTGTCTCAGGGTGTTCCTTCATTGTTTTCTGATCTCTGTTCTCTGTATGATCACCCTCGCAAGGTTTCTTTCCTTGCTTTTTCCTTATGCATGCTGTCGCAAATTTCATTGTATCTGGCGTCATTTTATTTTGCGATAATGTTTTATACGTGTTTTGTTATCCAGCCTGATATATTGGAGCAACTAGTTGTTGAGATGGAACATTCAATTAGGACTACCGGAAGTTACCCAGGAAGGTATATGACTGAATTTATTACTGAAACTGAAATGTTATCAAGATTGGTGATTAGATCAGTCATTTATTGTGATTATTTCTAAATTGATGCAGTGATGTGAAAGAGCCCCCGTCAACTCTATTATGGACATTATTTTTCTTGGCTCAGGTTCACTTTTGCTATCTGTCTTAATTTCTCTCCATAATTAACAGCTTTTCGGTTGAATTTTTGCGTATCTTATCATGAATCGTATTTTTCATACTGCAGCATTATGACAAGCGTGGTCAGTATGATGCTGCCCTTGGTAAAATTGACGAGGCCATTGCTCATACGCCGACAGTGATTGATCTGTACTCCGTTAAGGTATGTTTGTTTAACTTGGCCAAAAAATTTAAGGTTATGTTCGATCAGGTTTTGGTATGTCACGGTTACTGCTTGCACCTGTTTTGAGGCATTTTTAGAAACTTCATTGACAGGATGGTGGTTTTGAACTTCTCTAGTTATAGCGACTGTGTTAACATAATTTGTATGATTTGTACTCCTGTTTTTCTTAATCATTGTACTGGTTTATCTCTACAGAGCCGAATAATGAAGCATGCAGGAGACTTAACTGCCGCTGCCGCACTTGCCGATGAAGCTCGATGCATGGACTTAGCAGATCGCTATATTAACAGTGAATGCGTTAAGCGTATGCTGCAAGCAGATCAGGTTTACATCTCGGTTTTGTTCATATTATATTGTTTTGGTCGATGTCCTCAGAGGTTAGGCCTCAATCTGTGAACTTTTCTGGTGAAGGTAACCTCGGCTGAGAAAACTGCTGTTTTATTTACAAAAGAGGGGGATCAGCTCAACAGTCTGCATGACATGCAGTGCATGTGGTACGGCTCTCTAGAATGAGGAGTTTTGCTAATGTAAAATTGACATTTTGAGATGTCTTTCTAATGGCTATCTTTTGATCTCTTGTCGTAAAAGGTATGATCTTGCATCTGGAGATAGCTACTTCCGTCAGGGTGATCTTGGACGTGCCCTGAAGCGGTTTCTGGCTGTGGAGAAGCATTACTCTGACATTTCTGAAGATCAATTTGATTTCCATTCGTACTGCTTAAGAAAAATGACTTTGCGTTCGTATGTTGGCATGCTTAAGTTCGAAGACCGATTGCACTCATTCCCATATTTCCACAAAGCAGCCATCAGAGCTATCAGGTAAACTCTTTGTTTCACAAAACTACAGTATCTAGTAGATGGAAGCATGATAGCTTCCGTTAGATTGTAGTCACAATTACCTCTCGGCTCCGATATTCAGGTGCTACCTTAAATTGCACGATACTCCCAAATCAACTGCTGAAGAAGATGAAATGTCAAAGTTGGCTCCTGCTCAGAAGAAGAAAATGAAGAAACAGAAAAAGGCAGAAGCCCGAGCAAAGAAAGTACGTATTTTCAGTGTTTTGTCTAGTAAATTGACACTTAGGTGGCTTAAGATTGGTGGTCTTCGTTTCAGGAAGCTGAGACTAAGATTGAAGAATCAACTGCCAGTGGTGTCTCTAAGTCTGGCAAACGGAATGTAAAACCTGTAGACCCAGATCCTCATGGGGAAAAGTTAATTCAGGTTGTTGTTTTGCTTCATTTGTAAGATGTATTGTGGTCTTCTCCATAATACTGTATTATGAGTATTAACTTTATCAGAAGCTTACTAGAAAACTAAATTTGCACAGGTGGAAGATCCAATGGCAGAGGCTTCAAAGTACTTGAGACTACTCCAGAAGCATTCACCTAACTCTTTGGAGACTCATCTACTTTCTTTTGAGGTTAACATGAGAAAAGAAAAGTTTCTGCTTGCATTCCAGGTAACTAACTATCTCTTGTCTGGTGGTTATGCTCAAGTCACGGTTCTATAATATCCTTTGTTCAGTTAATTTAAGGGCTTTGGTGTCTGATTTTTCATTCTTCAGGCTGTCAAGCAGTTGCTTAAACTGGACGCGGAGAACCCTGATTCACATCGTTCACTGGTATGGAATCTGTGCTACTTGTGATGTTCTAAAAAAGGGATTATAATGTTTTCCCGTCAAGTGTTAGTCATGCTTTTGAACTTGGATTGGATGGCAGGTTAAATTCTTTCTCAAGACAGGATCTACAAGTGCTCCAACGACTGAAGCTGAGAAACTTCGTTGTAGTGTCCTAGAGGCTGAGCGCCCATCAATCAGGTGACTACTCAAAACTATTATTATTAGCCATTATTACTGTCGATTTTCTATATCAGTTGTGAGATAATTGTCCATTCGTTTGCGTTCTAGTCAATTGCAGAATAAGTCATTAGTGGAGGCAAACAAAGAGTTTCTTGGTAGACACGAAGGTGCGTTTCAAACTGATTACATGGCACCCCTAACGAAGATATCACAGTTTCTGATAAATAGAAAAATGTTTACGTCTGCATTGCAGATTCTTTGGTGCATAGAGCTGCATACGCAGAAATGCTGTGCCTTTTAGATCCAAGCAAGAAAACTGAGGCTATCAAACTAATTGAAGACTCAACCAATAAAGTGGTTCAACAAACGTAATGTTTCTTCAAACATATTTACCTTATGGTTCCTTGGTGTCTCTGTTCTGTGTTTTGTTTGCATGTTTAACATCGGTTGTCCATGTGCAGAAATGGAGCTCACGGACTAGCAAGAGAGTGGAAACTCAAAGACTGTATAGCAGTTCATAAACTCCTAGAGACAGTTTTCCTCGACTCAGAAGCTGCCTCGAGTAAGCATTAGATATCTTCACTGTGCTGTTTCCATAAAGTAGTGTACCGATATGACTGTCTGTGGCTGCATTTAGATTTAAAGTCCTTAAGAATTTTAGAAGTATTAAGCCGCGTTTTGGGTACACAATTGCAGGATGGAAATCACGCTGCGCCGAGTATTTTCCATTTTCGACTCACTTTGAAGGCAAGCGTAGCTCTGTGATGCCTGATTCAGTGTACAACTCGTCTCTCAAGAGTAATGAGAATGGCGACACACCAAACCATCCAATGGGTCAGACTGAATTGAACGATGGACAGCTCGAAGCATTCAAGAGCCTTACGGTCTCAACTTGAAGCTCTTTTTGTATGAATAAGAGGCAAGTCTACCCAGGAGATTATATACACAAAGACAGACGATCCGTTGTTGACCTTCGATCATACTTGGATCAAAAGATGTTTGGAGTTGTAACAACACCAAATGTCTATACTGTTTTTCTATATAAGGAGGCTGGGTTTCTCAAGTTTGATGAAGAATGGCACATAGAAAGCAAAGGGTCTTTTGTCTTTTTTTCGTTTTGTTTCCTTCTCTGCCACTTTACGAGGATGTTTGGAGCTTTTTTGTTGTTGTACCCTTTTGACTTCTTCACATTATTTATTCACACCCACTACATTCTCTCTTTTTAAGATTTTGAACCATTAACATTTTACAAGCATTTTCTTTGTGTGGTGTTGCTTGCATCTACATGCCTAGCAAATGCAGAAACATATAAACACCATTATTTTGGAGATTTATTGATGTGGGAAAGTTACAGCTCTTGGAACAAACCAAAATGAATAAAACAATCTCTCAACTATACAAGTCTGAAAGACTATTTATACACAACACAAACTCGATGTGGGAATAGAGAGAGGTCTCACTTTTCAGTCTATGAAGAGGAAGAACTAGTGCTGCTTTCTCCGACCTCATTTTTGCAGAGAGGGCAAGTGGCATTGATTTTAAGCCATTTGTCTACACAGTCCACATGAAAGACATGCAAGCATGGCAGCTCTCTTACTTCTTCGTCGTCTCCATATCTGGCCAAGCAGATACAACAGCTCTGCACAAACCAACAACATCCGAGAATAGTTAGGCACAATTATACTAACCTACTCATTTGAATGATCTGAGTGTTAAAGTTACTTACGGCATCTTCGCCTGATATAAGACGTTTCTTCTCAGACCCTTGTAGAAGAAAGCCACCTTCACCTTCCTCTGAAAACTCCAGATCATTTCTGCTTTTTGTTTTGAACTTGTAGACAGGCAGTGCGTTGATGGCCTCAGCAGTGGCTCCTCTTGTTTGTGAGAAGTTTTCTCGAAACCCGAGAACAGAGATCAGGCAAGGCAAGCAACAACATATGGTTGCGCATAGTATGAAAGGCATTGCGTATCCAATGCAACTGAAAGTAAGGAACGCTATACATAACCTGCAAAGGCCCCAACCACCAAACAGAAAACATGAGTTTTTTGAGTTCCAACTCTCATCAACTGGGACAATAAAGAGTGGATGAAGCCGACCTGTAGAGTTTAGGAGAATCAGAAGGAGATGAGTGACCTCCAAAGATCCATACATTCCCCACAACAAACCACACCGCAAAGAAACAATCAATCGCCATCTTGAAATGGTCCACTAGCCCATTCAATCTGCACCAAGTCACCAAAACAATGATCAGATTAGGTTAACTTAACTAACCAAACTAACTAATTTACTTGTACCTTGTTCTTAAGCTATCCCCAACTTGATTGTTCCTAATGGTGGTGTTTTCTTCGTCTGGTGGCACTTGATCCGCAGAGACGGGTGTATACGGCATGGACTCTGAAGGGTTACTATTATTGCCCTGTGTAGAAGAAGTACTACCACGTTGTGAAGAATCTTGGCCACCTGTACCTCGGTTATAAGTGCGAAAACGCCAATAGAGAATAGGGAGAGTGGCAACACAGCCAGAGGTATAACCAACAACCCATGTAAACAACGGGGCTTCGGGATGTTCATCTTTAGCGAGAACCATAACAACAATGGCAGCAACAATCTGAGCAACGGTGACAACTAACTCAACAGAAATCCAAAGGCCAGAGTTCAATGGACTCCTCCTACTAGTACTACTAGTACGGCCACCATCTGCTCTTTGCTGAGAAGGAGGAGGTGTGAGTTGTGTAGTGTTAGATGATGATGCCCTCTCTTGAAGTTGATGATGCGGAGTTAGCTCATCGAGAGAGGATCTTGACGAGGAAGAGTCGTCGTCATTGCTAGTGATGTCAACGATGTGCTCGGGGTTATGGTGGTGTTCATCCATCAACAAAGGATCTTGATCAGTTTGGGATGTATTTCGACCAATAGAAGAAACGTCCATCTAACTCAAAAAGTAAGAAAGCTGAAAAGCACCAAGTCAGCTACTACTAGAGGCTCCCAAATGTTGTTGACATGTCATTTGTGATCACCAAAGCCAAATGATACATTCCAAGAACAAAAGAGCAATGCCTTAAGCAAAAGGTAAAAACAGTCACCTGTTACAGAACAGAGGCAAAGCAAAAAGCTTTATGATTCCAACCAAAGCAGACAGATCAAAATCGTAAAGTCATATAAGTAAGAAACTCTTAGAATTGGCCTAAATTTTCAGAGACTCCCAATTCAAGTAAGACTCTTTCAAACCCCATCATCAAGTTTCGATCTTTATGAAGACCCCCAAAACTAGGATTCAAACAACGATTTCAATTGTTCGTATACGATTTTCGAACATAGAAGAAGAAGAGTAGAAAGAATGATGAGTAGGGGGTTTTTACCAGAATTGAAAAAGATTGGTAGACAATCACGATTTCAATACAGAGAAAGCTGATGTTGGTCTGGTCTTGTCTTTTACTTCTACTCTTCTTCGTGAGAAAGACAAAAAGATGAGAGCTTTTCGTCTTTTGCTTTCTCGCAGTAATTCATTCGGGAGGAGGAGGAGGAGAGTGATGAAGAAGAGACTTCGTTATTTCAACAAATGATAACCGTTGGATCTTGAGGGTTCTTCTTAGTAAATATCTTAATCGGACGGTCATCTTTAACTCCTCGTTTGTGGCTTTTCCATCTTTTAGAATGTGTGCCTTTCGCAAAGTTAATAGTTAATACTTAATACCCCTGCTATTTTACTTTTTAGCAAATTTCTTTCCAGTTAAAATCTTTTTATAAGTTTATTGAATTGTGTATTTAAGTTTACTCTTTTAAAAAACAAAAATATTATGTGCAAAAAAAAATAGTGTTATTCCATCTCCTGCGTAATAGCTAAAATGTAAGAAATAGCATTTCAGAAAGATGGAAAGTAACAAAGTGTGATCATGTAGTGTTGTTAATACTCTTTTTACATACAACATGTCATTTAGGTAGCGAGTATGGGGTTCCTTTCTTCATCAATATCTATCGCAAGCACACGCTCCAAGTCAGAGCCGCTAGGTCCTTCAGCGTAAAGGGTCGGAAGATATGCCTTATATGCCGGCAAATACCTCGACACAAAATCATTCACCTATAACAGATGTTTCAACATTACATATAATAAGCACAAGAGTACTAGTTAGTAACTGTCTAACACGGTCAAAACGTTACCAATACCTCATCATCTGACATCCCGGGTTTGCCAGCCTGCCTCATTGCTATTTCCGCCTGTCCAAAAACCAAATCAATGTATAGTGTTTGTATAATAAACGCAGCGAAAACTTTTCATTTTTTTTTTTTGGTTGTTGATTAGATATACAAAACCTGAAGACGCCACCTATATACATAACTTGGGTCCTTGATTTTGATGACTACCCAAGCGTTTATGTACTTGTCCCATGCTTCATAATACGCTTCAAGGTTCTTGTTCACAGTCTCCAGCTATAGAACGAGAACAGAGTTTTTCATTACAGGATGCAAGTAATATCAGATGTATATCGTTGTATTAGTAGTACTCTTGAGATAACCTGAGGATCCACTGCTTTAACGGCTTCAGCAGGAAGAGGTTTAAAACCAAGCATCCATCCCTCGAATAGAATAACCTGAAACCAAAATAAAATATAGTGGTCTGTCGTTAACTTTGAAACAGTAACAACTTGACAAAGAAGATAGAAATATATATATACATGCCTTTAGAGGTCCTTCAACTTCAGGCCATGTTGTTGCATCGGCTCTATCACCCCTTCCGCTATAAGCAGACTGCACCCAAAAAAAGGAATGAATATCTCAACAAGTTAATACCTGCTTTCTCTCTGTTTAATGATACAAAGTGATAAAGGCAGAGAGAAGGTAAAATCAAAGCTGTGACACTCACCTTATCGTACCGAGGAACTTTCATCTTCATGCCTATCAATGACCAAACAAAACTCACAAGGTAAATAAAGATATCAACAGCCAAGAATAAAACTTGTACTGACGGAAACTAACCGTCCTTGGTCAGTTGAGTCAGGGCTTCGATTGTTTCGACAGAGAATGGAAGATCATGGCTTCCTGCATTTCCACGATACTGAAGAAAACATATAATATGATACAAAATCAAGATATGTTCAAACTAAAGCAGAAATGACAAAAACGTTGAGAAATTTGAAGATGTTTCTACTACCTCTAGGAGTGCATTTCCTGAATTCTCTTCTCTCAATTTAGCCTGAGACAATAAAAATAAATAAATAAAATGGTCCAGGCAAAGAGAGAGTACTAGTAAAACCTTACCTGGCCTTGTGCAGTCAAGTAAAAATCGTCTATGGATATTGTTGCCGACTTCCTGAGATATATTGCTTTTAGTTAATTAGTACTAAAAACCATCACAGGGACTTAGATGTAGTAAACTGCAGTGTACATTTTGGTAGTTTTGAAAAGATAATCAAGTGCAAACACAAGTGTAGTCTTGCCACATCCTTGAGGGGCGCTGAATCCAATCTGCATTTTCCCAATCACATGTATCAGATAAGTCATGCATCATCTTAAGATCTATAGCCCAAAAAAAAAAGTAACTAGTACCACAAGTGGAGGCACATCATCTCCATCATTAAACTTGGAAGTATGCAGAGCAATCTGGTTTTGGCACCAAACAAAGACGGGGATATAGTAATGGTAAAGCCTCGCTTTCTGGGGAATGGTGAGCATAAGCTCATTAAGCTGAAAGAGTCTGCAGAGCTGGGAGCCATAGAGCAACCATTTGTCAATGGACTGACCAACATTATCAGGAGTGATGCCGATCTTGTCCACGAGTGGACCCGAGCAAATGAACTCAAAAAGGTCAGACACTGAAGAGACATCCACTGTTTTGCTTGGTAATGCTGAGCATTTCTTGGACGTCAGCAGCGCATAACTTGTAGGCGAATCAAGAACCATTGAATTGTCTTGAATCCACGAGCAACCACACCCTACACAACACGTATTGCTAAGAATACATCAGTTAGTCAGTCTCTAACAATAAATTTCAAGCAGATGAAACATAATACCAACTGACAAAAGATGGATAGGTGTGGCAATCATCAACCAAACTGTTTAAGTGCATTAATCTGATACTAAAGTTTTACCTTAAAACCAAAACAATTCACAAAAGATCAAAACTTTGAACCACAAAGGAGAGAATAAAGGGAAGAGGCATCGTTTTTACCAGAGAAAGAGAAATGGGTCTGAAGCGGAGAAAGCTTGGAGGAGGCAGAAGAAGCTGTAACGACATGGTCATCGTTAAATTTGGAAGAAGAAAGAAAACGTCTTTTGAAATTAAAAGTATTGTAAACAGAGTGACAAGGAAAGGGATAGCCTTTTTTGAGATAAAATCTATTATTAGTAGTAGTAGATTGCTGAAGAGTCGCTTGCCATGGCGACCATATCAAACTTGACGATGTCGCCCCCGCCATTCTCTCTCAACCTCTCTCTCAGTAAGAAAGCAGCGAAGGAGAAGCAAACTGATGATATTTATTTTCTATTATTTCCCAAAAAAACAATACTTGCTTACAGTAGAATAGAATATGTGAGTCATATTCATCCGTGATAATGTGTTGTTAATGCTCTGTCAATCTCTGTCATTATGTCAAATACTGTTTCTTTTTTTATACCCAAAAAAAAAGTCTATTCTGTCTTTTAAACCAATGACGTAACTTCAATTTTTCTAGTAATAAATTTTCTGTCTATTAATTAATTAAGGGGCTGTGTTAAAAAAAATGAAGGGATTGATTTGAAAATTGCTTTCAATTAGTAAAAAAAACAATCTCGACCAGAACAAATCAGGTTTGGAAGAACCAAACAAGTCTACATTAAACCGGATTATACCGGTTACTCTTTGGTATGATGAGACCGTGGAAAGATTGCTGCTACCGTTTTATTTGACAGAGAGAGAGAGAGGGAGTGAGTAACAGATGATCAAATCAATGACCGGAGGACGGTCCACCACAAAATGTTGTTACAGTCTTCGTGTTAGGAGATGAACCGCGCTCGGTTTAGTCTCTTTTGCTCAGAATAGCCTATCAGGTAGCTTAGGAGAAATGAACACAGCTACGGATTTGAACTGCAAAAATAATGGTAATTACCAAACAAAAATAAACTGTTACATTTATAACACGATCGATGAGCCGAACGTTTTTTTCTTTACAGAAACAAACTGAGATATTTTTACCTTGTCTTGTCTGTACTTCATGCGTATGGAGTTTAAGGGACATCCTTTGGTGTTCAGCTGCAGCTCTTGCATGGCCTCAACACACGCTTTCAGATCCGAGGCTTTGTACGTTGTGTAATGCTCCAGTGTTGGATTCTGGGACAAGAATAAAATTCGTGTGAGTTTCAAGAATCCTGGAACAGAAACATAAGCGATGTGTGTCTTAACGACATAAGAACAGACCCAAGGGTGGCTTGATTGGTTCACTGTCCACTTGGCAAGAAACACAGCCGATGCAGCTATAACCGAAGGAAGGTACTTCAAGAACTCATACTCTACTAACGTCAGTTCCGTCAGATAATTCGCCAGAAACTCCATTTCCACACTTGGCATCATCTGCATATCAACATTCCCCCAAATAAAAGTTTTAATCCTTCTGCTATATGTTTGATTAGCATAGATACATTTGTACAAGAAAGCAAAAGGTAAAGGGAAGCAAAATTACAAAGTGAGAAGCTTGAGCTGCTCGGAGAAACCTCCTGAGGAATGTTTTAGAAGTAGGAGTGTAAATTTGAAAGCTAAAATGCTTCAGTACTTGGCTCTCCATTTCCAACACCTCATCTCTTGTGTAAGTGTTATCCGTTATGCTGCAGAACTCTTCAATTCGTGGTGCATTGATTTCCTCATACTTCCTTCAAAACAAGTTTCAAGAAACAAACATACAGTAACTTCTTTTAGACGCTCTGCCTTTCAGAACAAGCATTACTGTTTGATAATTCTGATAAGATATTATTATTATTAAGTGAACTTACGAAGCAATAAGCATACAAGTGACGCCGAGCAATTGAAGTCTTTGTCTTTCCATGTAGTTCCCTTGCAGAAACCAATCTATGAGATACACTGTGAGGTAGAGAGTGTCAGGTACAAGTGTGTATTCCTCTGAGACCTGCAAGAGTTATATGACTTGTGAGAATATTGTCATAAGTCACAAGAAAATAAAATAAAATAAAAAGAGTGGATCTAGCGCTAACCTCAACAAGCCAATCAACCAGGATTCCCCTCATTGTCTGAGTCACATCTCTTTGTGTTCTCTCCATAAAACCAGGACATGGTCTGCGTTTAAGCTGCTCAAGTAAGACAAAGTAGTTAGATAACCAGATGCAATGTCCTTCCTAGGATATCAAAAAAATCCAAGAGGGTTATTAGTACCTCAGCAACACGCAGGTTGTAGTGTATTTCAGGTGCATAAAGGCTACAGAGTAGAGGATCCTTAACATCTGAATCAATGTCAATGAATTTTGGGCTACTTGTCTCAACTGTAAATATATTGCAATAATTCAGAAGTATCAGCAATGTTAACAAACCACTCACATAGCAACAGTAGGCTAGAACACTTGTAAAATTTTTACCTGTAGAAGAAGTTGATCTCACAGGGGGTCTTGGAGGCAACCTGGAAAAGCTACAAGATGCTTTGTTTGTGCCTGTAGAGCCAGACAAGCTTACTCCTGCTGAATCTGACACGACCTGTGACTTTGCATTATCTGTAACTTCCGAAGTAGTAGAAGATGATGCCACCTTGGAAGAACCTGCCCTTCCCTTCTCTATCTGCTCAACATTTTCCACCTTAAAAAATGGGAAAGAGACCACAATTGTCAGCTGCAACAGACATATTTTTTGGTAAATTTAAAAAAAAAAAAGCAGCATTGTGCATATAAACAACCTGTGTTTTAGCTGCACTGAAGCAGCTTGTGGTATAAGAATTCTCGCAGGTAACATTTGAGATATCCTTAAGAACAGCTCTCTTCTTAGGTGCATTGGTTGTCGTATCATCCAAGGCTGTTCTTTTACTGTTTGCTCTCAGAACCATTCCCTTGTTGATCAGTGTGATGGCAGCCACATCTGAAGATGTAACCAGTTTAGAAGAAGCACGAAGAGCAGAAGCAAGGGCACGAGTTATAGGGCGAGCAAGGAGCGGAATGGTGGTGTTTCCAGAAACAGCTTTCTCCTTCCCCATGATTGAAACCCCTATTTGATGTTTTTGGTGGTCTTAGCAGCACATCATCTACTAGAGATCTGTGAAACAGAAGTAGGAAGATGATTAATTAGAAGAAAAGGATGCAACAGGACAGGACAGGACAGGACAGAGAGATATGTGTATCCAGCTAAAGCAGACAGACAAGCTAGGATGAAAGTAAAGCAATTGCATATAAGATGTTGGGAGATATACATGGTTTAGTCCCAAAAAAGAAAAAAAGGGAAGTTGATCTAATAAAGAGACAAAGTGATCTTTGATAAACAACCCCAAATGTATATCACATAATTGTTACAGAGACTCTTTCCAAACTAGTCCAGACAAATTGGAGATTAAAATCATCAAGTTATTTTCTTTTTGCTCATTGAAGAAGAAAATCAAAACAGTAGCACAGGAAAATCCTCAACGCTTGAAAAAGTCGCATCACAATTAAGTGCAACCAATAGCGTAAAATTTGGAGATATTAAAAATATTGAAGAAAATCTTTAAAGTTTTTATTTATCGATTAGAAACAGGAGTAGATGAAGAGCTTCATCTCGGAAGCATCCACCTTAGGAAAACCAACAGACAAAACTCATGAAGATCATTTGCCAAAGAACCCTTTATCGATCCCATGGACGAACCCAATCAAACTCACATTTTCTTTTACCCATCAAAAAATTCCGAATGAGGAAAAAAACTTCAAGAAACTTTCAAGAAAACCCCGTCGGAACATTGATCTCTACAAACCCATCAACAACAAACAAGAAAAAAAAAGAAAAAAACTTACTCCGCTTCAGAGATTTTTTCAAGAAGAAAAAAGAAAAGAAAGGAAACTCCTTTTCTTTTTCTTTGTGGGAGCTCTCCGAAGAAGGGAGCTTTGGGGCAGATGGAGAGAGTAAATGTATTAGTCTATTCTCTTTTATGCGAAAGCAAGTGAGCGGGATATATGAGAGAGCCTGGTTGGGTTTAAAGTTACTAATTTAATCATTCATCTTTTAAAATTAGAAACTTTCTTATTTCTATCATAAAATTGTTTATTTGTGAATCTCGTTGACTGTTTGACCATCAATCAACTGAGGGAAAATGAAACAACTTAACATATAGTCTTTTGTGTGGAAAATCTTGATTGTTAAGTGATTGGTGATTCATTTTTCTTTTCAATTTCAAGTATGTGATTGATCATAATTTTTTGTTTGTTTTAAGCTAACTAATCATTTGCCTTTTTTATATCTTAATCACATTTGCTATTTTAGGTATTCATTTCTCCATTTAACTTCTTGTAGTTAATTAGAACTTATACATATGTTGTTTTTTCCTTTCGAATGTTTCTTACTTTCTTTATTTATCTAATTTTTTGTTAGTAAGGTCTTAAATTAAACAAACAAAAATTAGTAAGGGAAACAATAGAGAGCAATAGTTATGTTTTCCGATGAATTTACACATTTATCTACACCGTTCAAATCCGCTTTCACTTTGACTCATTTTTAAAATGGGATGTTACTCTAGACAGCGTGGCTATTCATCCAAAGGTAAATGTCAGTGATTATAAAACATAGTTATATTTTAAAGTTGAAATATAAGTGATTAAGTTACGAATTCTGTTCAAACTTTTAAGTCTTGAATGAAGATTCCACCAGTTTTTTTTTTAATGGTTAAGTTTAAACTTTTGAAATATTTTTAAAAACTAACTACTAGTAAAATAAAAACAAAGACCAAACGCATGTTTATCCTTGAATCAGTCAATTCTTGTTTATCTTTTTACGTTTCGATTGATCTTTAATTATTCCTTAAAGCTTATTTGGATACCACATGCTAAGGATGATCATCCATAAATTCTAAGTTATCCTTTCAGTTTTAAAATAATTGTGTAGAGCTTAAAGAATCTGTTCTATTCCTATTGGATTTGCTCCGTTTTAAAAACATACTTGGACTTTGTCGTCTCTAGTATTGATTAAAAGATAGCATTATTTTGATAAGAACTTTTAACTTGGTGTAAAACGAAACTTACATCTAATTTCCCTATAGAACGGTTACTTAGACCAGGTCCACATGAACTTGGTTATTTAGGGTGGGGGATTTGTCCACGATAAAACGCTCTACAAAATTATTTGAAATAACAGGAATCATAAAACTGTACTAGATCTCCTTCTCCTCGGACGCCATAAGATATAATAAATAAATTATAATAGTATTTTGATGCTGAGATCTGCACGAGCCACTCAGAAAAAGAAAAGATACTGATAGAGTGAATAATAAAGTGGTGGAATCTGCATTTTCAGGTTTTGTTGTGTTCCACGACTTAATGCTCAATCTGATGATCTATTTTTCTGTATGTATACACAAATTTTAGACTAAAAGAGCTATGAGACTATTATGCATCGTTACATAAATCTCTAGCCGTTTCTTCATCATCTAAGAAACATATAGATAGTATTTTGTTTTGTTTTGTTTTTTTTATAAAAAAGCCAAGTATTTTGAAATTTCAGAGATGCATAATATGAATTTGACCATTTTGTTGTTTGATAGGCTTTTATTGTTCACTATTTAAATGGGATGTTGTCTTGAAACGTGTAAGACTAATAGTTTAGTGGTGTGTACTGTATACTAGTATTCTCGTTGTTTATCACCCGAATTCAGAACTTCCCATAATGAATATTATAAAGGTAATTTATAAATATATCGATTTCAAATTGCATCTGAAGAACGACTACTGAAAACAGAAGATGTAGAGATACAACCATATTTGAAACATGAACTGAATTTATTTTGAAATAAAGATCAGACTTTTTCGTCGATCGGAAGAAATTTGAACCAGTCTAATCTCTTCCAAAACCCGGAACCAGCAGACGCATGATGTAAAGGACTTTTCCTAATGAAAATTAAACTAAAGAGTAGTAAAGACATAATAAATTTAATATGTGTGTTAAATCATTACGTTTTTTTTGTTAAACTGTAAATATCATATAAATGAAAGAAAATTTTATAATGCAAACCTAATGTCTGAACCAGCAAAAAGAAATAAAAACAAAATGGATCACCTATTTTCCTTACAATGAATAGATTCTATCTCAACCACATAACCATAAGAAAACAGAAATGATTTTTTTGTTTCCTGGCTGAAATAATGTTTCTAAATCATTACGTTGGTAAAATGTAATACTTGAAATTTTGATTTTATTTGAAAATGTACGTTGTCTTTAAAAGCAAAATTCGATGGTTCGGTTCTTTTAAGCGAAACTGTAATAAAGTCAAAATGATTTATAAGTCAAAATTTTCATGCAAAAATTTGATGTTAAATGATTATAAGTTATAACCGAAACAATCATACAAAAAAAGGAACAAAAAATTATAGTTGTTACTAGTTATATATACAGGCACTGCACAACACACGAGTAATTTCAAAAGCTACGCTAAAGGAGCAAGAACCAAAAGTCTTAACCACTGACCACATCATGTATGGAGTTACATAAATTCAAAAGCTATAAATATTGAAATTGAAATTTACGAAAGATATCTATTGTATGGATCGAATTAAAAAGGAATTAAAAAGTATAAATAAAAATATCTTATATGGAAGATGAATGCGTTAAAGCTGTTAGTGTGAGAAGGACGTAACGAGGGAGTCGTCGTGGACCTTATAATAATAACGTTTTATTGAAAGACCAAAAAAAGGTTAGAACTACAGTCTACAGAATTCAAACTAACACACACACCCACATAGAAAAAAAGCAAAAATAATATAAAAGGGTACTTCAAACTCACAAACAGATCTATACTCTTACATACATTAAAACATGTCATGTTTGGTTGTTACACTTTTTATTTGAATCACCAACTCTCCCCCACATCTGACCACATAAGAAAACACCAATAAATTTGCATGCAAAGTCTGAGTAATATGATATGATGATCCATTACTTTACTCCCTTTGTAATAACAAAGTTGGGGTCGATTAGAATATATGCATTACACAAACAACCATGAAACGTATGTGGGTGCATATATTTATACAAACATATGTTTGTGGGTGTGTGTAGATTATACCCAGTCACACACAAGGGCGGATCCAGCAACAAAATTAGTATGGAGTATGTAATGTAAAACATATTTAGAATTAACATGGGTATTTACATGAATTGTAGGTTAATTCTTCAAAGAAAAAAATTTCACCATGGGGCACAGGACCCACCTAAGCCCTTACTGGGTCCGGTCACACACATACACACACGGAAGACCAATAAATTTTGACGCAAAGCTTGAGTGGTAACGTGATATAATGGGGTTTACTTGGTTTGTTACAACAAAAATGGGGTGGAGGAATATATGTATATATATACACACACAAGTTACACTTGCACATTGAGGTGAAATTGAATTGAATGGAATGGGGGTATAATGAAAATATGGGTTGATATACAGAAACACAAAGGGGCCATTATGTGAACTAGTGGTATTCCGGCGCTACGCGCCGGGTTCGTATGTTTTATTCTCTAATGAATTCAAAATTGTTTGTAATCATGGAATCACCAGTATCTCTAGATAAACTCTTACATTGTGTGTGTCTGTTCTTTAGCTGCTTCATATGATATTGTTGGGAGTTACATTTGATGGATGTTGTTGGGAGATGTTACATTTGATGGTCGATACGGGTTTCTAACAAACATAGATTATGTTATTGTGTTTTCTAGTTATGGGTATTCTTTCTTTTCGTTGTTCATTGGCATATATAGTTGTTTTTATTAAATAGTAAATTAGTAATTTGTTTTAGGAGAATTCCCATATATAATTAATGTACTATATCTTTAGAAGTATTTCTGTTTCTAAATTTTCAACGTTAGTCTTGATATTGTTTTGTTGCTGATTTTGAATTGTAAATTTACTATAATAGGCTAATTATAGGTTTATTTTAGGTCAATAGATGTGTACTTCCATAGTTTTACAATCACAATGAATATTTTTATTTTATATAGTTTAATGAGTATATTGACACGTTATTCGTCATTCTATTATTTTCAATTTTGTATCTCTCAATTCATTTTTTTTATATGTTTTGACATGATTATTTTACTATCAGTGGTAAGTTCACTATCACATTATATTTATATCTATTTATTTTTGGCTTTCTAGCCATTATGTTGTTGATTTTCTTTTTAAAATAATACCTAATAATGTACATTATTCTTCTTTAATATTTTATTTAGTCTAGTTTTTGATGTATATTTATTTTATTAAGTTTGTTATACTCCATAATTGTGTTATTGTTTGGATTAAGCTTTTTCATTGTATATTGAAATGTTTTGGTCTGAAATATTTTTTATATATCATCTGGTGTGTCAATTACCACTTGATGAGTCTTTCTTCTCAGCCTTCTGATTTTTTGACATTAAATGTTATGATAATAATTTTCTATATTGTATAATTTAAATTTCAGTTATTTATATATATATATATATATATGTTGTTTGGTCATCAAATTTGTTACTATGATGTGTTAACTACCATTTGATGAGTCTTTCTCATTAAACTTTTTTTAACTTTTCTGGTTCGTTGTATTCAGGATATGCAATGTATATCTTGGTCTCAATAGATTGTGCGGTTTTGTGATGTTACTTTTATAAATCATTGAGTGCTTGTTTATTTTAGAATCAAATATCTTCACCTTGTTTGCAAAATATTAATCTTTTAGCCTGCTAGGTACCTTTGAGTTCTCTGGTAGTACGTGATGGGCCAGGTGAGTTGATCATCCCAGCCAGGGATACTATGGCGATGAGATCATTTGAAGCTTCAAGTGAGTTTTTTATTTTGCAGAAGTCTTTTTCTTAACCATATTGACTGAGAAAATGTTAGGTTGCAGTGAATATTTGTAGTGTTTCTTGTGAGGAAAACGTATGAACCGCTTGAGAAGGTGTGAGTTATGAAATTATATTCATGTTAGATGGCTCGTGTAATTACCAATGTTTATTACAGGTGACGTCTGATCTAATAGTTTGACCTGGCCCACAAAACCGGTTTGGTTTTCAAACAGATGACGTACAAATAGATGAACACTGGGAGTCGTGTTTAAATAATAATTTTGGTGGGGGCTAGAAGGAGGTAAACCAGAATGCCAAGTGTCAATGTCCATAAGTTTTCGGAGGAGAAAGTTTAAATGTTCCAGATTTTATAAATTTCGGACAATGATGATGTTCATGAGATGTCTCAGTAAAAAGCTTTTTATTTGATGTTTGGATATATCAGTGAACATGACCTCTAAAGATCTAATGAATCGCTATATCACGCCTTTTAGAAAGAGTGAAACAAAAACAACGATGCTGTTCAAGTTCAGACAACCATATTTGAAGGAAATTTTATTTTATAAACAATAGACGAACTTTGTTTCCAAGTCAGAACGAAAACTAAAACCAAAGATAAATTAAAACACCGAAGAAGGTTTCATGTGAGGAAAATCTCTAAGAATTAAAAGATCAAAACAGAGGAAAAGAAAGAAAAAACGATAGACTCGATGTAACCGACTTTAAGCTTAGGTCCTCCTTAGCCTATAAAGTTATGCAATGCGTGGCTTCTTACCTTCAGGCACATTCTCCGTGGGTGGATCCTTCCGATTAATCAGAACCAACCAAAACAGTAGCATCAGTTGATTGAGGTGGAGCAGCATCACTCTCTTCAACAATCCAACCACTATCACTCGTAGCTTTTTTTTTCTCAGATGCATGATGGAGCATCATATCAGATGGCTTAGTTGACACTGCTACAGCTCCAGGCATGTCATCACCAGGTGGTTATCACTTCTCTGGACATAAACAAAAAGGCAAGTAGTCAAGAGCAAAGAAGGGATGTTCAGTTCAGGTCTTAGGTATTGGAACTTATTGAGTCTGTACACTCAAGCGATAACATCATGAACAGTCCAAGCCAAGGTAATTGAGGCCTGAATCAGAGTTGCCTGCCATAACCGAAGGTACACCAAACTAAAAAACTTAGTGTTGTTTTTAAACACAAAGGTAAACTAAATAACTCAAATAGCAATTACCTAAGTAAGAAAAATAATATTTAGTTTATTCTCAATTTGAAAATATATTTATTTTCAGTTTTGTTACTTTTATTAGAAACATATGTCTACCTAACTAATAATTAAAATTTTCATTGTTATTATGTTTAAGCTTAAGGCTTGGTGATATATATAGATTTACCTGAGCTGAAAGTTGAGATGCAATTTGGGGAACCTTCTGTCTTCCAACATCTTTTTTTTTTCATAGCAAATCCACCTATCATCCAAAAGGAAAATGATTACTCATATGAAGCCAGCAACCGACTACAAAAAACTTATAAAAAGGAAATCATTATACATCGAATCCACTTAATTCTCTGAAAATGCTTCCTCTAATTCTCTGAAAGTGTTCAGCCCGTGGACTTTGTGTGTTAGAGGCTTGGATGAGTGGCTCCTGTAGTCCTGTTGCAGTGAGAGAGTTGAATGTAAGTGTGAAAATATCAAGCGTTGTAAAGATAGTTACAAAAACAATAACCATAAGACCAACCTTATCATCCAATAGTAACATATAGACGCCCATGTGTTCAAATCAAGAATGTGCTATTCGATTTGGTTGAAGTGTTGCATTTCATCGCAGAGAACAATCTCTTAAACCACAATTGAACTGAAACTTTAGAAAAAAAGAATATCTAAAGTTGAATTGAACAATTGAACTTTTCCAATTTCTTGGGTTGTGAAAGACGCGGAGCTAATTAAGATACCTGAGAAGTGAGAGACGAGAAGGAGCTTATCCACACTTCTTCATGGGGCCAATTCGTTAAAGATTTCCGCAGACCCATCTCTTCCTTGCAATCGCATTAATTCATAATCCCGAGAAGCGAGAAGAGTACAGAACAATAATCCTAGAGAGCTATGGCATTACGAAGCAAGAGGTTAGCGACACTTATCTTATCCATCTCTAACAACTCTCAGGTCTGCAATTCCGGTGGGATCGCAAGCATCGGGACATCGTTCAGCCGCCGGATCTCCTCAGCTACCTCGTCTGCTGCTGTTGTGGTGGATGATAAATCTAGAGCTTACGTAATTTTATATGCATTATATAATGTAATAAAGAAAACGATTCGGGTTCACTTGAACCATTGAGTTTCTTCGAGTGGGGATTGTCGATGGAGAGGCCGGAAGAGACACCGGTTTTGCCGATGAGTTTGGTCGGACTGGAAGAGGAGACCGCCGCTTTGCCTTTTGCTTTCTTCGAGTTGGGATCGCCGATCTTGAGGCCGGGAGAAACACCGCTTTTGCCGATCGTCGATTCTCTGTAGGAACTCATCGCAGTAGAGTAATGAGAAGAGACAACCAAGTTTGATCGAAACAAAACTCGGATTAAGAGTTTTATAAAGAAAAACAGAGCGAGAGAAGAAAAGAGAATCCATAAATGAAATTAAAGGGAGAACCGAAGTGGAGTCTGTATTGATTGATCGTAAATCAGATCGTGAAACGGAATCGAAGAAGAGGAAGAGGAAAGGGTTTCACGAACGATCTACAGAGAAAATGAGGAAGAAGGATTCGTGTCGTTGAGACAAAGGTTACGATGCTTTCCATAGGTGGGCTTGCTGGGCCGTTAAGATTATTTTGACAGATCAGAAGTGATTTGAAGCCCAATATCCTAAATCAGTTATGACGTGGCAAAACGTTATAACATGATTGGCTGTTTTTTTTGTCTGACGTGGACAGCCTATCTGAGGCTTATATCTCCCTTTTAGTATTGTATTGATTGAAAAGGAAAGTGAAACTAGATCAAAGTCGAAACGTGACGTTTTGACAAGTATTGTGGTTGATCACGTAAGCCTGTAGAAAAGAGGGCATCAGATGCGAAGGACCCCGATAGAAAGGGGTTTTTACTTATATTTGGATGTATTAGAGCATGTTTATTGTAGATGTTTTAACGTAATATAAAATACGGTTTTTTAGTTTTATAATAAAATAATTAAGAGATTTTTATAAGAGACGTTTTTTAATTTTTTTTTAGTTAAAAGTTAAAAAACTGTATCTTATATTGTGACTAGAATAGAACCCGCGCCATGCGCGGTAAAGTTTCATTTTAAACATTTATTTTGTGCGGCTAAGTTTCATTTTAAACAATTATTTTGCTTTATAGATTCTTTGAGTTCGTATTTTTTATCTTTAAGAAGGATCGGACGTCGTCCCTGGAATCTAAAAATCTAATATTAGTCTTTGTATACGGAGTATCAGCCATAATTCAATATCAACTCTAACTCTAAATGAGTCATTCTAAACTACTAATTATAATCTTAATTTTCTATTCCATCCAGCTTTAAATCATTAGAGATTTTTTTTTATAAATATTTATATAATAAAATTTAAATTGATTAGATGAACCCGTGTTTAATAGTTCAAAATTAAATATAACATATGAAATCAAAATATAACTTTAATTAAATAGATTAGATATATTTAATTTTTAATTTTTTATTTCAATACAAATGAATATTTTTTTAAGAAAATTCTAACAAAATATTTTAATTTTTATTCCCAAAAATTAATTAATTTAAATTTCAGTTATCAGTAAAATATAATTAAATTATTTGATGTGATTTTAATTTTATTTTAAATCAAAACTTAATTAATTTTATATTTAATTATATTTTAATAATAATCAGAATTTAAACTAATTAATTGCGAAAATAAATTGCAAATAGTGTTTTTAAATATTTTATTTGAATTTTATAAGGAAAGTTGCTTATTTGTATTTCAAATAAAAGATTAAGATATTAATGATATTGTAATTAAATTATGTATAATTTAATAAATTTTCTAAGACATGGTCCAAATAAAAGATCACACATAAAAAAGTCGTAAGACTTTAATTAATAAATTAGATATTGCAAAAGCTTTCATTTTAAATATAATATAATATATACTGAATTTTTTAACGTTTTAATTTTGCATTCACACATGTGTTTTTAGTTTCATATAATTACATTTTAAATTAAAAATAGTTTTATAAGTTTAATGAAAGTTTATATAAATATTACATATGAAAGTTAAAATAGTTAACCCACCATTTTAACATCTTTTGCATTATTTCTAATTTTTAACCTTTTATTTAACACATCATATTGATATTTCCTAAAATATAGGTAAATGGGCACGATTTCTTTATATTTTAAAGTGCTAATACATTTAATATATAACAGATTAATAATTAAAAAAAAAAGATTCTGTCTGATTTTCTGTTTAAATGTTGTATATTAAATGATTAATATAAAATATAACATAAAACATGTTAAACAAATGGTTCTACAATGACTTTTAAACAGTAGATAAAAAATAGGACCCTAAATTAATAGATTAGATAAGAGATCCAACTTAAAAGATCTGTAATAGATATGCTTTTAGATTTAATATAATACGGAGTTAAATTGTGTGGGTGGATTGGATGGAGTGGAGGAGATCCTAACAAAGGCGTTACTCTTTTTGAATAGTTTAATTAACATAAAAGCTGATAACTTTTTTATAAGTAAAAATTAAGGGGGTTGGTGAAGCAGACGAGGACGAAGCACAAGAGGCGTGTTAAACGCTCATTCCTCTGTTTAGAATCAGATTAGGATTCCTTTTTTTTTTTTTCCATTAGTTGTGCTTCAGAATTCTTCTTTACAAATCTATTGATCGAACAGTTGGTTGGACCCTAACTGCGGAAATGGGATCGTTCGGGATGCTTTCGAGGAGAACATTGGGCACTGATACCCCCGTCATGACTCAGGTGTCAACCTCGTACTCCCGAATTGATTCCTGTCTTCTTTTTTTGGTTATTGTGAGAAACAGTGTGTTGGGTTTTGCGGTGCAGATTCGGAAATTAATGGCGGAATTGACAAACCCCATGTCTCTTGCTCAGGTTCCCTCCCCTCTATCTAATTCTTCTTCTTCGCCTCTAGAAATACATACTTTGGGTTTCGTGAGTGCTTTTATTTTTGTATGGATGAACTGAACTGTTGTGTTATTATTATTTAATTAGTCTGCTGATTCTCTTTTTTATGTAAACCAAAAATAATAATCCAGGGAGTGTGCATTGGCAGCCTCCTAAAAAGGCCTTGGACAAGGTCAAGGACATTGTCTGGGATCCTATTGTTAGTTCTTATGGTCCCGACGAAGGTATTCCCGAGCTTAGACACGCTCTTCAGATTAAGGTTAAATAATCACATAACACCCTTTCTTGATATTTAAATATAGTCGGCCTCTTTCCCTTGTCTGAGCTTTGTTTTTTTTGTTCTATTAAAGCTGCGTCAAGAAAACAAGCTAACTGAATCAGCAGTGATGGTCACCGCTGGTGCCAATCAGGTGGGTACACTCGCTCGCCCGCTCTTTGTCTCTCTCTCTTCTTTTAGTCTCACACTCTTGTCTTTTGTTTATTATTAACATGCAGGCGTTTGTGAATCTTGTTCTTGCACTTTGCGATCCTGGTGATTCGGTTGTCATGTTCCAGCCCTACTACTTCAATGCCTACATGGCCTTCCAGATGACTGGTGTTACCAACATCATCGTTGGTCCTGGCCATCCTGATACTCTCTACCCCGACGCAGGTTTCTCCTTGTGAATCACATTTTTTCATCAACTTTTGAATTTCTGACTCGTGAGTCTTTTTTTTGGCCAGACTGGTTAGAGAAGACGCTCTCTGAGTCTAAACCCACCCCAAAAGTTGTAACTGTTGTGAATCCTGGTAACCCAAGCGGCACCTATGTCCCTGAACCGCTTCTCAAGAGGATTTCAAAGATATGCAAAGATGCAGGGTGTTGGCTGATTGTAGATAACACATACGAGTGAGTTCCTCCTCAACTCATTTGCTATGATTTGAATGTTAATTAGTTTAGTTGATGTAATATAAGGGGATTATGAAAAATGGGCAGGTATTTCATGTATGACGGTTTAAAACATTGCTGCGTTGAAGGAGACAACATAGTTAACGTCTTCTCCTTCTCCAAAACCTATGGCATGATGGGTTGGAGGCTTGGATATGTGAGTAGTGCCTTTTTCTGTTTCCAAATTCTTTATCATGAAACTTCTTTAATCTTGTGAAAACGTTTTGATGGAGTCCGCGCAGATAGCTTACTCAGAGAGACTAGATGGGTTTGCGGCAGAGCTCTTGAAAATTCAAGACAACATCCCAATCTGTGCCTCCATAATATCTCAGCGCCTGGCTTTATACGCACTAGAGGAGGGTGCTGGGTGGATAACAGAGCGGGTAAAGGGTCTGGTGAAGAACAGGGAGATTGTTAAAGAGGCCCTTGAGCCGCTGGGGAAGGAGAACGTGAAGGGAGGAGAAGGAGCGATATACTTGTGGGCAAAACTACCGGAGGAACATGGAGATGATTTCAAGGTGGTGAGGTGGCTGGCTCACCGTCATGGAGTGGTGGTGATCCCGGGGAGTGCAAGTGGTGGTTCAGGGTATGTCAGGGTGTCGTTTGGAGGGTTGAAGGAGGAAGAAATGAGAGCTGCTGCGGGGAGGCTGAGGAAAGGATTAGAGGAGCTGGTTCACCTTGGAATGGTGGAGTGAATTGTTTGTTAAGAAAAGATGGTTTACTTTGCGTGTTACTGAAATTATTATAGTTTTTTTAAGACTACAACTAATAAAGAGTGTTTCTATATCTGATTCAAAGTCATTTTGTATTGGGAAACTAATTAAATGGTGTGTTCCCTTTGGTGTGTATATACACTCTCTTTACTTATTAAAATGAGTTTTCCATTCGCGTAATTAGCCTCTTCGGTAATCTATAAACAAATCCACAAGTGAAAATGTTGGATTAGCTTTATTTGTTCTAACTCTTTGTGGAAAATTCGAGCTTGAGATGATTCAAATATTGGTTAGACGTTAAACATAAGAAGAGGGTAAGCTGACAATGGACACTTTTATAACCAAACCTTCTTTAGTTTGAAACTTTAATTTTTGAACGAAACAAGAGAATAAAGTTGTAAGGAATCGATTGTTTAACTTTATTGGATTTAAGGTGGGCCGTAAATGGGGCCTGGATCTAAATTTGAAATAAACCCGAATAAAGAGAGAGTGGACCATTTACATGACGTCCATCTTCTTCTTCTTCTACATCGTCTTCCACATCGGTTCCAACTTCGCCGACGAGTCTCGTAAATCTGGAGAGCCGAGAGAAGGGGGAAAAATTTGTAGGTCCCGAGATTAACGAGACTCAAAGAGATTGTGTATTGAAATAGAGGAAATGGGAAGTAGTAGTAACTCGTTGGCGGGTCTACAAGATCACTTGAAATTAGCGAGAGAATACGCACTAGAAGGTTCCTACGACACTTCTGTCATCTTCTTCGATGGCGCCCTTGCTCAGATCAACAAGTAACTCTACCTCCTTTCTCTCTTTTATCTACATTTTAATTTGATCAACCCCTTCGGCAATTGCTTCGAGCCCTAGCTAGTTTGATTCTAGGAGGAACTGTATGTAGAGAAAGAGAGATGATGAGATTATTGGTTACTGTTTGTAGGCATTTAAACAGCGTTGATGATCCTATGACGCGGACTAAATGGATGAACGTTAAGAAGGCTATAATGGAAGAGACTGAAGTTGTGAAGCAGTTGGATGCAGAGAGGAGAGCTTTTAAGGAAGCTCCCACTGGTCGTAGTCGTGCTGCTTCTCCCGCCCATCAATAGTACCAGATCTTCCTTTGTCTTTCAGCCCTTGGATGAGTATCCTACTTCCTCCTCCTCCTCCGGTGCTCCCATGGATGATCCTGATGTCTGGAGGCCTCCCACCCGTGATGTTTCTACCCGAAGACCCGCCAGGCCTGGTATGCGAAAGTCTCCTCAAGATGGGGCTTGGGCTCGTGCTGGTGCTGGTGCTGCTGGTCCTACTACACGGACTACTCCACCTTCCCGTGGTGGAAGAGGCAGTAAGTCTGCTGCTGCAAGCGCCCGCTCTTCTGCTTCCGGAAAGAAAGGACCTGCCTCCAAATCTACCAAACCTGATTCCACGGTAAGCTTTATGTTTTCCTGCCTTTTAGTGTATGTATGGTTTACTGTAAATAGTTGAAGTTAGCTATGGCGTTTCCGTTCTAACTTCTTATGCATTAGTAGGACTAGTGATGTAATCATGTATTCATGTCTAGTGCTGGATTCCATATTTGGGGACTTGATAAGTTGGTGTTCTATTTTCTTATGTATGATGATGATGCTGTGAGTAAGTTGGTTCCACTTAATTGCTATCAACTAATAAAGTTTGTGGCTTTCTCGATGATATAATCAATCAGAATGGGGATGCTGAAGACGGCAAGTCAAAACGGGGATTGTATGAGGGACCTGATGAAGACCTGGCTGCTATGCTTGAAAGGGATGTGTTGGACTCTACTCCTGGTGTCCGTTGGGATGATGTTGCAGGTTTGTCTGAAGCCAAAAGACTCCTTGAGGAGGCTGTTGTCCTTCCTTTATGGATGCCTGAATATTTTCAGGTACTTTGTTTCTTGTGCTGCCAAATATGTATTTATACGTTAAAGACTATTTTTACGCTTTGGAGCAACCAATAAATTATGAAGAGAATGAAAAGTGTCTGTTCATATATTATGTACTTTCAGTCTTAATGTTTTTTTTTAATCTCCAGTTGTGGAGGATGCTTAATTTGATTGATCTTTTTTTTGTTTCTCTTCAGGGTATCCGGAGACCGTGGAAAGGAGTACTCATGTTTGGTCCTCCTGGAACAGGTAAAACTCTGTTGGCAAAAGCGGTTGCAACAGAATGTGGTACCACCTTCTTCAACGTCTCTTCTGCTACATTAGCTTCAAAATGGCGAGGAGAGAGTGAGCGGATGGTGAGATGCCTGTTTGATCTTGCCAGGGCATATGCTCCAAGCACAATTTTTATTGACGAGATCGACTCTCTTTGCAATTCTCGGGGGTAATTCTCTTGTTCACCACACTGAGACTGATTTCAAGACCGGGTTGAATCCATGTGTAAATTGGTGAATGTGTGTATGGATGTAGGGGTTCTGGAGAGCATGAGTCGTCAAGAAGGGTGAAATCGGAACTCCTAGTCCAAGTAGATGGAGTGAGCAATACAGCGACAAATGAAGATGGAAGTCGCAAAATAGTGATGGTGTTGGCAGCTACCAATTTCCCATGGGACATAGATGAAGCTCTCAGGTACGTATTCTTGTTTGCTCAAATACAATGAGACTGCTGACTGACTCTTGAGCTCGTAATACTCATGCAGGAGGAGGCTGGAAAAACGTATATACATCCCACTTCCAGATTTAGAAAGTCGCAAGGCTCTTATCAATATCAATCTGAGAACAGTTGAGGTTAGTTTTGTGATATGAATACTAATAATTATCTCTGTTTGCTCGATGCAATGTAATGGATGGGTGTTTCAGGTGGCGAGTGATGTAAACATTGAAGATGTGGCTAGGAGAACGGAAGGATACAGTGGAGACGATCTGACAAACGTGTGCAGGGACGCGTCAATGAACGGGATGAGACGTAAGATAGCAGGGAAAACGAGGGATGAGATAAAGAACATGTCAAAGGACGATATCTCAAACGATCCTGTGGCAATGTGTGATTTCGAAGAGGCCATTAAGAAGGTGCAGCCGAGTGTGTCTTCCTCCGATATCGAGAAACACGAGAAGTGGTTCTCTGAGTTTGGATCTGCTTAAACCCTTGGAACTAACCATTTTTTCTCATTGTTAGTCTCTCAAACCCAAAGAATGTGTGTGCTATTTGTGTTGTTGTTTATATTATTGTTATTTATTAATTTGATCATGTTCTGTTGTTTCTAATACGTATATTCCATCCAACTCCGAAGAAATTATTGTATTCTTTTTTCATTGTTTTTGCATGAAGTAAATCTTTCCTTTTAAAATTTCTTTTTTTCTACGTCTCTTTTGGAATGAAGGGTAGTAGTGGAGCTAGGGCCCGTTCAATATGATAAAATCGAACTGTACCGAACCGAACTGAAATAGACAATATGATTTGGTTTTGGTATATACCATATAAACCGAATATATATAATTTTATAAAAACCGTAGGATTTTGATATGGTTTGGTATATAACAGATTAAACCGATTAAACCGAACATAACCGATTAAAAGTAGAAACATGTAAATATGTATCTATTTTATAACAATACATGAAAATCTATTTCTTACATAAGTTAAATTTGTGTTAATAACTATTACCATAATTTTATAGATACAAAGAACTTTAATTTGTAAAACACTTAAACTATAATTAAATAACAATACATCACAATTCAGACATTTTATTTTTTAAGTCTTCTTTTGATCTTTTTGTTTTATTTTAGTTTTTACTAAATTAATATGAAGATTATAAATTTGATGGACAATAATTAATGGAAAATTTTCACAACTTTTTTCTTATCTGTAAACAAACAGAGTTTCGTGTTCAATTGAAAAAACATGACTTTAATGAACACTAAATATGGAAGAGTGGAAAAAATTTTCTTTTATGTTTCTGTTTTGTTTCATATTTTTATTTTCAAAATTTCAAGCTTTGATTTTAGTTCTAGATTTGATTATTTTATTTGATGGTAGAAGCATTTTTACTTTTTTGTTCATTTATTTGAACATGTAATATATTTTTAATAAATGACTGTGTTGACAATATGACTTTAAAGTTCATATAATATGATCTCAAACTAAATAATTATGTTTTTTTGGTATAACCGAAAACCGACGGTATATAAACCGAACCGAACCGAAGTAAATATGGATTCAGAATGGTAGTTATATTTTACTAACCGAAATACCAAAAACAAAAAAAAAACCGAACCTAAACCGAACCGATATCCGAATTGAACATCCCTAAGTGGAGCTTAATTAAAAATAATTTTTCAGAAACTGGATTCAAAATGCTGAACAGCAGGATATTAAATTCTCTAATCAGTTAAAACTAAAAACATTGAGTTATGAGTGGAAGAGGTCAGAGTCCGACATATATTATCAAATACCTTAGGAACAGTTTTTTTTTTTAATAATAGAACCCAAAATTAAACAAGTCAGATGGATATGAAAGATAGGCGTTATTTCAACGTGGAGTATTATCAACCATGTCAGAAAGGCATTTCAACTCCTTGATTGTGTTGTTATTATATATGTTCGATATTGAATTGACTTAACAGAAAAACGCAAAAGTTAAAACGATTCCGAGTGTCAAAGTATCATTATATATTCTGATGTAAGAAACAATTGGAGTGAATATAAGTATAAAATATAATTGCTGTGATCGTGAATTCGTGATGAGATGGAAATAGATGTGATTAGCTGAGGAACACGTACTCATGAAATGCAAGTGATGATGTGCATATCCATGTGTTATATACTTAATTATGTGTGTTGTCTTTCCATATATAGATTCGGTTTGTAAGATATATCACATGTTCTTGTGCTGAAACCTAACAACAACAACAAGTCAACCACACAAATTATCGTACGTACAACTTACGTAGTAATCAAGAAATCATAATAACAAATAACTAATTTATCAGAAAAATAATACCAAGCACAGCGTGCGAGAGAAACAAACTTAGACCAAGAAACTGTATAATAAGCTATCTAGATGTATATGACTTACACTAGAACCTTCAGTTAATCTAATTAACTCTTGGTTTATATTTTCCAGTTAAACTGAAAAAGAAGAAAAAAAAACACTGTACAAATTTTCTCACGGTCGTTGAATGTTTAAAGAATTTATGTTTAAATAAAAAAAAATTGATTAAAAAACAAAAAGATTGGATTGAAATCCAACTAAATTCCAAATTATGGGACAAAAACTAAGTAGTATAAGTAGTTTGATTTACCCCCACAAAAAAAAAAACTAAGTAGTTTGCTATTACAAACATTTCTAACGATCAGAGAAAATTTTGAAATTTGAATTCTATATTTTATGTTTTAATCACTTATGTATCAATAAAATAATTTCATATTTTAGCCTAAAGGATAAACTTTCAAAATAATGGTTGATCATTCATTAACTTTATAAGTTGATATTTTTTTTTTCATTTTAATTTGCTGGGTTAGGAATGCTACTATATCTGTAAATTAGGCGGTTTCTCTTAGATATATTCGAGAATAATTAAGTGGCCACAAGAATCAAGTGGCAAATCTCTTTCGTATTTTGTCGTCTCTCTTGCTAGAGACTAGTGAGAGCCAGGTGGGACGTCAAAAAGAGAAAATTAAACGCATCATGTATTCTTTATAGGAACATTATATATATACCAACTTTTCATTAGAAAGCGTAAGTGGGATTTGTATAGAATGATCTCGTTTTATGAGGTAAGCATGATGGCTAACAATTTCTCTTTAGATTCATCATTCATGTTTATCTTTACAGAGCAACCAAAATGACGAAATTGCTATTTAGTTGAGGCATGAGAGACGAGTTTGCTGTTTAGTGAGAGGTCATAGCCTCATGGCATTGGCACATGAGTTGATCTCCTTAATGCCATGTTGTGTTTAAAAGGTAAATTTGATTATTCTTCTGGAATGATATATAATAACAACACTGTTTGGGAGAAATTTAATAATACCATTCTTTTCTATATAGTTTTGACGGCTTTTTTTTTTGAGTTGCGATTACGAACTAGCTTTAGTAAAATTATAGGGTTTAGCTTTAGTCTACATGATCAGAAATTTCTAGAAGATTATATACTAATAACTTTGATATGAAAAATATATGTTATTGATTTTATAAACTTATTCGACTGTGATACAATATATACAAGTATATAAGTGAACACAAAAGTAATTTTAGTATAAAAAAGAAGTTTGGATCCCTCCTTTCCTTTTTCATTGCATTTTCTTTAATAGTTGTTAGGAAAAGAATCGTAACGGTGGCATAGTTTTCTGTGAGTATCCGACATTTTGAAGACCATTTTCAATGTTTTGATTTTCTTTATGTTTTGGGTTGATCAAGTCATGTCAGATTAATCCTTCTCCGAACTCAAGATGAGCCTTTAATCTTTTGTGCCTTATTGTCTTTTTATCGAACTTTTAGATTATTAGACCGGATTATAAGTGAACACAAAAGTAAACTCACCTTCAATATAATGTAGATTTAAAAAAAAAATTATAGGTTTTTTTTAGTAAATCTCCACACTTGGCAGATTTTTGTTGTTGTAAGCGATTGTTTTATAATAAAAAATTATTGTATTTTTACCATAATAAAATATTTTTAAGCGATTGTACGTACTTTTGTAAAGTTGTGGAGCAAATTAATTATTTTAATGTAAACCTGATTATTAAAGCGTAATAACATATACCTTTGACATTTAATATTCGGAAAGTACATTTTTTTAAGGACATTCTTGAATTTTTGTTTTGCTAAGAATTGTCTTTTTTTTTGTTCTCTCCTATAAAAACTAAAATGAATACACAACAAAAATAGCAAATTAGCATATTCTGTAAAAAGAAAAGAAAAACATTCAGACACACACTTAGTCAAAAAAAAAACATACAGACATATACAAACAAAATCGTTAAATCTAAGTTAGAAACGAAAGTTATTTGGACAGAAAAGGAAGAATTTTATAACCAAATAAGAATGAGATTAGAAGGAGCCTTTGTCCTCACATATCCAATACGCTCATTCACTACACTTCAGTCTTGACTACTATAAATACCCTCCGACTCCTACTCCTCTTCTCCACCAAACATCATATTCATACCAAAAGGGAACACTAGCTAAGAAAATAATATACTCACATTCTAATAAATTTTTATCTATAAACCTTTATACCAATCCAATCATGCACTCAACGTTAAGCGATGTGTTCATATCGCATCCTATTCACATCCCACTCTCAAACTCACCCGACTTCACATCCCTCCGTCACCTCCCAGACTCCTACACATGGACCCCCAAAGACGATCTCCTCTTCTCCGCCTCCTCTTCCGACGAATCTCTACCCTTCATCGACCTCTCCGATCCCCACGTGGCCACTCGTGTTGGCCATGCTTGTACCACGTGGGGGGCATTCCAGATCACAAACCACGGAGTGCCCTCACGGCTTCTCGACGACATTGAGTTCCTCACTGGAAGCCTTTTCCAGCTTCCCGTCCACCGGAAGCTCAAGGCGGCTCGACGGGAGGATGGCATCTCCGGCTACGGGGTTGCTCGTATTGCTTCTTTCTTCAACAAACAAATGTGGTCCGAAGGTTTCACAGTTATTGGTTCCCCACTTGATGATTTCCACAAACTCTGGCCCAGGCAGCACCTCAAATACTGGTATCTATATATCTTTATCTTCTTCTTTTTTGGGACAAGAGAAAAACTATATATCTTTATCTAAGATTCGTTTTCTTGTAACAACAGACCGTAAATAGCATATCAACATATATATCCACTTCTCTTAAAGGAAAAAAATAAGATTAACCCGGCTCAACCAAAAAATAAGATTAGTGGACGTTAGTACATTACAGTTGACTATTATATATTTCGTTATTTTTTTATGGATACGAGTAGGAATAATCCGAAAAAGGAAAAATAGAAATCGAAATATCTTGCCATGTTGAAGTTTAGTTAAAAGCACAATGAAAGCTGATAGACCCACCAAAGATTATATGTGTCTCAACGATCAGTGGGATATCTGTATACTATATAGTAAGCAGTAACAAAATATAATGGCATTTATGGTAGGAAAAAAGGCTGATGGGCGCATTAATAGATTATGGCTGTCTCAGTTTTTGTATGAAAGATTTGTATACGTTTTAAGATTTCATCTGATTGTCACATCGATTCAACAGTAAAATTATTCAAGAGTATGAGGAGCATATGCAAAAGTTGGCAGCCAAGCTGATGTGGCTGGCATTAGGCGCACTTGGAGTTGAGGAAAAAGACATTGAATGGGCCGGTCCCATTTCAGACTTTCAAGGAGCACAAGCAGCTATCCAACTAAACCACTATCCAATATGTCCAGAACCGGACCGAGCAATGGGTCTCGCAGCACATACCGACTCAACTCTCTTGACCATACTGTACCAGAACAACACCGCCGGTCTCCAAATTTTCAGGGATGACGTGGGCTGGATCACCGTGCCACCTGTCCCTGGCTCACTAGTGGTCAACGTCGGTGACTTACTCCACATTTTGACCAACGGAATATTCCCGAGCGTGCTTCATCGAGCTAGGGTTAACCACCTCCGATCTCGCTTCTCCATGGCTTACCTGTGGGGTCCACCTTCTGATCTAATGATCTCTCCGCTTCCCAAACTCGTTGATCCTCTCCATTCTCCTCTTTACCCATCTCTTACTTGGAAGCAGTACCTTGCAACCAAAGCTACTCATTTTAATCAGTCTCTTTCCTTTATTAGAAACTATCTGTCTTCAGACCAAATATCTTGATGTTTACATTTGTACTTTCATTATTGTACAGCTTTTATCTGGGTAATATGATTAATAATTAATATTTTATTTTACCTCATTACACGAGCATTTTACTGGATAAAATACATGAAACAAGGTACATTTCCTATCCCCCCGCCATTTTTATTTAGAATGTGAAAACTTGCTAGATTTTGATGTTTTTTTTTTGTTGAAATGTTAAATTTATTTATCAACAAAAAAAAAACTACAGAAACTTGGTAGATTTTGATGTTTAAGCAATAAATAAGTACTTATCTCTAAAGGAATCAAATCCTGGGGTCATTAAAAGCTCTCCATAAAGTAATAATGACAAAACAATAATTTGTAACTCACACCATGCATGAACACACTTGTTTTAACCATAACATGCCAGTCAAATTGCTAGTTTTATTTGGAAAATGGCATTATCCGAGTTATTGTCAATAAGTTATAAGTAATATTACATAATCAATATAGAGAAACCAACATTTGTCAATATTAATACGTGGATCCAATCAAATTGCTTAGGTTTAATTGGAAATACCCAATAAGATGATGTATTCTACCAATCCATAATACACTAGCTTAGACCTTAACATGTGTAGCTCCAGAAAAGGACAAGAATCAAAAAAGGATTTATCCTCATCATATATGCATGTATTAAACTTGTTGTGATCAACATATATTCATAACATATGTGTGTGTTCTGTGTATATATATCCTAAGTAATTGTATATATCATGAGCATCCCAATCTTACCAAATCCTAACACCCTCAATTTGCACCAGCCATGCCTTCAATAAATGAAGATGTGTCTATTGGAAACTTAGGCAGTCTCCAAACACTCCCAGACTCATTCACCTGGAAACTCACCGCTGCTGACTCCATTCTCCCTCCCTCCTCCGCCGCAGTGAAAGAGTCCATTCCGGTCATCGACCTCTCCGATCCTGACGTCACCAATTTGTTAGGAAATGCATGCAAAACGTGGGGAGCGTTTCAGATAGCCAACCACGGGGTCTCTCAAAGTCTCCTCGACGATGTTGAATCTCTCTCCAAAACCTTTTTCGATATGCCGTCAGAGAGGAAACTCGAGGCTGCTTCCTCTAATAAAGGAGTTAGTGGGTACGGAGAACCTCGAATCTCTCTTTTCTTCGAGAAGAAAATGTGGTCTGAAGGGTTGACAATCGCCGACGGCTCCTACCGCAACCAGTTCCTTACTATTTGGCCCCGTGATTACACCAAATACTGGTAACGTCCACTACACTTCCACACACATGTATTGGATAGTTTACAAAAGTGTTTCAAATGAAATGAAACTTATATTACTGATTATGAGCTTTTCACATGAAAGTTAATTAACTTTATAAATTATGATTAGATCTTGGCTTTCTAACACTCAACGGTGTCTTGAGTCTTTTTTGGGTGTTTTTCATGCGCAGCGGAATAATCGAAGAGTACAAGGGTGAAATGGAAAAATTAGCAAGCAGACTTCTATCATGCATATTAGGATCACTTGGTGTCACCGTAGACGACATCGAATGGGCTAAGAAGACCGAGAAATCTGAATCAAAAATGGGC
Source organism: Brassica napus (assembly GCF_020379485.1). Lineage (NCBI taxonomy): Eukaryota > Viridiplantae > Streptophyta > Magnoliopsida > Brassicales > Brassicaceae > Brassica > Brassica napus. The sequence goes on from NC_063435.1 coordinate 14,350,288, forward strand.
CAAAGCGTCATACGACTAAACCATTACCCGGTTTGTCCTGAGCCAGAAAGAGCCATGGGTCTAGCCGCTCATACCGACTCATGTCTTCTAACCATTTTGCACCAGAGCAACATGGGAGGGCTACAAGTGTTCAAAGAAGAGTCCGGTTGGGTTACGGTAGAGCCCATTCCTGGTGTTCTTGTGGTCAACATCGGCGACCTCTTTCACATTCTATCGAATGGGAAGTTTCCTAGCGTGGTTCACCGAGCAAGGGTTAACCGAACCAAGTCAAGAATATCGATAGCGTATCTGTGGGGTGGTCCAGCCGGTGAAGTGGAGATAAGTCCAATATCAAAGATAGTTGGTCCGGTTGGACCGTGTCTATACCGGCCAGTTACTTGGAGTGAATATCTCCGAATCAAATTTGAGGTTTTCGACAAGGCATTGGACGCAATTGGAGTCGTTAATCCCACCAATTGAATCTCCTCTGTTCGAATGTTTTAAACTAAAACTAAAGTTGCGAATCAAATTTGCATTTAGTATAATACATTATTATCATTTTTCTCAACACACTGATAATAAACTTGCACACGTTAGAGTGTGGATACATTTATTGCGGTGGCAAAGAATGATCACCGAGCGGAGGGGTTGACTTGACTCCGCAGTATAACTGGAGAAGATCTTCGCTGGATTTCTTCATGGAGTTGATGTAAGACTCGTAGAAGCGGAGGAGACCGTCGTGCTCGAAAGGGTAGTAACGAAGGGGATGTTGGTCATCGACGAGCTCCTCCGGCGTACGGATGGTCCCTTTGTGGAAGGAGAAAAAACCTAAAGAGTATCTAACTTCATCTGCGCTCATCACCACCCTGTGGTAACACGGCTTTATCCTATCGTTACTCCACGCCTTCACCAATCACCACAACAACAAGATTCAGTTATAACTCAAATCAGTTGCTAAAGTTTTATATTTTTAACTAGACTTTACCGTGAGACCCATGCCGGAAAGAACGACGAATCTTGTCGGAGACGGGTTAAACCCGACCCACTGATCGGTCATGGTTTTGAGCTGGAGACCTAGGACGTGGTTCTGGTGGAGGATACTCATGAAGCTCTTATCAGTATGCGACACGAAACCCGTGTTTGCTTCACCGTTTCTCTGTCTCCTGTAACTCAGCATCCTCAACAGGTACCGAGTTGACTCGGAATGGCTCGCCGAGTGCTTCTTCTCGTCCATTCCATAGCTCTCGTACAGCATCCTCATCACTGTCTGGTCTAGCTGCGCTAATGCCTCTGCGTACCTATGTGTCGTCTGGCTGCAAAAATCCATTTGGTCTGTGATGCATAGACAACAGAAATGGAATGATAAAGAGTTATGATTTTTTTTTTACCAGAAGGGATCGTTTCCTTGCGGCCAAAGTAATTTAGAGAAGTCTTTGCAAGGTTGGGGATGTGTTGCATAATCGATCCCCAAACTCTCGTGGATCCTGTAATCGTCGACGACCATAGACATGTAGCCATGGGAGGCCTTGTGGTTCTCGTTTTTGATCTTGACCTCGTACGGCAGCTCATACATATCCTTCATGCCGGAGAGCAAGTCCTCCCTGAGGTCTGGTGAGACGCCGTTGAACTCTGCCACAAACCAACCCTGCTCCTCCATGGCTCTTCGCACGCTGTCTCTTGTCGTGATCCAGTGACTTGTGCCTGGCACTAGTTTTTCGCGGGAGAAGTCTAGTATTGGTAAGCACTGCTCTTCATGTGAGCCCATTCGAGCGTCTTAGGTGATGATGAGTCTAAAGATTAGTGTATAGATTAGATTCAGAATACCAACGTTCTATTTATACATATATGTTTACAAATTGAATTATAGATTCACAGTAGACTGGGATAAGATCCTTCTTAGAAGGGACAATCGTTAAGAGAGATCCAGTTTTGGCTCTTTTATGCGTCATCAGTATATGATGTTGCTTTCTTTAATTTACTGATTTGCCAACAATCCCAAGTCGCTAAATAAACTCATTATTATTTTATAAACGTTGGTTTAGTGGTTACATATCTTTGTCCAAGTCGAAACAAATACACTCTTTGAAGCATTTGGTTCAATCTCGGTCACAAAAGACAAGCTTTCCGGATTTACGACACAGCCCTTGTTCCCCAACAGAGTTAACAACCTTACCATAACTATACATCAACGGCATCTTCCCCATAACTCTATGAAACTCCCTAATGCACTTGCCTCTTCTCTTCCTGTGTTCCACTCTTCTACTGCTCAACCCAGCTTCTCTCACCCCATTCTCCACTTGCTCTTGTTCTTCTTCGTTATTACGCGCATCTCCCCAATCCCTAACTCTCTCTGCTCCCACCATGATTGGACCTGCTCTCAACTTGTCCGCAGCTACAAAATTCATAAGTATATCCTCGCAGTTACGCATCGTGTCCACAATCCCCCTCATCTCCTCCATCTCCACACCTCCATTGCAGCTATACTCGAAAAGATAATCTTGTTTCATCATCATGAACTTGGTGAGGACGATGGAGTACTTATCCGGGTGAACAGTGTAGATCCAGTCTTTCCCCTGCAAGTCAAACCCGTGCGATCTCACAAACATTCCTAATAAACGATCAGGGTTCGACTTCCACACGGAAAACGCGAACTCCAGCGACTTCTTGTCCACCTCCACGTCATCATCGCATATCAAAACAGCACGAGTGTCTACGGAAGGGCGAGGGAGGAACCTCGCGTTGAGGCTGCTCGATGGTTGCTGGATCAGAGAGATGGAAGCTGTGCCAAGCGAGTAACGGGTGAGATTGTGGTATAAGTGGTGAAGTAGCTGAGCAGGTGTGGTAGGGTTTCCCCAGAGGACTAAGATTGAGGAGACGACTGAGGATCCTGAATACGCGGTTACGATGGATTGGAGAAGAGGAATACGGGACTCAGAGTAACCGTTGATTAGGACGGTGATCTGATCCGATCTGAGTTTCTGAAAGTCTCTCAGTTTCATTGCATCGCACGGATCCGGATCAGCTGAGAGAGTGCGCGAAAACACGAGTGGCGTAACAGAGAGCACAAGGAAGAGAAGAAACGAGATGGAGAAGAAGCCACTGCTAGTTCCGAATTGATCCATGAAACAGATCACAACGAACAATCGAATCTCGGGAGAAGCAGAAGTCCTCCCGGCGAAGTGCGAACTAAATTAAATGGGCTTTTAGTTTACAATGCCGTAAATGATGTAATTAGGCCTAGATAAAGATAATTAAGCTCAAAAGAATATTAAAACCAAGCAAAGCCCAAACTTTTTGAAAGGAGGAAGAATGAAATTTTGAAAAGAGATTCGTACGTGTAAGAGGTGCATGAATATCATATTTTTTTTACCAAGCTTAACAGGATGTGACCCTAGGTTTCTTATCTTCCCTGATACCTGCTGACGAGCCAGTGATTCTGTAAAACGTCTGCAAAATGGGTAAATAAGCCCAACTAGAAGTCAAATGTTTTGAAAGAAAGGGTATGGTAGGTGGGTGCGAGAGAGTAATGTAGGAGAGGAGAATATAAAACATTTAACTAACAAAAACGGGTGAGTTTGTTAGGTTAGGCTACTATTTACTATCTAAGCTACACACTCCGTGTGTCAAACCGCCAGCGCACTTATACCCGACAAGACATGTGTGGTTAAATGACAAACCATAAAACAAGTTGGTCGTTTATTTTAAGCCAAAGTCATAGGTACTACACACTGATAACTGTTAAAATTAGTTTTCCAGCTTCCAGGAAACTAACATTGTATTAAGAAAACACGAGTTGACAGAATCCTCTGCCTCGGATCCTATTGCAGATAGAAACGAAAAATAAATAAATGTAGATATAGTTAACTTTTAGCCAAAAAGAGATAGGGAGGGAGATCTAGTTCAATTATTTGTTATAGATTGGTTAAAAGAAAACCAGATAAAATGGTGAAACTGGAGGAGGGGATGCATGAAAGTGAGTTAAAATGGTGGGGAAGGGTTTGTACCTCGGGTAGCTTTAGATACTGCAGTAAGTATGGCCCACATGAGCTGCTCAAAAGTGTGAAAGTTCATCAGAACTGTATGAGAGCAAAAAGCAAACAAAGAAAGAAAACTAGTGGATTTGGGGTTTAGGGACCCATGCACGTGATTTTGGTCTTTCCTACCTTTTTCAACATTTGTGCATCTTATATTGTATTCTGAAAACTATTTAAATTCACTAACTTGCCCGTGATCGGTCTTATAAGCATGATCTCACAAATCGAAAAAGAATGCATCAATGTCATTTTGATGTATGGCCATTTTCACTTTCTTCTTCCGTCATTTTTATTTGCGATTTTCTAACCTTTTGCATGTGGAGAAGCAAATTAGAGGATATTTAGTAATGATGTCTATTTTCTACTAGAACATTATCATTCTTTATTTTTTTCATATGTAGCTATGATCTAAATATTAATTTTTCAAAAAGTTTATGGCATTGGACCCAAATACAAGGATAGAGAGGCTTGCGCGAAGGAGTCTGCAGACCCATTAATAACCCGAGAAATGAAAATAAACCGACAAAACACGAAGGGCGATGTCGGAGGAGAAGCCAGAGAGTCGACGTCCGAGAGAACTCCAAAGAAGTCCGAAAGTTTTCTTCCGGTGGTGATTGCTCTAACGAGCGCTTGAGAGTCTGTTCTAAAACAGATTTTGGTGAGATCGAGAAAGGAGGCATGGATCTAAATATTAATTTAAAAGAAGCATATATTTTATTTTTCAACATAAAAATATATATTAATATGAAAGTGTATTCAAGAAGTATATCAGAAGAGACATACTGTTAAAAAGAACCTATGTGCCTTCAGTTAAGTAATTTATCTATGCATTTTGGTTACACGAATTTCTAGTTACAACCAGATAGTTTGCTGCCATTTAATTTGCATATACGTATATACATATGTCTTTTTTGTCATGTACATATATACATGTGAAAAGGTTACAAGCAAAATATGATATATTTAGTGAGGATTGTCCACATTGTTTTTGTGTCATAAGCTAGCTAGAGACACTGATTGAGAGAAAGAGTAGAAATGTGGGGACTGTTGTGACAATAAAATGGTCCCCGACAAGAATCTTCAAAACTACACGAAATCCAAGTTTGAAAGTTAACGGTCACCAAAAATAAATAAAAAAGAAAAAGAAAAAAACAGCCTCGATTCTCCCGCTATCCGTTGTCTTCTGAAGCCAACCACTGTTACAGTACTTCCTCTATAGGGGTATAACAGTCACCACTCTTGATTGTTTTGTTGTTTAGTGTAATTTGCGACGACTAATTAGAAAGATTAACTATTCCAAAATGCAGCCAGTTCTGTGTTGGGTGCATAGAAGAAGATGATTATGTTCAGCTAAGGGTAAATATCGCCAACGCCTCCCTTTGTCTCATAGACATGATTCTTAATTTTTTTGGTAAGCGGATGACTTTTTATAATTAAAAAAATCGCAAATAGCAAGTGGGGGAAAGGCTTTACTTTAATTATCTGGAATAAATCTTAAATTGGCTTTTTCTCATATGAATGGAAAAATGACCGATAAAAAACAAAAGTGAATTTCTTATAAATAAAAGCTTGTAAAAAAAAAAAAGGTTGTGAGAAAATAGGAGGAGAAAAAAGGGGAGGTTTTGTTTTTTTTTCCTTTTTGCTTTCTCTACAAACAAAAGTGTCTCCCTTTTTTCTAATCTCCTTCTTCTTCTTCTCTCTTTCTCTTTTCGCCGTTCCTGCGATTCTGAATTCTTTTTAAGCTTTGATATCCTTCCTTTCAGAATCGTAGTAGCAATGGCTTTTTAATTTCCCCTTTTTTTATTAATTAGCCAAAAAAAGGGGATTGCTTTGGTATCTCCCCTCCTCTCCCTCTTCATTCTCGCCGCCGGCAGATGGCCAAGTCGTCACCATCCTCACAAAATCCTCCGAACTTGGTGGATTGCTCGCTAGGGTCTGTCTCAACACCCACATAGATCAAACGATCTGATCTGATCCCAATCGATCTCAATTGAGGAAGAAGAGATGGGGAAGGTGGTAGAGAAATTGGGAAGATGCTTAAAGACGGTGTTTTTCATGGTTGCCATGTTGGTTTCCCTCTTAGTCTCCTCCTTGCCTGTCCTCGTTGCCATCGGCGACGTCTTGGTCCCAACCTTTTTGCTTTCCAGCTTTACTTGTCTGACCTGTTACAGCTTCAATGACCATCTCAGCAGATACAGCTTCAAGACCTCTTTGACTGATATTCCTCTCGTCTCCCTCCTCAGATCTTTCCTCCTCATCTGTACCTTTCACCTTCCCTCCTTTCCTTTGAGAGTTTTCTCCACTTTTTTAATCTTAAAAGTTTCTTTTTTTTGTTTATTGATGAACAGGTGTGTATTCACTATCCGATGGGCCTGCACTCTCTCACGGACCTTACCTCGGAACTGTGTCCTTGTGTTCCGTTGTTTCCATTGTTCTTCTTTCGGTTAAAGCTTGTATTTTTACTGCTAACTCTCAGCTTAACTCTGAAGCATCGATCTCTCCGTCAAGGCAACGACTTCACCTCAAGAAGTCTTGGGGAATGCCAGTTTTGTTCCTTTCTTCTGTGGTTTTCGCTCTTGGTCATACCGTTGTTGCTTATAGAACTAGCTGCCGAGCTCGGAGGAAACTCTTGTTCCACAGAGCGGTCGACCCTGAAGCTGTAAGCTTACTAACTTTGCCTGCAAACCTTTTAACTAAACATCATCTCTTTGACTTCTGTGTGTTTTTTTGTTTGCAGGTTCTTTCGTGTAAAAGTGTCTTCTCTAGTTACCAGAAAGTCCCACGTTCTCCCATTCCTTTGGTTCGGAAGGTCTCCAAGACTGATGGCGAGGTCAGACGGAAGCTTCCTTCATCTACTTCCAATGATGGAGAGCTTCCAGTGAGAGTACTCGCTGATCTTGACAGCTTGTTCGTTACAGTCACGGGACTCTCTGTGCATTACAAGATTTGCACACCTGGCTCGCCTCGGCAGTCGTCTGTCTCCTCAACTCTTTCTCCCGAAGCTAATTCTATGCTCAATGTGCCGGAGGCGATGGCAGGAAGGTTGAAGCTTGACAGGAAACTATTGAGCATGGTCACTAGAAACAAGCTCAATCATCATCACCATAAAAGCTGCAGCAGCCTCTTCAACAATTCGTCTTCTTCCTTGCACGATCCTCTCCTAGAGGGTTCTCCTACTTCTCCTCTTCTTTTCAAAGATACTCAGGAAGAAGAGGATGTCATGAATGCGTCCAGTTGCGGTGGTGTCACGGAGCAGCAAGATCCCTCCGATGGAAGTTTTGGTGTAGTGCTGGTTCATGGATTTGGAGGTGGAGTGTTCTCTTGGAGAAATGTGATGGGTTCTCTCGCCCATCAGCTTGGCTGTGTTGTCACTGCTTTCGATAGGCCTGGTTGGGGATTAACCGCTAGGCCTCATGTTAAGGATTTGGAAGAAAGAGATTTGCCAAACCCTTACACTCTGGAAAATCAGGTAATTTGATCTTCATTGGTGGAAGCTTTTGTATTTGCACTTCAGAAAGAAATGTAAAAACTCAATGATGTGTTCTTGGATGTTTGCAGGTAGACATGCTTGTTGCTTTTTGCCACGAAATGGGGTTTGCTTCGGTAGTCTTGGTTGGCCATGATGATGGAGGTTTGATTGCTCTCAAGGCTGCACAAAGATTGGTAGCATCAAATGATGATGCCACCATCAAAGTGAAAGGAGTGGTTTTGCTTAATGTAAGCTTGACGAGGGAAGTAGTCCCAGCTTTTGCAAGAATACTTCTGCACACATCACTAGGAAAGAAACACCTTGTTCGCCCGCTTTTGCGAACTGAGATAGCTCAGGTGGTGAACCGTCGAGCTTGGTATGATCCTGCCAAGATGACATCAGATGTCTTAAAGCTATACAAGGCACCACTCCATGTCGAAGGCTGGGACGAGGCGCTTCACGAGATTGGTAGACTCTCATCCGAGATGGTGCTTTCAACTCAAAATGCACAGTCGCTTCTCAAAGCAGTGGAAAGCTTACCAGTATTAGTCGTTGCTGGAGCAGAAGACGCACTTGTTCCCCTCAAGTCCTCCCAAGTCATGGCTTCAAAACTCTTTAACTCTGTAAGTCTTCCGTATATTTAATTAAAACGAATAACTCTCTGTCTCTCAGGGACTAACATTAGACATTGTTCAAACAAACAGAGGCTAGTAGCAATCTCAGGATGTGGTCATCTGCCGCATGAGGAGTGTCCAAAGGCGCTTCTTGCAGCCATGACCCCATTCATAAGCAGACTTGTACTTAGTGACTGAGTGATCACTTCTTGTTGTCTTCTTAGATCACAATCGATTAGTGGTTTGTGTTTTGTTTTTCTTTTTGTCTGCCCCAAAAGGAAAGAAGTTGGGGGGTGATTTTGAGGTCTTAGCAGCTGTGTGTGTATTCATCATGACCAGAGTTATTGTAATTTTCTCTGTTTTCATGTGATTGAAAGCTTTTCTATTTATTTGTCCGTTAAAGTACAAGTGTGAAATGCTGAATCTTGGTAAAAAGAATCCGGTTTGCATTAACTTATGTCCGAACCAAACCAAGTTTCTTTTGTACCGACTATAAATAAGGAAAGAGAAAAGTAATATTAGTTGTGAAGGCCTATCACGCGCCTATGGTTTTACTCCCTCTTTGGATTCTGGGATTGGTTTTACACTTTTACTCTTTTGATTCTGGGATGACGCGCTCAACGCGCTTTGCATGGGCATCATCAGACAAGCTTCTTCTCTCCTTGTTTATTTAAATCAGACAAATTTCATTTATAAATAAGAGAAACTCGTTTTGATCAAAAAAATATATATATATAAGAGACTCCATCAAAAATATTTCAAGACAAATACCTAAAATAGTAATAAAATATATTTTTATTTTCCAAATAGCACATAAGAAATAAAATTTCAAACCAGCTAAAAGTAAACTCTTTAAAAAATAGATTTAGATTTGAATTTATTAATGATAATATAATTCTTTTGTTACAAAAATGTCAATCTAGAATTTTGATACAATTTATATCGATTTTAACTGTAGTATTAATTGTAAAGTACTTTAATCTTACAAATAGTTTTGTTAAAACTATCATTTCAACTTTGTGTCAAATTATCTTATGACTATCATTTCAACTTTGTGTCAAATTATCTTATCCATCATCCACTTTGTTACATGGTTACTTTATTAATATCGTCTCTTAATATGGGTTAGTAGGCAAATTAACCCATTTTTTAACCAAAAGTAACTTTTATTTGCCCTGGCAGTGTCAAAACAAAAGACAAGGGATTCAAGAGTGAAGACGCTTCTTTTCCTGAGTGCATCTTTTTTTTTTTATAACATCCTGATTGTATCTCTTCTTCTGAACACCAGCACCGAGTATGCTTACAAGCACTCTCTCTGAACAGGCTGAAACTTTATAGAAAACTTTTCTTCTTTTCTTTTGCCTAACACCTTTTACATATTTTTTGAGTTTCAAACATCACAAGCACATAAAACATATACAAACTGGAAATGTCTTGAGCTAATAATGCATTCACCCACATCTTACAATCATATCTATTTTAAAAGCTTTGAAAGCTACTACGAAAGAACTGACGAAAAGTCTGAGACCATCCAAAGATTTCCCCCGTCTCAGATTGGTCGATTCAGACATCATATTTGGCAGTTCATGTTCTAGATGAGCTGGTCTCTGCTCCAGAAACAGTCATCAAGCTTCCAGTGTCGGACATGTAGTGATAATTGTAATTGATTCTGGTCACTAAATCAGCCAAATGAGGAAAGTGTCCAACATTCAGCTTCGAAGACAATACCTGCATATTCAATAATCAACTAAGCTTTCATATTACAACTAACAAGTATACAGAGTTTTAGATTCGATGGCCTTACTCTAAGGAGGAAAGCTATGCAGTCTTCAAATTGTTTCTCAATGCGGTCTATTTCCATTTCGCATCTAGCCTTGATCGCTGCTGAGACTGCTCCACCGCTGCTCAGAGTCTGTTGTATCGAGTAGAACTCCAGAGCTAATCCGAGAATCATGTTGATCCGACTTGCGATGATTGCCCACTACACAGCAACCATCAAACATGAAACACTTAGTTTTCTGGCGCCACAAATTCACACACACAAAATCTTATGCAACTGAAGAGATAATGTAATGGTCCATGTACCAGCTTTTCTTGAACCACAAAGCATTGCCTCTGAATCGATAACAAGTAGGTCTCATGTACATATATGACCTCGTCTAGAGACCCTGCTTTTACCATTGCTTCGCACAGTTCGCGCCATGCTGTGTGATATACCTGTTTACAAGATCCAGTAAGTATATTATTGAAGCCGTAAGATCAACTTTCTATTTTGCCCACAGCTCTTCCACATATATTACTTCAACGAAAATGATACTGTAATCATAATCAATCATATAGTATCAGACATTACCCTGTCCATTACGTATTGATGAAAAGCATCCACAAAATTAAGTAGCTTTTGTTCAAGTAACCAGTGGTGCTTGCGGATTTTTGTTGCTGAGCCTTTACCCTATCACATACACAAACGCACCAAATCACAAATTTTATCAAACTACACCACGTTATTATCAATACTCTTTATATTTATCCATATTGATCATAACATTGATTAGCCCCTTTGAAAGTGTATTTAGATGTCACATGAAACATTCTAAGAAGAAAGAAATGAGCAAGAACCTTCCACATCCACCTTCGTGCTTTATCTAGCACATATTTTGCTCGTTTGACCTTCAGCAAAAATCCCATCACCTGTTTTCATTTAAATAATTAACACATGAGAACGACAAACTGTTTCCCCAAAAAAATACAGATGAGAAAGGGTTACCTGGTTATACTTCTTAATGGCCTCACTATTGGCAATAAGCTCAAGCGGCCATGGCACCTTCAAAAATAGTTTGGATATTTAAATACACAAAAATGTTAATACGCTGCAACTGGTTGGACGAGTAAATGTCTTTCTCTGTACCTTGTATGTGAATTTGAGAGACTCGAGGCAGTCTATCCCAAAGTTGTTAATACGGCTTTTACGAGTGGAAGAAAGGGGTACTACATCACCCTTGTCATCTTTGTCTTTGTCTAAACAACCTTCTCTGGAAATAGATACCACCAACGAATCAGGACTGTTTAACAGCATGGCATCAGCTGAATTCCTAATTGATTCCTGTAGATAACCATTCAAATTTGGAATCAACCTTGTTTGTGTGAACACGATATACGGCAGTTTTAGTAGAAAGAGCTAAATCAAACTTGGTTACCTGAAGGATTATGTTCAACTCAAAATCATCATTTGTTAACTCTCCCTTGCCCAACTTGTTGAATATGACAGTCAGAAAATGCTGCAGAAGGTCCCCTGAAAATTTTACGGTTTCGTTAAGATTCCAGATACAGGCCATGTAGACAAAGATGCTGAAGCACATAAAACCTACCTGAACCTAACAAGTAAATGGCACGCAACACGGCAAGTTCGTGCATCAATTTCCAATCATTCATTAGTTTTGATAAAATCATTTTGCCAATGTAGTCCACCTACAACACGCACAACTTTCATAAGCTCACAAAAGTATGCAATGCCATAGAAACAAACGGCACTGCAAAGCATATATCACCGTACCTGCCTCCTGATGTAGATTGTGAAGCATTCTTGCATTATTACAACAGGAAGCGGAGCATCCCTTGGCTCTGCCTTTAGCATCCAGCTGAGAACTTTTGAAAGAAGGGTACTATTCTTTTGGAAAGGTAGGAACTCTGACATATGGAGCTCCGGCTTTTGTTTTTATTGTTGATAACAAAGATTCCAAAGTCAGCTATCAGAAACTATTGCACGTGGAATAAAAGTTAAGGAGTGGACATAGAATGATTATATCATCACTATCAAAGTACCTGGAATGACGGAAGCAAAGTGGGAAAGGGAAACAACGTTTCAAGAACTTCGGTGTCATCCTGAGAAGAAAGATATTCAGATGTACCAAATTGGAATCCAAATTTGTAGTTTGTGCCGCTCAATCCAGCATCTGCCAGGCCAGATTCCTCAAAAATAGCACCCAACAAACTCTCATCATTTAGAGACGGTAGACAGTAGTTGTGTGACAAGTTCAAGACATTCCAAGCATTCTTATTCCTCTCAAGATCCATTTTAGATACTGAAACAACAGGGTTTTCATGACAGAATAAACCCTGCAATGCCTTTTTGACAGTGAGGCTAGTTTTTCCGTCCTTCACACCAGTAAGATAACATGCACTCTGGTGTTCTGATTTGGCCTCCATAGCTCTTTTCTCTTGCACGGCACCGACCAACAACTTATACCACATTCGCTCTGAGCACGTGAGCACTGGAAGATCTTTGTCAACCATGCCACTCTCCAGCTCTCCACTTATATATGATGCTAAAGTTGGAGAAATCTCCCATTCATCCGCCTCATCTTTCCACAGATATCTAGAGACGTGATCACCATGGCCTATAAGGCCAGCAAGTGTTAGACAAAAGATTTCAGACAAGGATAAGTCTGCAGTGCTCCTAATGTTGTTGTTTTTCGCCGGTAGTGTAGAATTCCCAAAACAATTTCTCCCATGGCGCTGAATCTCTGAAGACGTGGAAGGAATACGCTGCATCAGCTGCAATGACTTTCCAGCAGAAACAATCGATTTAGAGATGTCTTTTAAGAATAATGGGCATAGCACCCGATTGTTCTGCTCTTTGTCTTTGTCAGAAACTGAACTGGAGTCAGTTCCACTCAGTCCTTTCTTTTCACTTGACTTTGGGCCCGGCACCTTCATCAACATATAACTTTTCTCCCAAAACTCTGCATCGTTGACAGAGACGGATTGATTGGCTGTAAAAAACAACTGCGAAGAGCAAAAACCACAACCAAAGATTTATCATCATCATTAAACTTTCAATGAGCTAGCCTTGTAAAGAAGTCATTGATGCATGTTAAACTGCTATAAAGAAATTTAAGAAGAGCCATAGAAGATAGATACAAACACGTACCTCACCAAAAGGATCATCAAGAGTTCCCTCAAACAACCATGAATCCAAACCCTCTATATAAGGCAATAAAGTTCCAGCAAAGATTTGCAGCAGCATGTGAAATCCTTCCACCTGGTCCAGATATTATCAAATACACCAGCTTGGGAAGAAATCAAAAACGAAGGGAGAAAGAAAAACATAAAAACAGAATGAGAGAAAGGCAACAAACCTCACCACGTTGGACAAGGCATACTTGATCCAACTTCTTGTAAAGGAAATCAAGAACGTGGACAGCAACTTCAGCAGTGGAAATAGTATAACTTGGATCAAAATACGCATGAGGAATAGCACCACGTACGACTTGCAAAAGGTATTCAGCACCTGAACACAGACTACCAAATAGAGAAAAAGATTAAATATACACAAAGTTATCTCTTGAATAAAAAAAGAATATAGGCAGCAACACACCTAGATAAAGCACTAGTTAATCCCAAGAGGGTTGGAGTGGCAGTAAGAGTAGAATCATTGATCTTCACTTCCTCGTTCAAAGAAATGTCTCTGAGTCTCTGTCCTAACGCCACTTGTATATCATCAGTCTCAGCAAAATAAATGTTCAAGAAAGTAAGTTTCGATGCTTGCCTGGAGCCAGGCAGAGACAGAGTTAGAAAATGCCATTAAGGTAGGAGGAGAGTTGTTGCTAATTCCAGCGAGGATAGACTCGACAAGCTTCAGACAAGTTGCGGCATACAAAAAAGGAGCGAGAAGGGCATGAAGGCTTGTCCGAGACAAATGAGAGACGCGAATCTCGTTGGTTCTAGCGAGGAAAGACTGTCGAGCTTGGTCCCAGACAATGACGGGGCTAGACAGGCCTTGCATAGCTTGTAAGACACCTCTCACCTATCAACAAAACAAAAAGAGGTTGTTAGCCGATGAGAAACCGAGGAGAGTAGTGTTTGGGGGGGGGGGGGGCATTACCAGATCCAGTTCAGTGACGGTCACTGAGGGAGTGGAGTGTGACCAAACTCTGCGACTGCACATCGCCCCCGGAGTTAGGGTTGTTTCTAAGCCAGTCCGATCAACTCGAACCGGCGACTCCATAATTGTTGGTTTCCTTCCGCTACCTATATATTTTGATTTTGATTTTGATTTCCGCAGTCATACGAGGTAAAGAGAGAGAGATCTCAGGCCCATTGGTAAAGTAAGCCCGTCGCAGTTACCAGTAATTACCAGAACATATCCTTTTTATTCACAAATACTTTTGTTTTTTTGCACTTTGAGGACTTCCACTCGGTACTAATCATGTTATAGCCCCACCCATTTTAAAAAATTTAAGAAAATCCCTGCGCCTCTGAACTTCTTTAACATTTGAATACAAAGCGATGATAAAGATACACTTGGGTCCTCAAACTAAAGCATCTTTGATATAAAATCATCATAATGCCTTTACTATGAAAGATGCAGCTTTTCTAAATCTGCCACAAGACAGCACAAAGTAAGCTACTTGCTTGGCAAAAGAAGCTAACTATCAAGGAAGCCACCCCTGCATCATTGCATCCACCATGTCCATGACCATGCTTATGCATTTTTCATCAAAATCCATCTTTTGTGCTCCTGCTGGCTGTTAAATATCCTTATTATTGGTTGAAGAGTCTCCTCTCCCCCCCACCGCAACCACAGCTACTTATAACGCCTCCTTCAAACACGAAATCAAGGCATAAAAATTTAGCTAGTAAGGAAAAAAGTAGATCCAAGTAGTGATTAGAATAACCAACCAACCAACCTTTTGAGAGATTTACTTCTTAATCTGATGGGTTTCCTCTTCTTCTTTTTCTTTTTCATTTTGCAGATTCCAGTCACAATCTCCTCAATGTCTATTGTTGTATCATCGACATGAGTTTTCAACAGATTGCATTTATCCAAACCCATCAGTTGATGAACAGCGCTTGGGACAAGGGAGGTATCCTTTTTTCTTACATATTCCATTAGCACAAGCCCTGTCATATACCCCCAAGTAACATACTTGTAAAAGATGGAAAGCTTCACAATAAGAATCATGATTGTGCAACATACCGAGAGCGCGGAGCAACTTGAGATCAAAATAATCAGCGAGTTCGTAGTGATCAGTTATTTCAGCTCGATGAATGGCTAGCTTCTTTAAGCTGATGAGCAAATCCTGCAAAAACGAATTTTGGTGAGGAGGATTGGTAATAACAATCGTTGAATGGGTTTCCTCGTCTCAAAGTAAATAAATAAATATAACTACCAGTTCAGGTTCTGAAAGAGAGCAAAGCCAAGAGATATCTTGCGTCCTATTGTTCTTCAAGACTTCGCTGAGTTCCTCCATCTTTTAAGTCTTCCTAAGAGAAGGAAGGGCATAAAGAACACTTTGTTTCTAACAGCAACAATCCAAATACTAAATCAATGGCTGAACCAATAAAAACCAAAACCGTTAGCTAACATGGACTAGTCGGCTCACCTAAATGGAATTAAACAGGCTTCAAATAAGAAAGCAGCTGGCGATTTAGTGCTTGTCCTCCTCACCACCTGGGTTTTAAAATAATGGAGACTCCAAGTCAGAGTAATAGTCAGCAAGGGGGAAGGAAGGAGACGCAAACAATAAACCCTAATTTATCTATCAACCTCTCGTCGGTAAATCAATTTAAATTTGGTGTGATTTATAATTAAGATACGTAATTAAACACCAAGGATCCGTGGCGCAATGGTAGCGCGTCTGACTCCAGATCAGAAGGTTGCGTGTTCGATTCACGTCGGGTTCAAAAATCTCGAAAATTTGATCCTTTATTTTTTTTGTTTCATAGTTACGTCTGTTTATTTAAAATTAATGTCGAAACAACGTAGCCAGGGGGGAAGTCGTTGGTCAAAAGCATTCCTCTTTCTTGTTTGATGATGCTGAAATGTTACTCTGTGAGACTGATTCATAATATGAGATAGCTTAAGCTTATAGCTACACCACATTAATGGTATGTTACTTTAAATTTTCATAATCTGCAAAGGCTCTGTGATGTATTCTCATTACACTTTCATCAGATTCTGATTGCTATTACTTCACCATTCACCAGGGAAGGAAGCTGCTCGATATAGACTTTCCCGAGGGTCCTTTTGGAACAAAGGTTACTACTGTCTTGGATGAAATCAACATGGGATAGACTGAGATTCTTGTTTTCACTTTTACTTTATCTCTGCTACAGTAAGCTCCTGCTATAGTCAAATCCTACTACCACATGAGAATAGTTGGTTGCCCAGGAGGTGAAGCAGGTGTTCTTCTTTTTCTCTTTCTCTCTACGTATCAGATATCATATCTTACCCACTTTAATGTGGAGCAAAGAGAGATATATCTTTTGAACGGCAGAGGATGAGCATGACGTTGTCTGGTTTTGGCTGGAGAAAGGCAAGTCTTTTGAGTGCCCTGTGTGTTCCCAGTACTTTAAGGTATGTATGTATCCTAGCTTCTCTTTAAATCTACAAAGCAAATTAAGTTTCATAAACTTATCACTGCAAAATGGGTTTAATGATTGATAGCTTCAAGTGGTTGGTCCTGGGGGACCTCCTGACGGACATGGCGATCACCACCACTGAACTCCCAAGAATAAGAAAGAAAGGGTGTGGTGGTGGCTTCGCTTCTGAAACGCGAACCCCCTTTTGGTTTTCTTTATGCTGTTTACTTCTCTTCCACCCAAGGTTTTGAAACCCGGACTGGACCGGCCGGTTGGACCGGTTCAACCGTGACTCCCACACCTAGCCGAGTCCGGGTCAGTTCTAAAACTGGATGTGAGTTGAACCGGTAAAATCGGCCAAAAACCGTAAGAACCGGTGACCTGGTTTTATTGAAAACTCCGGTTTATAATTCAAATCTAATTAACCATTTGTTCTTCATTGATTTATAAAGAATTTTCTTTCAATTTGCTTTGATTTAGCTAGATTTGATATAGCAAACGAAAAAGAAACCTTTTATGTGCACGAAAAAAAAATGTAAATGAAAACATTACAGGAACTTGAGCTCACGTAACAATGGAGGAGAGAAGAAGAAGAAACTGTTGAAACTCTACGTTAGATTGCTTATGGATTGTGTATGTGAATGAAGAATAAGAATAACTCTCTTATATTAACCTCAAAGGTAAAACTTACTCAAAACCTTTAATTCCTCAAACTCATACAATCTCATCATAACTCGATGGATGTATTTATATAACTAAACATAGATCCTATTATCATGCTTATAGATAACTCCTAAAACATCTTTATCCATATCTCAAACTCAAATAGATTAGGACTATGTTTAGCTTGCTTCACACGTCATTCTCCTTGTCTTGTTAACTTCATGCTTACTCCAACATACTCCCCCTTAAGCTTGAAGTGAACCTGTGCTGCATCTACAACTCCAATAAGTTCTCTCATCTCTGTGAATCTGATCTTCCCGAGTCCTTTAGTCAAGATATCCGCTTTCTGCAAGCTTCCTGAAACGTGCTCCACCTCCACTTGACCATTCTCGACACACTCCCTTATGAAATGATATCTTCGGTGAATATGTTTAGAGCGGCCATGGAAAACAGGGTTTTTCGTAAGAGAGATAGCGGACTTATTATCAACTCGGATGGTTACTGCCTCACATTCTCCTCCAGTGATCTCGCTTAGAAGTTCTTGAAGCCATATGGCCTGTTTCGCAGCTTCAGTGGCTGCCATGAACTCAGCCTCGCAAGATGATAGTGCCACGCTTTCTTGCTTCTGAGAACACCAGGTGATAGGACTGTCGTTGAGGTAGAATATGTGTCCTGTTACGCTTCTACCATCATCATCATCGACGGTGAGAGAACTGTCACTGTATCCTAGCAACCTTACAGTATCAGCGCGCGTGTAAGTGAGTCCATAAGTGCTGGTTCCACGCAAATACCTCAGAACCTGCTTCAAAGCTCCATCGTGAGAGACTTTAGGATCAAGCATATACCTGCTAAGAACTCCAATGCTGTATGACAGGTCAGGGCGTGTGTGGATAAGATATCGTAAGCATCCAATGCTTCTTCTGTATTTCTTCTCATCAACACCCTTCTCATCGGTAGCTTTGGATAACTTCAGATTCATATCCATCGGTACATGTGTGGGATTGCAGTCGTTCATACCTGTCTCAGCAAGAATACGTGAAGCATATCTCTCCTGTCTCAACGTGATGCCTCCCTCGTGCTGTACCACTTCGATCCCCAAGTAGTAGGTGAGCCTACCCAAGTCACTCATCTCGAATTTAGAGGCCATCTCTTGCTTAAACTCGCTTATCATTGCAACATCAGATCCTGTAACAAGTAAATCATCCACGTATACTGCTACAATAAGAATCTCCTCGTTCTTCTTTCGTTGATACAACGAAGCTTCTTTAGAGCACCGTGTGAAGTTCAGATCTCGGAGTATCTTGTTTAGCTTGTAGTTCCAGGCTCTTGGAGCCTGCTTAAGTCCATAGAGGGCTTTAGAGAGCTTGTACACCTTTTCTTCACTCCCTTTGACCTCAAAACCCTCAGGCTGCTTTACATAAACCTCCTCTTTAAGATCTCCGTGGAGAAAGGCGGTCTTTACATCGAGATGATGTACTTCCCAGCCATGTGATGCTGCCAATGCAATGATGAGACGAATGGTTTCGATTCTTGCAACTGGTGCGAACACCTCGTCGTAATCAACGCCATGTCTCTGTACATATCCCTTTGCCATCAGCCTTGCCTTGTACTTGTTCACACTCCCATCCGGATTACGCTTTAGCTTAAATACCCATTTTAATCCAATGGCTTTTGCCCCTGCAAGTAGATCAACTAGAAGCCAGGTGTGATTCCTTTCAATGGATGCTATCTCTTCTTCACAAGCATCTACCCATACCTTCATACCTTTAGCCTCTGAGTAATTCCACGGCTCCTCGTTTATTGCCATCAACAGCCATTCACATTCTGTCTCAGCCATCAAGATATAATCTGACAAGTACTCTGGAGTTTTCTTTACTCTTGTTGAACGTCTTAGATCAGATTCCTCATGTGCCTCTTCTTCTCCATCAGATATCTCTACTATCTCATTGTCAACTGCTTTATCATCATTACCACTTGTTTCTTTGCTTCCTTGTTCCATTCTAACCAGTGACGTATTGTTGTCTTCCATAGAGCCTTCATCAAGCTCGACTTCCCGAAGTCCTCTGTTTCCAAATTCTCCAATCTTGATGCTGAATGAGCCCGTACTGTCCTTCTCAACGCAGTCTTTCCAGTTCCAGCCTTCTTCCTCCATAAACACTACGTCTCGACTCACGTGAATTCTCTTGCTTGTGGGATCATACAGACGATAAGCTTTGGTACCTGGTTCAGTTCCAAGGTGTACTAGAGCACGTGATCTATCATCAAGCTTCTTCCTGTGAGGAGCTTCTGTTCTTGCGTACCCAATACAACCAAATACTCTTAGATGCGACACGTTTGGTCTGCTCCCTTTGAACATCTCGTAAGGGGTCTTGTAAGCAAGAGTTCTAGTTGCTGAGCGGTTGACAAGATATGTCACATGTCTTACGGCTTCTCCCCACATATAGTTAGGGACGCTCATATGCTTCAAGATCCTTCTTGTCATCTCCAGTACCGTCCTGTTGCGCCTTTCGACCACACCGTTCTGCTGAGGAGAGTACGGTGCAGTTAGGTGTCTTTGTATCCCATTTTCTTCGCAGAAGCTGTTGAAGTCATGAGATGTAAACTCTCCACCTCTGTCAGTTCTCAAAGTCTTGATGGTGGTTCCTGCTTCTCGCTCTATCAGTGCCTTAAACTTCTTAAATCTCCCGAAGGCTTCACTTTTCTCCTTTAATAGCATTGTCCACATATAGCGAGTGTGGTCATCAATGATCACGAATACATATCTGTTTTGGCCAATCGTTGAAGGGTTAATTGGACCGCAGAGGTCTCCATGTAGTAGTTCCAGTCGCTGAGATGCTCGAAAGTTTGTTGCTTGTGGAAAAGGTCGTCTTGCTTGCTTACCAAGTAAGCAGGAGATACATGTGTTCTTGGTGATAGATATCTTTGGTACTCCTGTGACTAGCTCTTTATCGACCATAAGCTTTATGTTATCGAAGTTAATATGCCCCAATCTCGCATGCCACTTGCTTGAATCACTGGACGTTATCACCTGCAAACACCTTGCGTTCTCTGCTTCCAACGCTACCTTATACAATCGATTTCTCCCTCTGCTGGTTCTGATCAAAAGCCTCCCGTCTCGATCATATATATTTAGAAGATCCTCCTTCATTCTCACCTCGCAACCTGATTCTGTAGCTTGGCCTAAGCTTATGATACTGCTCCTAAGAGTCGGGATAAAGTATACGTTTGACATCATCTTCTTCACTCCATCCTTGAATCGGAAAACAACAGACCCTTTGCCTTTAATGTCGATACGTGAATCATCTCCAAACTTAACCTTTCCTGTGATGCTGTGATCGAGTGTAGTGAAGTAAGAACGTTCCCCAGTCATGTGATTACTAGCACCATTGTCTAGATACCACACGTTGCTTTTGTCAAGACTAGTCTCAAATGTGTTGGGTTTCACCTTTTCCTCGTTGAGAAATACTATCTCATTCAACATCAGCTCATCAGCCAAGTGTGTTTCTTCTCCCTCTTTGGTTTCTTGAGCCTCCTGAAGCTTTAACAATCGATCAGGACAGTCAGAGGCGTAATGTCCTAATTTATCACATCGATAGCAGGTGATCCTCGTTGCATCTCTTGCTTCTCTTCCAGCATTGTAACGACCACGACCTCTTCCTCGGTTGAAGAATCTTCCACCACGACCACGGCCTCTGTGTTCACCATTGCAACCTTGAGTGTATTGCTGCTCTGTATACATCAACTTGTTTGTATCCTCGGACGTCTCTTCTTCCTCATTGACATGTTCTTCATAAGCTTTTAGGCGTCCGATGATGTCCTCAAAGCTAGTAGTCTTAAGATCCAATACCTGTTCCAATGCAGCAACAATAGTTATGTATTTTCTCCGGGGAAGACTCTTCAGAAACTTCTTGACGAGCTTTGACTCTTCTATTTCTTCTCCAAGAGCAGAGGATTTCGAAGAGATCTCTGAGATTCTGCTTGAAAACTCATCAATAGTTTCAGAATCTTTCATCTTAAGTCGGTCGAAGTCCGACATAAGTGTTTGCAGACGCGCCTCCTTAACTCTATCAGCTCCCATGTGTCTCGTTTTAATGGCTTCCCAGACTTTCTTAGCTGTATCTAGTCCTCCGATTTGTAGAACTAGGCTTTCGGGAATGGATTGGATTAGGAGTGCCATGGCCATGTTGTTCTTCTTCAAGTCTCCTTCTTATGTTTCAATAAGCTCCCACACATCATGTACTTTCAATAAGATCTTCATCTTGATTGCCCAAACCGTATAGTTTGTATTACTCAATATAGGACACTTGATCGTTGATGATCCAATGTCTTGTTGCTTCGCCGTAACCACCGTAAGATCTCCCATAGTTTCAACTTTGAAGCTCTGATACCACGTGTTGAAACTCTACGTTAGATTGCTTATGGATTG
The DNA here is from genome assembly GCF_020379485.1 of Brassica napus. Lineage (NCBI taxonomy): Eukaryota > Viridiplantae > Streptophyta > Magnoliopsida > Brassicales > Brassicaceae > Brassica > Brassica napus. The sequence goes on from NC_063435.1 coordinate 14,371,837, forward strand.
TGTATGTGAATGAAGAATAAGAATAAGAATAACTCTCTTATATTAACCTCAAAGGTAAAACTTACTCAAAACCTTTAATCCCTCAAACTCATACAATCTCATCATAACTCGATGGATGTATTTATATAACTAAACATAGATCCTATTATCATGCTTATAGATAACTCCTAAAACATCTTTATCCATATCTCAAACTCAAATAGATTAGGACTATGTTTAGCTTGCTTCACACGTCATTCTCCTTGTCTTGTTAACTTCATGCTTACTCCAACAGAAACGTGGATGTGCTGAAATGGAAAATAAAATATTTGAAAAATTAAAAAGGTGAATGGGTTTATGGTAGGGGAATAAAGTCAAAATATCATTAATGTTTAGTTTAATACAATTAACGGTAAAAATGGGAAGTATATCTGTGTATATATTATTTAGTGATATTATTATATACATATACAAAATACTATTATTAAAACCCGGTTAAACCGTGATTCAAATATTTCACCGGTTCGTTATCCGCTCCGGTTTTCAAAACCTTTCCACCACAATAGATATATATGTCCATCTACGTGGACAAGCGTTTCTCGGCCTTCAACCTTCTTTTGCCAAATAATTGAGAGAGGCCATACTCTTATTCTTTCCCTTTTTGCTCTTTAACCATTTCTCTATGCATTTGATTTTTTATATAAATATCTATATACTAGATTAAGATCCGGAATGAACATCGTATATATAAATTATTTTACATATTATATGTTATTTTATATATTAAAAATTAATATATATATATATATATATATTGGATAATAAAAGAGTCAGTAACTATTGCGTATATAATTAAATTGATGTGAATGCGTAAATAAATGTTATTAATCCAAACGAACATTTTTCTATTTTCTATTTTATATAATTAAATTTACATAATATATACATAGATAAATAGTATATTTTTAATATTGATATATTTTTAAATGATGCATTCTACTTATTTGTACTTTTTATAACAAAAAATTTAATTGTTGATAACAAATTTTCATTCTGCAATGTTTTTAAAAGTTTTAGTAATTTATAATTTTTATAAATATTCAATTCAAATTTTAAATTTTAAATTGTCAGAATTTTGTCAAAGATTTTATCAAAAAAAATTTGTTCAAACCAAATTTCAAAATTAAAATCTTTATGTATTTTCTATGGTATATAGTTTAATTAAAAGATATTAATAAATATGAGACTTTCTACTTACATGATTTTGTAATAATTTGTATCTTGTCATAAAAAAAAATTAAATCATGGATCATAGAAATTTCAATAGGAGACTTTAAAAAAAGTTCAAAATATAACATATACGAAAAAATCTAAATTTTTATTATATGATTAATGTGCTTGTTTAATTTATTTTAATAACTTAAAGTTAAACAAAAATGATAGATATACACTAATTTGTATCAAATCTTTATTATTCAAAATCATTAATTGTCATATATAAATTAGCCACATTAGGCAATTCCGTAATTTTTTTTTTAAGGAAATAATTGAGACATTAATAATTAATTTATGATTAGTTTAATAAAAATCATATTATATATTTATATGAATCAACTTATATCTCTAAGGATTTTAAGAATCATTGTGGTGATGACATGTGGCTACCTCAAATGTTGTAATGCTTCTCTTTTAATATATAGGAGATATATCAGCTATAAAATATTTCTGTGTGCACAACTTTTTTTTGGATTAAAAGTTAAATTCGCTTTTTACTTCCCGCACTCATATTAATTCTTGTGATAGTCAATTGTTAATTTATTACTCTGAATGAATTAAATAAACATTTTATTTACTAATTTCTGTTAACCAAATTTAATTTTATTTTTATTTTTAATTGTTTTCAAATAAAATTTATAATAAAATAAATATTTTTAAAAATTTCAAACGAATTTAGTATGAATATGTTTTAATATATAGTGTGATTTCATAAAGAAGAAAAATTCACAAAAATAATTTTGATATTAGAAAAGAAATCATTTTCCTTTTAAAACATTATCTTAAAAATATAATGTTATATATTTTCAAAATAATTAATGTATTTTATATCTATCCATTTTGTTAGATTAATAATTTAAAAATAACATTAAAAATTATCTTTCATCGCTTAAAAATATTTTATAGTTACCCATTATGAGAAAAAGACCAAAATAGCACTAAATCAAGTTTTTGTTCCCAAACTAGCACTCAAGGCCAAAAGTCACAAAAATAGCACTCAAGGGATGGGGTTTAAGGTTTAGAATTTAGGGTTTAGGGTTTAGAGTTTAGGTTTTAGGGTTTAGAGTTGAGAAGTGAGGTTTTGGGGATAAGATTTCAAATTTTGAAAAATAAAAAAATTTAAATTTTTCAAAAGATAAAATGTTATTTTGGTCATTTTAGTTTTTGAGTGCTATTTTTTGTAATATAAACTTAGAAATGTGCTATTTTGGAGATTTGCCCTACTATTATTGAGATAATTTATTCATTATTGCATACTAGTATTTTATAGAAAATTTTACATTTTTATCAGACTACAAAATGAAAAACATTATCTATAAAATGTTTCAAAATATTTAACTAATATAAAATGATTTTTCATACAAATCCCAAAAATCAGTGTGTATTTTTAAAAACAAATATTTTAAGCAAGATAAAAAATATTACAAAAGGAAACTAATAATACTTCTTTACTATGAACATATTTTGATCAAATAATTAAAAAAATTGTTTTAACTAGCATAACTCTAAATTATTTTAATAAACTAAAAGTATTATACTTTACCGTATTGAAAAAGAACTTTGTTTTGCTTAATATTTACTTTTGTTTTAATTTATTTTTTCTTTATATTCATATAATCCAATATACGTATAATAAAAATATACAAGAAAATCTAATTCTTATGTTTAATATTATTTAGAATAAATTTCAACATATTATCTTATTTTCATTTATTTAATTTTGACTCAGTCAACTTTAGTTATTTTCTATTCAATTTTTAGACATATATATATTGTTATACATTATTTTGCTATCAAACATAACAGCTAACCCAAATGCAAATAAAAAATTAATCGAAATTGTATCTGTTTAGAAAAAGTTATTTTTGAATTTGGAGAGATAGAAATAATTTAATACATCCAAATAATAACTAAATTGACATGACATTATATATCTAAAATTACGTATGTAATTAAAATAATATTATATTATTTAAAAAAGTTATATGTAAAATATTAAAAAAAATTGAAAGTAAAATTTTAGTTAGTTATTATAATATATTTACTTTATAAATAAGCACATGAGAATCACCTAGTATGAATTATAGAATGAATGATATGGTATTGAACCTTATGTATATTTTTGAAACATCAGAAAAGGGTTAATTATATATCCAAATTTTGAACAATGGCTAAGAATCTTCAGAGAGTCCATCTACGAATTATGTTCACGAGAGGCAAAGTAGTGTCAAGCCCGTTGAAGCGCAAAAGATAGTCCCGCACCACCCCATTGACCCCAGCCCGGACCACGAAACTTTGCGGAAGACTATTGGGAAGCTCATAATGCAAAATGCTCAGCACCACGCCATTGACCCAATGCAAAATCACTAGACGAGGAGGAACATTGGGAAGCTGTTCATAGGAAACCTCCAAGGCATGCGAGAGACCAGCTGCAGTCATGATATCATTGTGCTCAGTAGCTCTCTGCATCTGTTCCCATGCCCGCACTCTCTCCTGGTCGACCAAGGGTCGGGTGGAACCAGGGTGATCAGCTTTCAAGTGATTCTTAAGCTGAGAATATGTCCCTGAGAAGTTGCAGTTCTCGAAAGCGCAAGACCTCGGTTTAGCATTCATAGCTCTCCTTCCTCCCGACTGCACCTTCATCGCCTCATGAACCTCTCCTCTGCAGTACGGACAGTTCAAGACCTTGGTTACGCGGCTCATGTTTTTTTTGCGGTACTGCTTGAAACAGTTGGAGTGACGAAAATTCGTGTCGCACATGTAAGCACGGCATCCATTAGAGGATGAAGAGCAGCGCAGGAGGACGGCATTGTGTGGCACTTCCTGGCAGATCACACACATGACATCCTCCCATTGGCTTGGCCCTGGTGCCTCGATAGGTTCTTTCTGAGTCCTTGTAGAGCGAAGTGGGTATGGTGACACTCTGGTCCGGTTGCTTGGAACTGGTCTCTCCTTTGGCATTTTTCCTGCTAAAATGATGTCAACATTTACCAGAAACAACACTTAGCCATGAAAAACAAATTCAAAACCTTTTTCTTAAAGACTAAATCTCAAGGTTCATATCAGTCTTCCACACAACATTGACACTACTTGTACAAAAGAAAGCAAAAGTGCATAGAGATCCATAAAACATATATCATAAGCAATAAAATGAATTGGATGAATCAAATACAACAAATGATCAGAAAGCCAAAATGGTTGGTCAAAAAAAATTGAAGTATACACTACTTATCAAAAACAAACCAGTTGTAGATATTTGGATGACCATTGACCAATGATCATCTCTCATTAAAGAGGTTACTGGAATCTCGCATTATGATTGGAATCAGAGTTCTGGAGAATATGAATTATAAACTAATGAAAAAAAATAAAAATAGACACGACGAGTGAGAAAAGTAGATTACCTTCTCGTTTTTCGGTTTAGTCGTCTAAAGAGATGAAGATATGCATGTTTGTGTCATGTCTTGTGGTCTTTTATAAGCTACTTTTGCGTCCCATCTCTTTGTAGAATGATATGGAAATGTCATTCATTTTTACATTTATAAATTTTCCCTTCAATGAGATGAAAACAAAAGTCAAATAAATCATTTTTTACTGTTTGTAAAGAAATTTAAAGGTACGTATTTCCATAAATCATATCTCATGCAAATTGACAAAAAAAAGAACTATTCAAATCTTGTTTTTGTAATAGATTTAATGTGATTATTGCAGTGTTATTAATAGACTTAGTTATTCAACGAGAATCTATTACTCACGCGTCTATCTTATTAAAATAGAAGTACAAATAGAAAATACCCTAAAACTTATAATTTATTTACAAAAGCAATGCCAATAAAGTAATAAATAATCTTAACTTTAATTAATATTTGTTTTTTCCAATTTACATCATTTCCTAAAATAATTATAACTAATAAAAAATTGTTTGGCAACAAAACTGACGTAATATCCTCACTTTTAATTTCTCCTAACATTTGGTAAATTACATTTATTATACACTAGGGTCGGCCCGGGCTACGCCCGGGTTTTTTGTTTTAATTTTAATTTTGATTATATATTTAGTACGTTTATTTAATATATAAATTTTAGAATCTATAATGAGAATATAAATAGCTATAGACAAATATAAAATATATAATTTTAAATCATTCATTGCTTTTGGCTTACACAATTTAAAAATTTTAGTATCCAATTTTTTTTATTGGAAATTATATATAAGGTGAAGAGCAGAATGAAAAAAATGAATTAAATTCTAGTTATAGTATTTAATTGGTTAAATTGTAGACATGTGTTATTTCACTTAAAATAAAAAGGGTCGGTCCGTGCGCGGATTATATATTTCAATTTGTTATATATATTATTTATTTTATATTTTTTATTACTTTTTCTTATATGTTTTTGATATTTATAATATATTTTATTACAATATTAGTAGGTAAAGATAATATAAATACTCATTATTTTAAGTAAAACTAAATTATGTCTCTTATTCAAAGAAATTCATTAAAAAAAGTAAATAAAATGCATTATTTATTTACATGTTAAATGTCCTCAATATATTCATCTCATGTATGTTTTTTAGTGTGTTACTTCCCCCACATTGTTGAAGATTAAAAACTTAGAATTGTGATAAAAATTGGTAATGAATACATTTGTGAGTGACTTATATGCACAGACAATTGTTATAACTTTTATTTTTTTAAAAAAATTGGAAAGTTTTGTGTTTATGAAATTTAAAGAGTTCCACTAACTCTTTCTTCCATTTTTTTAACTTCTTCAATTATTTTATTGTTTACTCTGTATAGTTATATACTTATATATCTTATGTAGTTCTTTGTGCATGTCAGTCGAACCAATACGATGGAAGCACATATCTATATCTATAATAATAAAATTGCTTAGAAAAGCTCTTCCTGCGTCCACGTCACCTCTCCTATTCCAATATTGTGCCACGTGGCACGCTCTTTTCAATTACAAAAAATATTTTGTCGCGTTACAATGGGATTCGGATTTTAAGTGTCAAATTCAGTGCCCCACTATTTTTTCCAGAATTTATTTTGGGCTTCTTTCAATAGGGAGAGGAGGCTAACAGAGTTGTCGTGCCGTTCGAGATTCACCAAATCCCAGCAGCTTCTTTGTAACGTATGCAGTTTATGTTTTTCCTCTACATTACTACAATCATTCAAGTGATTTTGATCTCTCCTCTCACTCTCTCGCAATTAATCAGCCTCATCATCATCTACGGTAACCGATTGCACCTTCGCCTATAAATGTATTCGGTGAATGCGATGAGCAACTACACCTCTCTGTTCTCTGAAAGAACACTCTCTGTTAAGCATCAACCCGCTGGCGGATTCAAGAATTTTCCTAGCGGATTTGAAAGCTGGCTGCTGTTCAAACATTGCCAAGATCGTCGTGCCTCTTGGATTCTCATCGCCTCCGGCTCCTTTCAGTCCCAGCTCCGTAAATACTCTGATCTCCTTATTCACCTTAATCTTCGACGCCGCTTCAAACTTCTCCAGCTTCACATCAAAAGCTGTCTTCTCTACGGCTCTATTCTCAGCTGAGCCAGATGCGTGAGCGGCAAGATTATCGGCAGCTACAGACACAGTTGATACCTTAATTTTGATTAAATAGTGTAACCAATGGATGGATTTTAGTGTGGGTATTGAGAGGGAGCAAAATTATAAAACGTTAATCTATTGCCTTTTTAAGTTTCGATGATATAGTGTTCTTTTTAATAAAAACGGAAATATATTTTCTTTTCACATTTATAGATGTTCCTTCAATGAGAGGAATACAAAAGTCAATTAAATCACCTTTCTATTGTTTGTAAAAAACATAAAAAGTATGTATTTCTAGAAATCATATCTCATGTGAACTGACAAAAGAAAAAGAACTATTCAAATCTCATTTTTGTAATAGATTTAATGTGTTTATTGCGACGCTATTAATAGTTGTAATAATTAAAAGCCAATCTATTATTCACACATATGTATTTTATTTTCACTTAATACTAATCAAATAGTGCAACCAATGGTTGAATTTTAATGTGGATATTGCAGAGCGAATAATGAGAAAAATCATTAAAAGATAATTTATTACTCTCTCTGTTTTGATATGTAAGTAGTTTTAGTAAAAAATGTTTGTTTCATAATGTAAAATATTTACATAATCCAAAACACGTTTTACATTTATTACATGTTTTGTGACCAATCAAATAATTCATGCTTTTTTATTATTGGTTGAATTTATGTATTAAATACTAATTTTTCAAAAGTAAAATTTTTCTTAATATTTATAATTCTAGCTAAAACTACTTAAAAATAAAAACTAGAACATATAGTGTCGCTTTTAATCAAAACTAGAATATAGTATTCTGAAAGTGTCGTTGCATAGATGGTTGGACTTTAATGTGTTTATTAGAGCGCTAACAGTATAGAAAATCATTGAGCGATAAACTATCACTCACACATGTATTTAATTTCTTCTAATTTCGACAATATAGTGACGTCTTTAGTCAATGATGGAGTATTATTTTGAAAAATGATGTTGCAGAGACGGTTGAATTTTAATGTTTTTATAGCGGCACTAACAATAACTAAAATTATGAAATGACAATCTATTATTCGAATATATATACACATATATATATATATATTATTTTTATATTTTAATTTTGATCATATAGTATGTCACCATTAGTCAAAATAAAAACAGTATTTTTTAAAAATCATGCTGCAAAGAGATTTAGATTTTAATATATTTAGTGCGGCGCTAACAATAAGTAAAATCATTAAATGACAATCTATCATCATGCATATATCGGGTTGCTGGTAATCAGATTAAGAAATACTCTCTCCATTTTTTAATATAAATTATTTTAGAGAAACTTTTTTGTTCTAAATTATATATTGTTTTCGGTTTTCTATTTAACATTTATTAATAACTAATGTTATTTGATTAATGATAACATATCTTCTATATTTCTATTGGTTGAATTGTGGTTAAGTAAATAATTAATGATGTTTTTGTTTAAAAAATATAAAAAATTAATGGTTTTCTAAATTTACGTGCATAGCTGTAAAACGACTTATTTTAAAAACGGAGAGAGTATTATTACTCTCGGATTTCACTCATTTTTTGTTAATCTTAATGTGTTTATTGATGCATCAATAATAGGTAATGTCAATAAACAACAATTTCTAAGTGAAATATGTATAAATTTTATTTCAAATTATACAATGCCACCACCTTATAATTTTTAAAAGATATTCTTGCTTAATTTCATATTTCATTCATTTTTAATTAAATTAATTTTTTTTATCACGGGGGGTAACATTAGATAAAATCACTAAAAATATTTTATCACTCACATAAGTATTATACATTCATTTAATTCAAAAATAACAAATTAATTTTCACTCACTCTTTAAGTGATCTTAATATATTTATTGACAATAAGCAAAACCATTACAACAAACTTATTACTCTCAAATCATCCAGAGATGTCACTAGTAAACTATTAAGCAAAAGATTAGTACTTATTCATATAATTTGAAGAAAAATATTCGAATTATACAGTACACAATAAGGAAATGTTATTGACCGAAGTAGATAGAAATGACGTTTTTTTTTTTTGATCAAAAGATAGAAATGACGTTTAAAAGTGAGTTTCCTAAGGAAATGGGTGGATGCAGAGATAATAACAAGTCCACAAAGTACTGAACTTTGACCATGTAGCTTAAAGATGGGAGAAGACAGATTCGAGGATTATGTGGTCGTTAAAAGTAGAAAGAGAATGGTATAATATGAGGGCTTAAAGAGGCCTAATGAGTAGTTAAGAGGTTAATAGATAGAGAGGACAATGCTTAAATTGCAAGTAGTTCCGACACATAAAGTGTGTACTTTCTACCAACATCCTCCAATTAGAGTCTCTAGAATCAATCTCTGTGTTAGTTAGGTGTTTCTCAGCTTTGGATACTTTTGATGAATAGGTTGTTGGTAGAATCCAAGTTATATATATCGCTTTCCAGTCCTCCCTCTGATCTGATGAAAACCCCAATACAGTTCCTCCTTACATCAATGAGCCCTCCTGATTCTTGCTAATAAATTAAAGATTCTGTCATCGATTTTTAGACTCCTCCTTAAGCTCTTCAGACTCTCCATATAGTTCCTCGGCGACAGTCCTGACCAAGACACAACAGACACAGCTGAGCTACCTACAACTTCCGCATCAAAGGTCTCAACCTCTCTCTCTCTCTCTCTTTCCGTTTCACTCAGAGCTTAATGAAACATGTCAAATACTGATTTGGTTTCGAACTGAACCATTGTCTTGTGTATGCAAATACACATTGATGTTTCACTGAATAGAGTGGGGCTTTATTTGTTAACAATGCTGAGGCTAACACCATCGGGAGAGATGGAACAAGTGGAAACTACAGCAGCTCAGTTGTGGACATGTCTGAATGCATGCAAGAGGCCATGCTCCCTTCCAATTTGGAAACCAGGGTTCTTAATGAACATTCATCTACTACGCAATGCTTAAGCTTTAAGCCTTTTTTACATGCAGTGGTGTGGGGGAACGTACGTTAGAAAAAGAAGTCCCGCTTCTATGTTTTGCCTACTTCATCACTCCCTTCTCTCTTGATTCTTTTCTAGAAATGGGAAGGTTCATCCCCTTACTTTCATTCACAACATATCAGGCTTCCATGTGCAAGCTGATTGAGTAAGGGGATGGCAATATACTATCAAATGTATTTCTTACTCTTTGTGCTATTTGGACATGTGTTATCTTTCAAATGTAGGCATCTCTTGCTAGTTTACCCATCTGTAGCATTGTTGGTTTGTTCTGTCCGGTAAGATCAACTTTATCCCAAAGTGATATTTTTTTTTATCAAATATATAAATGTGCATATGATGATGATGATGATGATTGTAACAAAGATTCTAAGCAGTTTTTGTTTTTTCTGCAGAAAATACAAGCTTTTAACTGTTGATGTTTAATAAAATAGTAATAGTGACTTCTTCTACCTCTTTGGAGTGTCTAAGTTAGAAGACTAGTCTAGTTTTTAACTCATGTAGGGTCAGAGAGATTTGGAAAGGGGCTTAGAAGTGGAAGAAGAACACTGGATGATCTTCCTGACGTCGCTTCGTATGGAGAGGAAAGCAGAGAGTGAAGCGAGAAAGAGCGTTGGGAAGACACGAGCAGAGGAGTTGAAAAGGAGAATGTCTCTGAGAAGACCCCAATAGATCAAGAGCGTGCCAATGAAGGTTAGTCTTCTGGGTTTGAAGATGCTGAGTAAAGCACCTAGCAGACATAAACAGCACCCAGCAAACACCTGCGCAAGAACAAGAAGCAGATTAGTTGGAATATGAACTAAATGAGATTGTGTTGGATGGAGACAGAAAGGTCTAAAGCAAACCTCTAGATGGCGGATATCATCATCATCGGAGGAGGAGGGTGTATTGAGGTGGTCGAAATGGTAAAAGTGGAACAAGTTGTGGTAGCTTGGGAGTGGAGAGCCACGGAGAAGGGACTTGGCAATGGCACCAGGATAAAGGAGTGTCTTGACAAGTGGTGAAGGAACGAGTTCGCTTTCAACCAACTGAGAGGATATAACCTCCAGTGGTGATTCGCAGGTCTTGTTCCTGCACGCTACTCTGCAAATCCGACCAACACAGATAGAGAGAAAAGATAGTCGCTCAGAAACACAAAGCTCAAATTCAAAATTAGAAAAATGAAACCAAAAAAATAAAAAAACTCAGTGCATTGTAACAAGGTCTTGCTTGCTCTAATCTAATCCAATCCAATATATACACGAATCTAAAAATCTAATTCTTTCTACCTCGATTTCACCAAGCAAGAACATATTCTCGTTAAATGAAAGAGAAAAAGAGAGAGGAATGGTGGTGAGGAAATGTGTGTTACCGGAAGAGAGGAATCTGGAAGACGATGATGAATGCAAACAGAGATGAAGCGACGACGGAGATTGTCGATGCCCATTTCTTCGAAACCGCCATCCTTCGTTTTTTCCCACCCGATAGAATTTTGATATTATATTTTATAGGATTCTTTCTTTGTAGCAGAGGGAAAACTCAGATAAATGATTTAAGAGACTAAATGCGAAATGTTTTTTTTTTTTTTTTTTTTGGACAAAAATGCGAAATGTTTTTATTTATGTTACCCCCACGTTTTTCTTGGTCAACTGAAAAGCAAGTTTTCTCTCGTCTTTTCTTATAAAATAATAGTACAATGTTTTTGTATTTGCATTTTGTAAATAATGAATGCATTTGCTGCTTCAAAACCCTTATGGTTAATCCTCCAAGAGAGGTTTAGTCACTGGTGATTTTTTGTCGTATTTTTTTCAGTTTCACGGTTTACTCATAAGCAAGTTAAACGAAAACGACAGAGACTATTAAAAACCTCCAAGGCTTTGATTGCTCATTGATTAAAAAGTTGTTTGTGCTAACCCAAAGCAAATGCCTTGTTCCTTATAATGCATCACTCAAGTTACTTTGAAAGAGAAAATAGATTTTACATTGAGTTTTTTTGGGTATGAGGTTTCATTGTTCCTGTCTTACAATTATACAAATAAGAAAAAGACTATGTAAGCTTACACTCTTTTTGTTCACAAACCAATACCGTGTGATTAATCTGTGACACCACCCAAGCTTCTATTAAGATCAATCAACCTGTCAGCTCCTCCATTTGCCCCTGTTTTCCCAAACCATTCACAGTTCAGTTTTCTCCAAGAAACAGCTTCTCTACATTAACAAAACTCCAAAAGGACTCTTTATATTATAACTTGACATACAAAACTCCATTTAATCAACGACCAAAGAAACCAGTAGAATGGTTTGCCAATATCTACTAAACTCAAGGGAAATGCGACGAGGGTCATTTCTTCCTAAATCACAAAATGTACACTTACACTCACATTTATCTATTTAAATCAGTCTAAACCCTACGCTTCCCTATTTGCATTTCTATCCAGTTTTTTCTAAAACAAATCCTTTAGTTACCATTCCGCCAGCTATGATTTATCTTTAGCAGTAGTCATAGTCAACGTTTTGGCGAATTTCGATTGCTTACAGTATTTTAACCTTCTTGTCATTACACAAGGCGGAAAGAGAGGGAACAATAAAGCAAAAAGAAACTGACCCGAGCAATGTAGGGTTCTGCATCAGTTCGTTTGAGGAAATGCATAGAGTGACGTGCGAAATTTGTTGTCTTGTCACTCATCACAATTCCATCGTCGATATCTCCCACAACTCTGACCTTAATGTACGGATCCTTTGGAGGCACCATATCCTTCAAGCCAACAGCAAATACAACAGAATAATTGATTACTCTCGTGTTGTAGTAGTACAGCACAGCCCACCAAGTAAACAAAAAATTTCAAAATTCTTTGAGGGTGGAAAGAGTGCTTGCTTACGACATTCAAATCGATTCCTGCTTTCCCCATGTAGGATTTGATAGCAGCGGAATGGTTCTTGAAGTACTCCTTCTCGAGTGTGGTGAGCTTCTCTTGGATCTCAGGTGGGAGTTCAAGTCCTACTCTCCACCCCAAATCACGCACAATGTCGGCTCTATTGTGCCTGAACACAGCGGCACCAATATCATTCGTTACAAACTGTGAGGAGAGTCTCTGGAACTTGTCAAGTGAAATATGACTTACACATAGGCCATGAGGCAGCGCTTGTTGCGGATCAAAGAGAGGTGATGAACGAGTGCTCCATAGTAGTCAGCGTTTCTATTGTTCTGAACATCCAACCCTTCTTGTTCCATTTTCCTGGTAAGTGGGAAACATGTACAACCTCAAGACTTTGTTGGGCATCGATTTTTTGTACAAAGAGAGGGAGATACCTCATGAGAGACTGGATGAGACGTTGATTCTGCCTGCTTTCTTCGATTGTCTCATCAAAGAGCTTGCTCTGACAGAATGACCAAATAATAATAATAAGTAGTGACTTTTACCATTCATTGCATCCTATAGCTTCCACATTTCACAAGATGGCTGAGTGAGCATAGAAAATGGGGGAGGGCTTACATTGAAAGGTTTGAGCTGACCCTTCTCTCCACTCGCAAAATCCTTAACCAGCTGATACCCTTTTCTCCCGTACATGTTGAATTCGTCTTTGTGTTTTAATTTCTGAGGGCAAACATCTATTCAGGCAATTCATCAAACATCTGGCGTGCTTTCAAACAAAACCCAACAAAAAGAAAAAAACGAAAACCCCAGAGCTATAAAATAATTTATATTTATGTATATGTTTTATATGTGCGAATCGAATCTAGCCGGTTGAAATGGTTCCGTCATATCGCCGATTTAAACGGATAAACGAAAAAAAAAAAAGAGGATTTAAAAGCATTATGGATCAAAGACATACCCACTATATCATTCGGGTGAATCTGCAACGGAACAGCTCTCGCGGCGGCGGTCGGTCAATTCCAGAATTAACAAAATATAATCTAATCAATTACTATAATTCTCTTCTTTTATTTTAAAAGGGTTGTGGGAATTTTTGGCGGGGTGGTTCAAAAGGTTTTGAGATTTAGCGCCACTTTTTTCTATTTGCGTGTGTATATGTATGTATGGGTGTGTGTGTGTTGGATTTTTAAAGCGATTTGTAACTTCTCTTCTGAAGATAAGGCGTGACTGATGCTGTGGTTAGAGCAACCGCAACGGCGGTTTATACTCAGTCCCTAGGTGTTAATCCTTAACTATTAACAATATAATAACATTATTTATCTTAGATAAGCTAAGGATGAGTCCTAAGCTAAGGATTAAAATTGGTTAGTCCTTGTTGACGTGGCAGGGGAATTGGTTCCGTCTCTTCACGGGTTTCGCGACGCTATCGAAGGTAAGTTACCAAAAAATTATATGAATGTGTATTAAATTAAAAGAGTTATTATATAGTTGGAAGTCACACCTTTAATTCTATTTATACAATTGACGGTTCAATTCTAATATTAGAATCTAATAATTGTAAAATTAAAATCTAATAATTGTAAAATAAAAATATAATACTTGTGCAATGAACAAATCAAAAAAGTCATAAAAAAATTTCATTTCATTTTCATTTCAGGTGATGAAACTAATAATTGTTGTATTTCATATTTAATCATGTAATAAATAAATATTTCAATTTAATAAATAAATATTTCAATTTAACATGTTTTAATTTATTTTAAAAATGTTTATAATATTTTCAAATTTATTATTCTTTTATTCTTAAGGATTCCTAATGGATAACACCATTGGACATACTAATTTGATTAGAGTCCTTAACTATTTAAAAAAAAAAAAATAATACTATAATATACCTAAGGATTCCAATGGTGAGTACACCATTGGAGATGCTCTTACCACTTGTGAGTCGATCTCTCTAACAATACTCGTAGGCTGACATATTTCACACGCAAATAATAATATTTTTCTCCAAATCAATAGAAAATGACACAATCAAGAGACTAGGAACATGATTAATGGAAAAAATCTTAATTAGATTCTTGATAAATATTTAACTAATAAATTTAAGTTAAGAACTCTTGTTAAGAAAATATTAGTTTGAGTGTTCCAATGGTATAACTAAATTAAGAGTTTTTTTAATTATAAAACATTATTTTATAATAAATAAAATTTATTTATTTTATAAAACATAGTTTTCGTTCAAAAAAAAAAATAAAACATAGTTAAAATAACATTTTAAATATCTAATCTATTAAAATAGAGTCCTATTTGAAATTCCTGTGGCATGTTTTTTTTGGACCTATTGAAAATGTTGTGACTAAATATAAAATCACTTCATATACCATTATACTTATTAAATAAACAATTAATTTATTCTAGCTTAATAATCGGTTATGTCAAATGACTCAACAGATTTAAATGTTCTTTATCGGATCTAACCTGTTATATTTTCTCAATTATTTGTTCTAACCTATTATATTTTCTCTAGGTGTCACATGAATCTAAAAACTCATTTTTTACACGTACATATTCCAAACGTTTAGCAACATAATTTACATTAACATTATACGGTTATGTCAATATGTTACTAAATATGACTACATAGTTATGCATGTGCTTATAATTAACTTAATCTTTTCATGTCTAAATAGTAGATTGTAAGTCGACTAAACAGATGACATTCTTTTTTGACTTTTATATGAGTCGTACCATAATTTTTGAAACTCATATTTATGCAGTGTTTGATGTCAAACCATTTTCTATACCGTAAACCCTGATTCTTATACTAAAAATCATAAATTAATCTATTTTATGGTATTTTATAAATTAGATTTGACCAAGAATTGTGTTAGATCCATAACAACTTTTGTAAATCAATGAACCTCTTTATGGTACATTATAAATCAAATATATAATGTATTTTGATCCCTAACAACTTTTACACAATTTCACCAACTTATGGTATCTGATATTCATTTTCAAACATCTTTGAATTGATAACTAGATACAATATCTTTAGGTATGATTTCACATGAATTAAGTTATGATATTAATAACATATAATTAATTATAAACTTTACCAATTTTAAAAATCAATAAATATCAAAATATATCAGCCGAGATTAAAGGCAAGAAAATAGACCCGAGAAGTGGTTC
This sequence comes from Brassica napus, assembly GCF_020379485.1. Lineage (NCBI taxonomy): Eukaryota > Viridiplantae > Streptophyta > Magnoliopsida > Brassicales > Brassicaceae > Brassica > Brassica napus. The sequence goes on from NC_063435.1 coordinate 14,387,721, forward strand.
CACAATTAAATTTGAGCAATGTTCGGTATATCCGACGCTATTTGCTTTCTCAAAATTGGTAACAACTAGATTTTTTAAATATTTAATATACTGCCGTGGAAAAAAGAAACTATTTTTATAGATAGTGTTCATCGACACTACTTTTGCAAAATCGTACCCATAAAATATCTTCTATGGCCTAAAAAGAAATCTTCTATCATAAACCTTTACTTTTTAAAAGAATAACATTTTTAAAAAGAGATGACGTGTGCAAGTCAAAATAATTAAAAATAAGCAAAAATATAATTTATTATATATTATCGATAAAAAATAAATAAATAGTAAATTATGTTCATAAATTAACAACTGTGTCAGTTTGCGGGTTAATGATGGGTTTCGAGTATTTTTACCAGATTTTATCAGTTTTTAGCTAATGAAGTTTTCAAAAAAATTTAAATAGATTTCTACATGTCACTAGATTTAGTGATTTACTGGTTCGATTGCAGATCCGGCTTAAATACAAAAACACTATATTTAAACTATTTGGTATAATATAAAGTCTTGCAAAACTAAAAAACTTATATTTAATATATTTAGGAAAAAAATTAAAATTAAAATATTTACATCTCACTATTTTACGAAACATCACGATAGTAAAGTTTCAAATTATGTTCTATCTAATCAAAACAAATAAGTTTATATATTTTTTATAGAAATTATCAACAAAAAATATATCCGCGCTTTGTAAGCGCGGATCAAAAACCTAGTCTTATATATTAAAACAGAATTCACAACCTTGATTCATGTGTGATTTTAAAAAAATGGACTTAGTGGACCATCACTAGAAATCAGTTATCATTTATTCATTTATTACTACTAATATGGCTTATTATATCATTCTCTAAATTTCTGTTTACACGCCTACAATTTCGGTTTGGTTTACAAACCAATATTTGCTTCCTTAATTATTGTAATTGTAAATCATTATCAAACCAATGCATCAACGTTTTTGCTCAACCGTAAATATAAATCATTAACAAACAGTCCTTAGACTAAAACATTAACGTATAGTTCTAGAATTGTAAATGTGAGTTGTTTGTTATTTAAAAAATGAATTAGAACCTCTGTTATATTTACTTACACGTTATATAATATATGATCAAGTGATGATCCACCTCTTACACATCCCCTTGAAGCATCTCACTTGTAAAGAAACATTAAACCGGCGGTTTTAATTTTCAACTTCTTACACATTATATACATAGATGATCACATATTCATCGCACAGATGCGGTAAATAATACAAAATACTTATTATACTAAATATTTATATAAAAATAAATGAAAACAAAAACCTTGCGTGGGTCGAGATGTAGATCTTTCTCTGATTATGGTCGTTTCACACTGATCCCGTAAATAAAACAAATAATTATATGAGTAATATTTTTGAATATGACAATAAAACATTATTTTACTAATCTATATATATATATAATTACGATTTTAATAATGAAATAATAATCCAAAAATATATATATAGAAGAAGATACAAATGCATGTGAAATTTTAAAACAATTTATTCGATAAAAAATATACTATATAATTATCATGTTTTAAAAATTGATAGACATATATATATATATATTATAATATATACCTATTTAGAATCAAAAACAAAATGTTTATATAAAAAAACGAAAACAAAAACCCGCGCGGTTGCGCGGATCGAGATCTAGTAGATTTTAAAATAAAACGTAAAAACATAGATTAGTAAAATAAACGATAATCATTTCAAAGAAGCATCCAAGCTCAGTTGTTATTTTAACTACGTTTAAAATTTACGCCATATATATTCAACCAAATCAAATTTCAGTTGATACACTTGTCTATCACGAGTTTTAGTTCGAACACCCATTATATTGGCGGGATTTGTAGGGATATATGTAGAATAAGTAAGATCCACATGTGAACTTCCGTTACGTTCTCCTTGTTGGAAATCTGAAACATCAAATTGAGTCTATCCATCTCGTTCGTCTTCTACTATCATATTATGGAATATGACACATGTCTTCACAATCTTTCCAATTTTGATTTTATTCCAAAAAAGCATTGGATTTTTAACTATGACAAATCAAGCTTGCAAGACTTCAAAAGCACTCTCCACATCTTTTCGTTCCTTGTGGAATTGGAATAGATTGGATAAAAGTTGCTCATTTCAGATAAATATCATCAGTGAAATAGTAAGCTAAATGATGCTCTCTTCCATTGACAGAGAAATTCACCTGAGGAGCTTGACCTTTTATGATGTCATAAGAAATAAGTGAGCGATCAAGAACATTGATATCATTTAAAGTACATAGAAGTCCAAATAACACATGACATATCGAGAATCATATGAAGCTACTGCCTCTAAAACGATTGTGGATTTTCTCGAACTACGTGAATATACCTCTTTCCAAATGGTGGGACAACTCTTCCACACCCAATGCATACAATATGCTTCCTACCATCCCGGAAATCCACTATGCTTTGCCATATCAAGTAGACGTTGAAGATCATACGGTGTTGGTATTCTTAGGTACTCATCGCCGAACAAATATGTTATTCCTTCCACAAAATTTTCCAAACATGACCGAGTAGTAGTTGCACCGAGTTGAAGGTATTCGTCAACTGTATCAGCCGCAATACCATATGCCAAGACATGAATAGCTGTTGTACACTTTTGAAATGTAGAGAGACCAAACCTTCCATGAACATCTTTCTTTTGTTGAAAGAATTGAACTTCATTGGAGATTCGATCAATAATATGCATGAACAATGACTTGTTCATTCTAAATTGTCGTCGAAATAAATTTGCAGGGTATGTTAGAGTTTCACTAAAATAATAATTCCATAAACGTATATAGCCTTCTTCACAATATTTTCCGATAAAAACTCATTTTTTTCTTCGCCTTCCTTTCATCTTCTTGATCACCATAATTAATGAACAGATTCTCGAACGCTTGATCAAAATATTGATCAAAATACTGATCAAAATTTTCATCAATTGATCCCTCAAAACTGTTATGGAAAGAAGATACCATATATGTGTGAAAATTGTTTTAGATTTTGATGAAAGAAATGAATATAAGGAAAAACATGAGAAGGAGAATGAAAAACATAGAAAGGAGAAGATATAATATTTATAAAATTTGTGTTATCTAATTTATGGAAAGACAAACAGTATGTGATACAACACTACAACTTTAAGAATATAAAGTTTACAAACTTTACAAACGTGACTGATGACACACATGATGTATGACCTGACCACAAGAGTACAAAATAAAATTCCAAACCTGCTTTACTTTTTCATTCTTTCAAGACCTTTAAATACAATAACTCCATGACATAACCAAAACAAGAAACACAGACTTAAAATACAGCAAACAATAAATTTAAGCTGAAATACAACAAACAACAAACAAACACATATATTAAGCAACACGAACCCGACACCTAAAACAAAGAAACTTAAACAGATGACTCATCTTCTTCTTAGACTTAAACTTAAGTAATTAGAGAACAAGTCATTAATGAGCTTTTTCTTTAGGCTTCTTCATATTCAGATAGCGGTTCTTTTTTTTTTTGCAATTAGCATATCAAGTAGACCCATCTTCGACAACATTTTTTTCATATCCAAATCATGCTGTTTAATGGACTACATACTCTGAAACACAGACAACGCCTTCCCCTCTACCATCATCTTCTTGCCACGTCCTTTTGCTGCCTTAGCACCAGGAGACGATTGGTTCCTTGATCAGCTTCAGCAGTCTTAGTTTCATTTACGTGAGAGTTTGATGATTGTGCACCGTCCTCACAGTTCCTCCTTTTAGAGCTTCCATCGGTTTTAGAACTAGAAAAGTCACACTATTTCTTGTCATTGTGCAGCTCATTCAAAGCATGTTCAAAGTTAAAGTTTTTATTATGGTTGTTGAGAAATATTCCATGAGCTAGTTGGAGAACATCATTCTTATTTTGACCTCTACTTTTCTCTCTAGTTGCAGCTTCATACGATCCACAAAACTTGCAGACAAGGTCATTGATCTTGTGCCAATGCTGCTTACAGCGACTTGGCTCTTTGTGTTCAGAACATGCAACCTTCGGACTTTCCATAAAGTAGACAGCAATTCTTTTCTAGAAAGCAACAAATTTTTGCTCATTCCCTACAACATGATATTTGCTCGTGTTTAACCACTAGCTGATGAGCAATACATCATTTGTTGGCGTGCATTTCCTTCGTTCTCTACGCTCTGCACGAGTGTCTTCACCAAAGTTTGATCTTCAATACCTTAAGTGCCAAATATATGAACATGTGAGGAAGATAGTTCGACACTATCTTGTACTAAACCAAATATATTATCTTATTGACTATTAAGAAGTTCAACAAAATTTGACGTGTGCCTATATGGATTAGAATCCATCTGAATATGTCAAAGAAGAGAGAAAGAGAAGAACAATGTTTATCACGGGATAAAAAAGAGAGGAATGAATGTGTTTAATAGATGGAAGAGAAGAACAATGTTGAAAAGACGAGAAAAAGGGAATGTGTTTAATAGATGGAAGAGAAGATGAACCAACCAAATCGACTTGACATATATCTAACACATTCATCACAACCAACCAAATCAACTTGACAAATATGTAACACATTCATCACACTACACCATCGATTTATATCTAACCATAACATTTATGTATTACCTAACACAACCATAATCTAACACTAACCAAAATATTTATTACCGACGATTCAATTCAGACCAGGATCAAAATCAATTCATTTCAGACAAGAATCAAAATCAACATCAATTTGAACATAATCAAAAGCACTAAGAAATATAAACAATGTTTTTTTAAACTTTAATCAATTGAATAGATCGAAGAGAAATGTTTTATCTGTATTGCAATTGTAGTCCTTTTTTTTTACGAACATTTCTCATGTCTCATGATCCATCCATCTTAAGACACAAAGACATAAACAAATAAAAAAGAATCACATGATTTATATATTAAATTGAGAAGTACGAGACAAAAACCAACACAAGAGAATCGAGTTCTACAAACGAGATATGCTTCATACAAACGAGATGAAAATATCTATCAATTGAAAAGCAGATCTTCCTTAAACAAGAGCAAATCATCTCAAATTGATCAAAACTGTTCTTGATTCTCAAGAATCAAGATCATGACACCAAGCCACCCAACGAGAAGCTACTAAACCAATAAGAACATGAATTAATAGACATGATGATCAATGAATGGAAATTTATCCATTGAGTCAAACGTTAAAGGAAAGGATCAAAAGAGTGTGAAAGCTCTCCATCAACATATCGTTATCAGAAACACAAATTTCATAAAGAACCGAGAAGATCGATGTTGCTGGGGAAAATCAAACCTTGAGTTTGCAAAGAAGATCGATTGTCTCTGCAGAGAATTTATGATGTTTTTCAATGAAACTTACATCTGCAATTGAAGAACTCATAATTAATTGAGAAAACTTGCGACCTAAACAAGAAATAGTACAATCTAAGACATGCATAACTAAGGGATTCAAACATAAAAACAAAATAACGTAGTTTTACCTTTCGATTCGACTGAATAGCAGCAAACGATTTTCTTCGTCTAGGAGAGCCACCGACGATTTTCTTCGTCGAGTTAAACCTGATTTTTTTTCTCAAATTCTTTTAGCCAATATACTATCAATGCGTGTCTTATAAAAAGCGTATCATTTATCCCTTATTTAGATACGTTCAGGTCCGGCCCTGTGTTTAAAATTCATGAAGTATGGGCTTCGGGCACCAAATATTATGAGGGATTCTGGAGCGCCAATAACAGTAATATCTCGTTGGTGTAGTGGCTAGAGAGCTTACATCTCGCGTAAAGATGTTGGGTTCGATGCTAACAAAGGGCATGTTTATTGTAAAATTGCTTTAGGCTTGTGAGGCTCGTCTCAGAAGTAAATAGGGCCCTGAGCTAGAAAAAAAATTGGGACCTTTTTGAAGAGAAAAAAAAATTGGAACCCTTTCCCTAAAGAAAAAATATCATTTAAAAATATTTTGGATTCTAATTTGGGCTACATTTTCTCTTTTAAAAGTGTAATGAACCCTATGCAAATGCACTTCCAGCACATAGCACATGCACATGCCGGACCTGAGGCTTGTTATTATTTTGAACCGGCACTGGATACATTCTTTTAGTTAAAAACTATTTTTTTTAGTTCATAATTACACTAAAACACCTTCTTGAAAAACTGTGTTAATCATGGTCTAATGACACAGCAATATTCGGTGTTCAATCAAATCTTCAGTTACGGATAAGGTGCCTTGTAAAATAAAGAAATTAAAGCCACTTTGTTCGCATGCATAAAATTAAATCAATCTTTTGTCCACAACTGTTTCTAGATTTAAAAGGCGATTTGAAAGCTTTGGCAGTGTAGATCTGCGGTGTAGCTCTAATGTTGGTGATTACAAAGTAGACATGGCCACACAAAATATGTTACCCATATGAAAAAGCGGCACATGAGCGAGTGGTTACTGTCCACAATATGCAAAAATAACTGGCTGGTCCAACCCAAGCCATACAACAAGATATTGTCAAAAATAACAAAAATGCACACTCTTCAAAGTTTTTATTTTTAAAACCTCTTAACGATATATTATCAGCTTTACAATTTCTGTGATTAATGATTTTTAATCTCCAATAATCAGTCATCTGCCGGTATTTGTTGTTTCAACATAATCAAACACAGCGTCGATGGATTTCTGTAAGAAATAAAGAACAACTTAATCCATGTTTTACACCCAAAAAAAAAAAACTTAATCCATGTTATTTTACCAAAAAAGAAAAACTTAATCCATTTTGCTGAAATTATGCGATGACCAATTCAAATGAAATTTTGATTTGGCAGATAAATGGATAAAGCTTTACGTTAAAATAGATTTTAATTTTCTACACCTAACCACACAAAATCTACTCCCATAATTATCCGTTGCTTTGACCGAGTTTTATCTCCCGTTTAACTACGTAGCTAAGATAATATTTGGTCATTTTTTTTTTTTTTCCATCTGTATTTTATTAAACAGGCAAAAGCCATAAAAACCATACAAAGGCCCAATCCCTATAAGCCCAAAAACAAACGGGCCAAAGAAAACGAAAAACACAAGGCCTACAGCCCACCTACGCGAGACGAAAAGAAGACCACGTGTCATCACCTCAACAACAAGGGATACACGCGTCACACGAGAACACACCTCCACCGATCGCGGCCCGACCGCGAAGAAACTACCGGCGAGGACGAAAAACGACCACGAGGTTCGCCGGAACACACCGGAAACAGAACCACACCACCAGATACAACCGAGACCTTGACCAGATCCACCGAAACCACCTCCAACGACAGTATTGGAACTGGATTCAGTTTCTCAAATGAACGCGTCGGAGAGAATCAATCGACCGGAGTCGAGATCTCATCCAAGCTCAGGCCCCCCCCACCATGACGAAACCTTCACACACCTCGAGCACTCCCCGAGGAAACCAAACGACCAACCAATCTTGCGATACTTTAGCCGGCAATCACCACCGAAGACGAACAGAACGGCTCAAGAAAGAGCTCGTAACGCCATCAATGTTTCAACGCCGGATACAAACGCTGGATGGTTCCACCGAAGAAAGCGCGAACCACCAGAAGCACAGCCAGCTACACGCCATCGAGGAGACAGCCGTATACCGGAATCGATAAACACAACTCATGGAGGGAACCACCGCGACTCTCGATCTCAAAGTCTCAGAGAGAAAAGAGAGAGAGTCTACCATTCCCTATCCATCACACTCGTGTCTAAAAGATAGCCGACTAAAAGATATAAATGGTAGGAAGGGAGATAACTTATTTTAAATATTTGGGATAAGGGATATGAAGAAATGAATCAAGTCTGAAACACAGTGATCAACCACTTTTAGCAAACATCCAAAAAACCAGACAGAGAGAGAACCTCAGACAACAAAGAAAGACGGAGGAAAAGGAGGAACAGTTACCGCCATCCATGGCGGGTCTTCAGAGATCCAACATCTCCTTCCGCCGACAGGGCTCCTCTGGCATAGTCTGGGACGACCGTCTCATCGCCGAGCTTAACAAACAGGCCAACGAGCACAAAGGCGAAACTGACGAACAGGATGGTCAGGAGGACCAGACAGCCAGACCCACCTCCGGAGGCGGAGTCAAGCCGATAAGAACCGAAGGGGACATCGAGAGGAGTCGTTCAAACGGCGGAGGAGCTAACCGCCATCATAGAAACACCGGAAGAGTGTCTCCGGCGGTGGATCCTCCGTCGCCGAGACTGTCGGCGTTTGGATGTTGCTCTGCTTTCGGGAAGAAACCGGTTAAACAGAGGAAAAGGCCACCGAAACGCAGATCCAGGTAGGAAGTTAATTACCCAGAGGCAGAGGATCAAAAGCGAGTAACGTCAAGAAGACAGACACACAAAGAAAAGAACATAAATACATATTACATACTAGGAGTGTTAATGAATACCACTCATATCTTTTTCATCTTTGTTTGTGCTTCTTCTTCTGCTTCTTTTAATTTAAACTTGTTTTGGACTCAGCCGATGTTTATATCTCCTTGGTTTACTTCAGATTCCCCCTACCTTGGGAGGGCGTTTTACCTATTTTGGTTCTTGAGAAAAATCAAAATTACAAAATAAAACAAGCAATTAAGATCACCTCCGCCTTGCTGATGAAGCATGTAACAATCTCAACAAAAACTGCAGAATTCAGCTGTTAAGAGAATCTCATTTGTTAATGTGCGGGGAACTTCAGTAACAAAACAAGCATTTAAGATCTCTTGTAACAATACTCGCAATTGATCATGAAACATCAAACGATCACAGTCCCTCTGCTGGGAAGCTTTATGGTTCCTGACTTCGAAATTCGGGTCAAGCATGCCCTCCTTATTGTCTCTCAGATGACAAACGCTTCCTGGAACAGTCCGTTCAGTCTGGGATCACATCTGTATCATACATTTGAAGTCATGTTTTCATATTCATTATGTAATAATTAAACTCTGATCATCTCCCCAGCAACTGTAATAAATTCAGGAAACATTTTGTAACGGCCTCACAACACATGTAATATTGATTGGCTTTTGAGCTTTTTCTTTTTTGGTTGCGGGTCAGAACGGCCTTTTGAGCCCTGAACGTGCTAACTCTTGGGTTAGTGTAACCCTTTTGATGTTATAAGACACCTAACTATCATCAATGCAAATATAGACATTAAAAACAGGCCCATAAGAACAAGTCAACCTTAAAAAAGAGAAGGGTCATAGGACTAGGAGCAGCGAAAATGACAGTCAACTAGTCAAGAATGATGCCTTTCGGTGACTTATCTCCCCCACCTCCTAGTGTTCTAAAGCTTGTAGCCTTTGAATAATCTAATCAAGCTGTTAGGTCAGATTTTATTGTATGCCATTCCTTTTCTCCAAAGAGAACCTTAGATTTTATGCTTAATTTCCTATTTTAATATAGAAACATATTATAGAGTATATGATCTAGTTGGATTGGATTATATTACTAGAAAGGGAAGGCATAATTTGCATGATTTTCTTTTAACTAGTTGCTGATATATGTTTAGTTTTGTTACTGGCTTAGATTTAAGTGGATAAGTGATGAAAGGATATGATATGATTGTTACTTATCTAAACGTCAAACTAAACATTCGATCTCTTATTAAATTATTCCTTACAAAAATTCCAAGTTGTTTCCGTAGGGATTAAAAAGACTCAGGTGAAGGGATAACAAATAATCCTATAAATACACCCCCAAATCATCACTCACTCACCATATTATCCAAAACATCAGAGTACCCACACATAAACAAACATAAAGGACAGGAAGATGAATTCTGTACAACAACTTCCTGTGCAGTTACGTAATGTTACCAACTCCAAGAAGGTTATTACAGAGAAGAGAAGGTCGGTGACAATTCCTTCAAACGGCAATAATCCAGAGAGCAGGCCAACGATTCATGATCACGACGTGGACAAATGCGCAGAAGCTTTCATCCAAAACTTCAGGAGACAGCTTCTTCTTCAGGGCGATGATTGATATATAACTTATGTACATATAAAAGGAGATCATGTCTCATGTGTGATTATTCCATAACATATCTAAACTTGACCTAGCTAGATCTGCATGCTTCCAATGTTTCAATTGTGCTATAAGTAACATCTCTTCATTTTCATAAATGTTACCAAGCAAACAACTATCAAGAGAGAGTTTGGTTTTCTCAACTAAATAGCAGAGAGAGAGAGAGGCTAGAGTGAAGCAAGTGGTCATTTTCCTGGCTAATGAATCACATCAATCTCAACAAAGAGTCTTATTACACGCAAATATTAACACACAAGGGAGAGAGACTAGAGGAAAGCAAATGATCATTTCCCCGGCTAAAAGAATCACATCAACCTCATAGTCTTATTTATTACACGCAAATATTAACATGCAAATGAAAGAGACAAATTAAAATGTTATACGCAAGTTATTAACAAATCATTGAGCTAGGGAGGGAGATGACAAGAGTCTAGGGGTGGATCTGAGGTGGCTGGACCAGTTGGTGGATGTTGACACGAGAGCATGAACGAGCCATCTCTCCTGCAAGAGGCACAACGGGGAGGCTGTCGCAGTTGCAAATCTCAATCATGAAGCCATCAGGATCGTGGAAGAAGAGCTGGTCGACTTGGATGCCACCTTCTTCCACCACTGCTCTCACATACTCTATTCCCATTTCCTTGAGCTTTTTCTCTACCGCCCCCATGCTCTCACACTGCATTCACCAACACACACAAATTAAGTTTCTTCCATCAAACTGAAATAAATCGGCTCTGGTTAACCCTTCTCTATTTGTGTGTCTTTTACTTTTATGTCAAGTAAACTAATATGGTGTCAGATTTCACCTATCCTCCTTCATAAATACAAACTGAATGTCTACAACATGAAGAAAACAAGGAAAAATGATATAAAAAAGACAAAAAGGGTGGGGTACCTGGAAAGAAATGTGATTATCCTTGGGATTGATCTCAGTTTTCTTGAGTAGTTTCTCAGGCTCTGTAGATTGCAGAAGATGAATCCCAACTCCGTGACCAAACAACCTACTCACACATACACAAAATATTCAAAAGAGAAAATTTGAAAGTAATTTTAAAAGAAATATTGAAAGTAATATAAAACATGTACCATGCGCCATCGAAATCAAAAGAGCCAGGTCTCCGGATCGGGAGGAAACCTAAAACGTGTTGGTAAAAGTTCATAGACTCCTCCACGGATCGACATAGAAGCGATATGTGGTTCAACGACTTGAGATGGAGAGGGTTTCCCGTATTTTCTTTCATTTTCTTTCCCGGACAAGCAAACAAAGAAACAAGAACGATCCAAAAGGCAAAACAGAACAGAAGAGTTTCTTTCTCTCGAAGATACGTATGAACAAAAACCACCGTTGGAAAATTTAAATCCGGAAAATATGGACTTTGCAGTTAATAGACGAAGGGGAGGAATGATCGATTATAACAAAGAGATTGATGTATATTGTACACGTGTGTGTATGTAATATGTGTCGTGATCGAGTAACCCACGCAACTTCTCTATCATTATCCTTCCTCGACCATATCATCATCGTCATGTGTTTTAACTTACCACTGAGATTCATAGTACTATAACGCATCCATATGATGTCATTCAACTTTGGACCCACAACTCCTCAAATTACTCTTATCAACAAACACGTATCAAGTTTTACAAAGCCCCCGTCCTTGTGAGTTCCACAAATCTGCCGTTACCAAATAAAACATTGTTTGCTTTCTCATTTGTGGTCTCAAAAGTTTTATGTATTTATTTTCATAATACAAAGAATATTGTTTGATCAAACAAAACAACGACTGTGAATCTTGAATCTTCTAAAGAAAACAAGTATATTCTTCTTTTGTTTATTCCTATACTGTAGCAGGAAAGTCTCTGCTGTTGTTGATACGGAACCCCACCTTTTCTTTTGGCCAGAAGATGATTTTTCCACGGCTAACTCAATACTTAAGCCACGCGTGTGTGCATCACCAGAGTCACCTACTCTCCAGCACATGGCAAAAGACTGTTCACAAATTTGCCAATGCCATATTGCTCTCGACCTGAAATCAAAAGAGAACATAACATCTTGTAAACAACTACATCTGTACAAGCAAAACTTTGATACTGAAGACATCCATGACTTACTCAGCATTCATTGGAGTTTTCCAATTTATCCTGAGAGAGAGAGGGCATGGAAGAACATATATTTGAATCCGTCAAGAAAGATGTTAGTGTGCCTCCTAATAACATCCGTTTTCCAGTTCCAACCACAACTATACAAAGAGAAACTCAGGGGTAATAAAGAAAGAGAATCCTCTGTCCCCGCATAGTCGTAGCAAAATTTGTTCTACTCCATGTAAACAAATTACAAAATGGACTTAAGTGGGATCAACTGTTTTGAGCTGAAAGGAGGAACTCGTTTGTGAACCAACTCCATAATCAACTTAGCTTGATCAAGCTGGCCTTTTTTCACAAGCCCGTCCACCAACACACCAACTGTGTCCAAGTTCGGGTACCACTTCTTTCTCATACAATCCTTGCACATGGTATAACCCAAATCAAACTTTCCCGCCTTACACAAATAGTGAATCATCGTCTGGTAGATCTTCACATTGGGTTTGTAACCTTTACCATGCATCGCTGTATAAACTCTTTCTGCCATTTCAGGGAACCCCGCTACGAAAAACCCTTTGATAACCATGTTATACGTCACGTTGTCCGGTTCCATCTGGAGTTTTGGCATCAACATCAACAGATCATTTGCATCCCAAGCTCGCCCCCTATTCACTAAAAACTGAATCCTAACATTAAAGGTGGTGAGATTAGGCTTACACCCCTTGAGCACCATATGGTTCCACAGTCCATTCCCAATCACATACCTATCATGCTTGTAAAACGCCGATATAAGTGTGGTATAAGTAACTACGTCTGGTTTCAAGCCAGACTTCTCCATCTCCTTCATTACCAGAGACGCCTTGTCAAGAAACCCCATGTCACAAACAGATTTAATGGCAATGTTAAACGAAAAGGCATCCATTACAACCCCATACTTGGACGGAGCATGGAGAAGGAAGTCCTGGATGGTGTGGAGATCAGGTTTCAAAGTTAAGACTTTAAGCGCGGCGTTGAAGGATTTAACACTCCTCTTGCAGCCGTACGAGTCCATACTGAAGAAAGTATCGAGAGCGTGCTTGGTCATCCCAGCCTTGCCGTATAACATAATAATCCTAACAATGAAGCCCTCGCGCCGACCTTGTGGAAGCGTCTTCTGATGCTCAAGCAGATCCTCTATGAAATCAAACCGGCGTGCCCCGGCTAATCTAGAAACCGTGTCTTGAAAAGCAAAACGATTCTCGAAGACCAAGTGGTTAGTGGCGTTGGCTTTAAAGAGGTTGAATAGCTTCTCAGGGTCTCGCTCAGATTTAAGCTTGACAAGGGCAGGGGCCTCCTCCTGATTGGATTCAGCTGGAACGTGTAAGGTCGAAGCAAATACGCCAGTGGCTAGAGAAGGGTATAATCTGCGAATGGGACGCAGAGATAGCATGATCCCTCGAGGCTAAACATGCCCGCCGTATGCTGAACTCGATAGCATGTAGGTTACCTAGTTTCCCCCAAAGGTTAAGTCTTTTTGGCAATTTGTAAGATCTACAAACCAATCATTCCAAATCAATAAAACCAGATTCCAAGAGAAAGAGAAGATTAAATCAAACCCTCATGACATCTCAATCGAAAAGACCTAAAACCCCAATGCGATTCAACAATAGCCCATCTCCGAGTAATAACACAGGAAACTTCAACCTATGATGCTACGCGGGGAAAAGGAGAGAGCTTTCGATCTGAGGATCCCTGAGAATGGAGGCTAACGACGGTGGAACTGATTGGAGACGAACGGAGGTTTAAGGTTTTGAGAATGTGAAAAACAATGAAGCAAAGTTCAGTGACTCTTGGGCCTTTTTGGGCTGACATTCTTTTATCGGCCTTTTTATCTTTAATTCTTGTTTATTTCCAATATGGCCCTTAATTTCATCGTATTCCTCCAATTTATACCTCAACTTTCAGTTTTATACAATTTTTTTTTTTTTAAATGAGTCAATTGGTGGTTCACTGGATACAGGAGGAAGGTCGAATGGTGCCTTGAGTTGAGCCTTGTACAAAGCTGCAGGTAGAGGAGACAGAACCAATGCCATTGGCTGGAGACAAGTCAATGTCTCTCATGAAAACGTTGGAACATGCATTCTTCCCTGAACACTCGAGCTTCATTGCCACCTCTGTCCTCGACGTTCCACTCATCTTCATATATTTCACTTTCTCTATGTGAACTGCCTTTTCCTGATCATATTAAACAAAAATTAACTTTATTTTTTTTCATTTAAATCTTTCAAAAAATTTTAGAAGAAGATACTTACAGTCTGAACGCAATTAGGAGCACAACCATAGAACTGATCAATGATGATGGGATTTTGAACGTTGGAGAAACGGATGTCAAAGAATTCTATTCCACGGACGTAGCCAGTTCCTCCAGGCCAGGTCTTGATTCGGGCTCCGTTAGTCGTTCCTGTGAAGTTAACGTGCGCCACACGTATGTCTTCCACTTCTACCTCTGTTCCTCCTCTACCTAAACTCCCAACGCTGTTTCACATTTCTTAATCTTATTATCTTCTTCTTCCTTAATTTGTCTATATATTTTAATTTAATTTAATTGCGAGGTTGATCAGGGAGATTTTAATCACCTCACACCGTGACCAGGTCCACAGTTGACAAAGGTAACACTCAAATTATGCACTTGATCTCCTATCGACACACAATCATCACCTATATTTGATAACGAGGTCACACACAAATAACCAGCAAGTTAGCATTTTAAATCTTTTCTTTTGTTTGTCAATGATTATAACTAAATAAATTTACCAGTGGCGAAGTCGGAATGAGTAATAGAAACGTCAGATGAAGATGTGATGTGGACACCGTCGGTGTTAGGACTAATCTCCGGAGATTTTATTTTGACGTCTTTGATATGCACATTTTGGCTTCCCATCACAAGAATATGTGATTGTGCACTATTTCTAAATCTCAAACTCTTCAATATTACATTTCTGCAATTGCTGAATGTCATCATCTACAGGGACGAAAAAAATATATAATTCACACATCCCTCCGAGCTCTTTTTTTTTTCAGTTTGTCTCCGTAAGAAAGAAAGAAAAAAACTTACCGTTGGTGCAAGCCAGATGCAATTCTGTAAATATATATTTACATAGAGATGATTAGTTATAAGCTAAGAAATAAAAAGTTGAAAATAGGGAACAAACAAATTACAGGGCCGGGGTGGTCTCTACAATGAATGTCCCACCATCCTTTGCCTTGGCCGTCCAACAAGCCACGTCCAGATAGTACAAGTCCCTCCACTCGTTCGAATATGAGCCATGGTATTATCCCGTTCTCTCCTTTTTGCCACTTGTTTGGATCACTCTGTGCTTTCATCTCTCCATCTATCTATATTACATATAAACTTAATTGGAGGCTGTACTTAGTTACAGTAAAAGTGATCCATGTAAGGGGGTTTACCGTGAAAATCAGAGGTTTGAGTTTGCAAGGACCCGTAAAGTGAAGAGACTTAAGTAGGAACACCTTCCCTGCCGGTACATATACACTTCCAATTTTGGAGCTTCCGTTACAAGCACTGTCCCACGCCTTTTGTAACGCCTTTTTTTGTCAAAATATGTTTAGGGTAAGCTAAACTTTGTAACTTAAGCTTTACTTTAATATACATTACACAAATAACTTACAGATGTATCATCTGAAATTCCATCCCCGACAGCTCCATATTTCATCACCGATTCACCATAGCTTAACCAGGGAAGTCCTAAAACTGCAACGAATACGATCAAAACAAGATCCTGCCAAAAAAAAAAAAAAAGAAATCAAAATGAGTATTGGCTTTTGAAATCAGGTTTAATGTTTAATTGAGAGAGAGTCAAAAGAGTCTTTACCATTTTGACAAGAAATGAAACTAATCAGATTTGAGAATTTGAATCATTTCAGATTGTCGTAAAGCATATATAAGCCGAGAGCATAAGAGATTGATTCAGGCCTCACATTGATAACATAACAGCTTGGTGTGTAAATAAATGCATGCACTCTGTTCGGTTTTTAAGAAAAATATATATATACGAGCATCAAAGGATTCTCTGTATGTATTTAATTTGTAGTAATAGAGGATAATTTCTCCTTAAGTTTTTCCTTTAATATCCGATCCTTTTGAGTTTGTAACAGCCCCAAAAAGAACTTGAGTGATTTTCTAGTTGACCCAAACAAAATTGTAAGTTTGCATTTTTTTATTTTATTTTACAATTAATATTACAAATTAGACAAGTTCTTTAAATTAAGAATTTATAGGTGAATATTGATTTTCTAGTTGATCGAAACAAAAGATCAATATTCACTTGCTATATATGCTCTCTGTATTATTACAGATACAAGGTTTCAATATTCATGATTCAAAAAACCTTTACCAACATTTTACATTGCTTTTGTTTGATTCAATCCAAGAACAAATGCAGTCAATTCAACATAATCTCCTCCAGGGAAATGGGAAACAGGTAGTCTAACAATTTTTGAGATAGAATAATCTCCCTCAAAGAACTCGGCCAAAATGTTGAACTAAGTCTCAGTAGGAAGTTTCAATCTCATGAGCCGCTTGCTCATGTATTTGTATGTGCTCTCTATAAGTCTCTGCACCAGTAATGCCTCTTAACTACTCAGTTCTGAAGAGCATTTCAACAAACAATACAATATTTGGTCTAACCTTCCAGACGATTTCATCAAGACATAAACACAAATGAACTTCATCAAAGTAGACTATTTGTTGGGAATGTCCTGAAATCTATTGTACTTACGTGACGTCGAAATTCGACCGTCATATAATATTAGGTGGTTATAATGTTTGGCTAGAAACCGTTTATAATCTATAAATTAAGAATTCATTATTCTACCGGGACACAAACATAAGCAAATTGGATCAATAATATATTAGAGTTATGGGAATAACATTATATATATATATATACTAAGTGTTCTCCTGCGCCATGTGCAGATATAAAATATTTAAAAATGTTATATATAAATAAAATTTTCTATTTTTCTATTTTTCTATTTTACTTTTATTAGTTTAAAAATTAAAACCATAATGTAATTGTTTTAGTTTGATTTATTCAAGTTTACTTTGACGTTTTAATTTTACATTAGTTAACTTTTGATAAAAATAATTAAAATTTATAAAGTTACTTTATTATATTATTCTTTATTTAATTACCATTTTTAAATATTTTTATTTTTAAATATATAAATTATTTCTAATAATATATACATTAAATAAAAATAACTTATATACGTTGATAAAATATATTTTAAACTACACTTGTTTTAATAATAAAAATATGATTCATATATTGATGTAAAATTTCAATATTCGTAATTATTATTCATATATAAAAACATATTATTTTAATAGATATAAAAAAGTTATTAGGTATCATAAAATCTTACCAAAATGAATATTTACTGAGAAAAAATATTTTTGATATAAAATTTATTAGTTATTACTATATTATGAAACTTTTCCAAAAAATATAAATCTGTATATAGAAAATCATCATTATTATATTTAAAATTTTTACCAAAAATATAAATCTAAATATAGTAAATTTTACATGTCACAATTAGATTTATGTCATGTCATATTTATTTTAAGCTATGTCATCATCTTTGTGTGAAAGTTAATATAGTGATGACACATATACAAATCACTTCTCAAATATAGTCTAGGGGATATATATATTATATGTGATATAATAATAAGTATATGTATTTTATACTTATCACGTGGAAAAGGAGATAGTGATCTCATTCACGTTGGTATAGATATACAGAAATTAATGGGTGTGGCCCATGTTACTAATTATGAGAATTAGGTTAAGTCGAAGTTTGTTATAAAACTGAAAGACTATATGACAAGGGCGACTAAGAGAAAACCCTAACTTGAATAAAGAGAGAGACAAAAGAGTTTGTCAAAGTTTTTGAGATTTGATCTCGACGGCACTAGCATCTCGTTTCATCCAGTTTGTAGAGGCACAGTGATAGAAATCTTGATTTGATTTATTTAACTTTCCCTGCAGAATAACCAGATATATTCGAAACCTTAAGATCTAGATTTATTTCAGTATTGACATGAGATTCTAGGCATATGAATTCATAGGTTGATTTATAAATTGTTATAAACCTGTATGAATTCTAACACTATCTTCAGTTTTTCTCATACATCTTTGACATCAGTGGTGATGATAAAGATGGCTTCTGCCACATGATGAGATTCGACAGCCATAAAAGATCAATAATTCAAAATAAAGAATCCGTCAAATTTAAAACAAGTCTGAAGAAAGATAAGAGTCAAATAAACTTCAAAACAAGTTCATCAGATCAAGACAGACCCTAATCCCTATGGAAAGAATCATATTTTCCTTTGGGATGCTTCTTCCTTCTCTACGATTATCTTCTTTGCATTAACCCTGACCGCTAGAAACTTAGAAAGACAATCAGCAGAATGCCACGTGGAAATTTCTTTTTGCTGTTACCAGACTGTAATTAAGAGATCACAACAAGTTTTTGTTGTTTGCATTGGGATTCTATACTTGAAAATCAAGTTAGCATTAAGTCAACAGCAACGTTTTTCCATAAGTAGTAGTAGAATAAACGTAAAGAGGCTTTCAGTTTTGTCCGACGTAGACATACTTTAGCTATCTTCGATTAGTCGTCCTTTGGACCAATTGGTATCCTTCGACAGGTCTCTTGTCTCCTCTCCCCCCCCCCCCCCCCCCCCCCCCCCCCACATACATCATCGTTCGAGATGACCCCATCCTATTAACCAACTCCCATCTTGTTTCATTTTTTGGTATCTTCAGTTTTTATTTTAACTAAACTTCACAATGATCATAACTAAACGTTTACCGGTTAATTAATATGGCTAACTCCTGTTCCAGTTGAGAGGGCTTACCGGTTAATTAACATGACTAAACGTTTCATTAATTTGACTTGTGTGTTTCACCGGCTACACACAAAAAGTAATACTACTACATTATAATTCAGATCTGAAACACATATACTTGTATTGTATATAACTAAACACATATAACTTGATCATGAGCGCCTGCTCAATTAATCCGATGCTTTTTCATTAAGAAAATTAACTAATAGTTTACCCTTTTAATTTCACGTTTACGATTGACATGCAATCAATATATAGCCGAACTGGCCAGCGGGAAAAGGGGACATGCTCTTTTCCCATGCAACTTATCTATGCACATTCACCTATATATATATATATAAATATATACTTAATTATGCACCAACCCATACGTTGCTACTTAGTATATATATCTATGTACCAAAGCATGTTTATATGCTCTCTATAACACAGGCATTGTGTGTTTGAGGAATATTGAAGAAATGGTCACGTCGCTAAAATATAAACGACATGGTTTTAGAGCTGCATTTTTCCTTGTTAACATCTTCTCTTCACTCCTATATCCACACTGCATGTCTGGTATGAACATATCCGTCTCCCTGATAGAATTTTCTCTTTATTAAAAAAAGAAAACTCATATATGAAGTTATCTCTGATTTATATGTACAAGCAGGCGCTCATGATCAACAACTAAAGATGAAGGAATCGGTTATTGGTTCAGAGCCTCCTGCGTGTGGAAACAAGTGCCTGAATTGCAAGCCTTGCCTTCCTTATCTATTTGACATTCATGGTGCTCATGATGATAATGATGATCGCGAACCATACTATCCGGTAAAGTGGATGTGTAGATGCCAGGAAAAGATATTTGAACCTCAAGAATAGTATCTATACATACATTATGTTTGTAGTGCTTGTGTTGATTGTCATGGATGTTCATGAATCCTGATGATCCCATCAATGATGGTTCATCGTTATCTTTCGAGATTAAACAATCTTATAATATGTAAACATTTCATTGTCTCAAATTTTGCATGTGTGTTTCTTTAGAGCATACACATCAGTAGAACCCAGGTAACGTTTTTAAAAATTGAAAAATTAATATTTTTATTTAGAAAACAATTGTCCGACGAAAAATAGACATATGGGTGCAGAGTCTCAAAAATGTAAGAAATGTATCTTTATAGCACCGTATTAGCACCTTTATCGGTGAGTATGTAAAATATGGGTTCTATACAAATAATACTGATATTTAAATGCGACTGAATTGCTAAATTTTGTTTTAATAATTGTTTAAAAATTAAGCCATTTACAAACAAACACATGGCATAACAAATTGTTGTGGGGTTCTAAAACTATGTTGTTTTTTTAGATACGATTGTGTCTAAAAGTCACTTTTATAATTTCTTTTTATTTTTTCTTTTTATGGTTTAGATACCATACGAATATCTCCTATTGCAGTTGCTCTTAGAGCATCATTATCCATTGTCCTTAAAATGGTGTCCTTATGATTTTTTATTGTTATTTTAAGCTTAGGACATTTGTAAGGACTTTGTGTTGAAATGATGATTATTGGTGGGACTTAATCTTGGTCCTTAGGATTTTTTTTTTTTAAATAATTAGTAACATATATATAAGATAAAACTTATTTCCATTTTACATATTTAATATAACACACAAATTATCGAAAACATACATAGAGAATTAAAAGCAAACACATATTTTATTCAATTCATAGAAACTTTAAAATTACATTGGGAGATGTCCAAATTTATCCCATATATTTTCAACCAAATGTGCTTTTAATTGGTGATGGCCTGGTGTATCCCGAACATCTGCTCGACGTCCCAATGTAGCACCGAGATTTGTAGGTCGTCTGACTACAAAAGTGGGATCCTCATCTTCTCCTTGTTCAAATACTGATGCGTTTCCGTAGGAATCTCGTTCATCTTCGACAATCATATTATGGAGTATGATACATGCTCTCATAATATTTCCTATTTTGTTTTTATCCCATAAATTAGACGGATTTCTAACAACCGCGAATCTAGCTTGCAGGACTCCGAAGGCACGCTCAACATCTTTACGCACAAATTCTTGGTGTTTAGCAAATAAACAATGTTTTGGACCTTGTGGGAGTCGGATAGATTGAATAAAAGTAGCCCATTTCGGATAAATACCATCGGCGAGATAGTAAGCCAAATCGTACTCCCTTCCGTTGACATGGAAATTGACTTCCGGAGCGTTTCCGTTAATAATGTCATCAAAAACAGGTGATCTATCAAGTATATTAAGATCGTTCATAGTACCTGGAGCTCCAAAAAATGTGTGCCATATCCAGAGGTCTTGTGAAGCTACCGCCTCCAACACAATTGTGGGTTTTCCGGTTCCTCGTGAATACATTCCTTTCCAAGCGGCTGGGCAATTCTTCCACTCCCAATGCATACAGTCGATGCTTCCAATCATTCCTGGAAATCCACGTTGTTGTCCAATATATAGTAGCCTTTGCAGATCCTCCGGTGTTGGACGTCTTAGGTAGTAATCGCCAAACAACTGAATTATTCCGGCGGTAAAATGGTGCAGACAATTTCTAGCTGTTGTTTCACCCATCCGGATATATTCGTCAACGGCATCAGCCGCACCACCATACGCCAATTGCCGAAGTGCTGCGGTACATTTTTGGAGCAGAGATAGGCTAGACCGTCCGGCTGCGTCTTCTTTTGGTTGAAAATACTCAATTTCTTGCGAGAGACGATGCACAATACCCATGAACAATGTCTTGTTAATCCGAAACCGTCTCCGGAATATATTGTGCGGGAATGTTGGAGTGTCGCTAAAATAATCATTCCAAAGCTTCATGTGGCCTTCTTCTCGGTTTCTCTCAATATGGATACGTTTTTTTCGTCTTCTCGGTTCAGGAGTAGTATCTGGAATTTGTAAGAATTCTTCTACCATAGTTTCAAATTCATCATCATCATCCTCTCGGTGATAATGATAATGAGAAGAAGATCCCATTTTGAATTAAAAAAAAACAAATAAAAAGTTGTAATTGTATTTGTAGATACTGGAGAAATTGTTTTTGATATGAGAAGTTGAAGTGTTGTAATTGTATAGCTTATATGTTTCTATAATTTATAGGTGAAGAAGAAAAAATCTTGTGATTGTACATTGTTTGTCTTGTGACCCTTTCGTACATCATGTGACAATTGAAACCATTTTTTTGACATCTACTCAATTATAACACGAGTTAAATGTATATGGAAGTGGGTACGAGTTGTATAGTCACATGTACTGACTTACCAGTCATTCAATTACGAGTTGTATAGTCACGAGTTGTATAATTTATAGTCACGAGTAGAAAGTAAATAATTAGAAGAAAAATTGGAGATTGAAAGTGCATTTTACACTAATACAAAGTTACACATCCGAGTCATTCAGAGCTAAGTAGAGTCACATTTTACACTAATTACCAGTCACATTACACATTAGATAAACACAACGACGAGGCCTATGAAGACTAAGACAATAACCATAGCCGCAACTAAGGACTCGAAACTCCACGTTGATCTACTCTTAGCCAACTCACAGACCATGTTCTCTAGTCTAAATAGCGTCTGGTCAGTGTCATAGTCACTCAACAAGGTCAGAGCATCTACCTTCTCATCTAACTGAAGTGTGTGTCGATCTCTGGCTCTCATCTCCTCCATTACAGCCTCATCCCACCACTTCCACACATGACACTCTCCATCATCTGCATTACCACAAGTATAGTATCTGTGGAAATCCTTAGACGTAGCTATCTTCGGTGCATTCCCACAGTAGCAAACCTGTGGAATGCCGAACTCAACCTCCGGCTGAGGAGGGTACACAAAGGCCTGAGCGTTCTCGTACTCTAATTGAGCTTGGTCCTCCTGAATGAGAGCTTCTACTTCGTTGTACTCACTCTCGAACCCATCCCCACCAAACGTCTCGGACTGTGAAGGTTGTGAATAGCTGTAATCAAGACCCATGGCTAATCCGAAAACTGCAAAATATTACAAGATAAATATTATTAGAGAATTAATTTAAAAAATGGCAAACAATTACAAGAAATCATGGAGAATGACAACGAGCAAGTAAACATACTACATTAATTCATAAAGGTTTTAGTACACATCGACCACGAAGCAAATTAAACATAGTACAGGAAGCAAACAAACATATAACAGTAAGCAAATAAAACATAGACCCCGACCACATTACAAACTTAGAAACCAAACGACAGAAAGATATCTCTCTAGAAATACTCGGCGAGGAGCTTGTTTTTGGCTACTTCTTCAGCCTCACTGAGTGGTCCGGTTCTGGCTAGAAGAGTGTCTAAGATGGCAAGCTTTGACAGCTTTTCTTTCCTCTCCAAATCCTCCTTCCTCAGCTCCCAAACCGCCGTACAGTCAGCAACAGATTTTCCCTTACCCATTGCACTCCGATTAGCTTTTGCAGCCTTTACTCCTTCGGGGCGTATCTCTTCTCCACCAACATTTGGGGTGGTAGGTTGGGAATCTGATACACCGGTTTTCCGCTTTGAACTTACAGTAGCGTGAGTGGTGTTGAGGTTAAGCCATTTCTGCTCATACCTCAACACACACCACGCATGTTCAAGTGTAAATTTGGACTGGTGATCGAGATAGAAGATCTCATGGGCCTTCTTGAGAACATCATTCTCATGCTGACCACTACTTATCTGTCGCTCCGCAGCCGCATATGAAGCACAAAACCTGTTGGTTTCTATATTAATCTTGTGCCACCTCTGCTTGTAATGAACATGTTCGCTACTTTTAACAACATTTCCGCCATCTCCACCATTCAGAGCTGCGAAGAAATAATCTCCCACTCTTTTCCAGAACGTTGAAAACTTTTGGTTATTGCCCACTATAGCATCCTTCGATGTATTTAACCAGGCACTGATGAGCATCTCGTCCTCGGATGGGGTCCATTTATGTCTCCTCCCACGCTCCACGGGTATCTCTGTAGGTGGAGTTGGAGCCTCACTTTCTTGTGAACTAAACTGAGGGAACTGTTGAGATAGAGAAGGAAATGTCTCATATGGAGAGTTTTCAGGACAGACACTTCCTTGTTGACTGTTAAGAAGGCCCATATACCCAGTGGACTGGCTATACGGAATCCTTGGATCCATAGAAATTCGAAGACAGAAGCAATAAGAGAAAATATAGCGGAAGAGAATACAAGATAGAAAGAAGATGATGGAGAATGAATGAGCTCTATGAAGGATGGTTTAATAGACAATTCCAATTAACTCAACCATAATGACCTATCTACCACAGTACATATCACTTAATACGCATCCCACAACCATAATGGGAGAAAAATAACAGTGCATTAACTACCTAAAACAAACTAGACTATCAAATCAATATACAAACAACAGTTCAAGCCTACTTGAAGTCACAGCAATGAAACTAGATAGTTAATTACAAACTAGACTATCAAATAAATATACAAACAATAATTAAACTCTACACGCTAAAGTTGCAATCAAACTTGAGTGTTCAAGACGCTTTGGTTGCAATCAAACTAGAGAGTTCAAGTGTACAACAAGTCCACATCAAGTCTACTACAAGTCTACAGCAAGTCTACAGCAAGTCTACATCAACTCTACTTCAAGTCAACTTCAAGTCTACATGCTATGGACGGAGATTAATTACCTTGAACACTGGACGAAATGGTTGTTTCCTAGTTGTGTATCACTGGCTCTCTTTAGACGAGCCTCACCTCACCTAGTTACCTCAGAAGCAAAGGAACACACATCAGAAAAAGAACACACATATCACACAGAACATCAAATATAATTTATATCCATAAATCAACACCAGTAACTACAATTAAAATTTTATGATGGATTAATCAAGTAATCAAAGCAATGAACGAGTACGAAAATTATTTCAGATTAATCAAGTAATCAAAACAACCGTCGGGTAAATCTTTCAATCAGATTAATCAACTAATCAAAGCAATGAACTCGTAAAAATTTCTATCAGGTTTAAACACAAACCGAAAACAATAAAATTCCCAACCAAGTTTATCGAGAACCAACTACATGCAAATACTGAATACAGAGGAGGAACACCCACCCTTCCACCTTCGAATCGCAGAATATGATGTTGATGAGAGGGTAGAACCGTCGACAGAACCGTGGAGAGATCCGTCGGGAGAACCGTTGAGAGACCGGTCGAGAGATCCGTCAAATAAATCCGGTGGAGAAGAGAGGAGAAACCTCGGGAGGAGATCCGTCGGTGGAGAAGAGAGGAGAAGCCTCGGGAGGAGATCCGTCGACAGGAGAAACCTCGGGAGGAGATCCGTCGGTGGAGAAGACAGGAGAACCGTCGGGAGGAGATCGAAGAGAGGAGATCGATGGCTCGAGATTCGTCGGTCGAGAAGAGAGGAGATCGAAGGGAGGAGATCGATGGCTCGAGATTCGTCGGTCGAGAAGAGAGGAGATCGAAGAGAGGCGTTTCGTCGGTCGAGAAGAAGAAAAGGCAAGAAAATTAAATCACAACACTTACCCAAATCGATTATCCCCACCCCGGTTTCATCGCCCAATCACACCAAGCCACGTATCACCTAACGACGACAACAAAAACATCTTAAATTAGATATGTCCTTAGATAATTGTCTCTTTTTGATTTAAATTAAATGTCATTTATGCTAAGGACATCCCATTGGGACGCCGTTAATCTTGCCCTTAGAGTATCTTTAGCTAGAGTACTTCACTAAATTTCTCATACATTAAATAATAAAAAATAATTATAGAAGAAAAGAGAGGTTGAGAATTGAGGAGGAACGCCTCGCGGGGGAAAGGACGATCATCCCACTTATGAGAGCGACTGCAACGGAGGCTCAAGTGTGATCCTTAGCGTTAATTCTTAGGTTAGGGGTAATATAATAATAATAATTATCCGACTTAATCTAAGGATTGGCCCGTCGAGAAGGATTTTAAGGAGTTGATCCTTGTGTACGTGTCATTGTTTTAGTGGGTCGGTGTCGGTTTGTGTTGTGTTGGGTCAAAAAAGAAAAGTTATTCTCGACCGACGGCGTAGAAAAAAAAAGGAGCTCTCGAGAGAAAGGCGACAGCTCGGCGATTCCTCTCCGTCTGCTTTACGAAGGTAGATCGATGGCTAAAATTGTAGATATTTCGATTTAGATTAGTTATCTTCTTGATTCCTCTCAATCGGGTTGGGTTATCGGGTTTTAATCGATTTCGTTTAACGATTGAAATTAGGGTTTCAAAACGATTTGGGTATAAATCGATTTGGGGAGAGGGTGCGTTTGTAGATAGGGTTTCAGATCGATTTTGGTTTCAATCGGAAGCGGATCTTCTCATTTTTTCTTACACGAATTCAAAACCCATTTTCGTTTCAATCGGTTCTAATTTTTTTTTAAGCTTTTTCAATCGATATGTTCTCCGCTTCGTTGCTCGTTGCTTTTTTTTCTCTAACTCTTTGATTTTGTTAAGTTGTAATCTTCTTTTAACTTTCTCTAACTCGTTGAATTCGTTTTTTGTTTGATGATAATTATAGTTGTTCGATATTGGAGAGAAACGCGGGTTTCTTGGATGGTTGGAAGCATTGACTACATGCATTGGGAGTGGAAGAATTTCCCAACCGCTTGGAAAGGACAATACGCACGTGGATCAGGAAAACCGACAATTGTCTTAGAGGCTGTGTGTGACACCCCCGATCTGGTCTAAGTATAAGTTGACTCGACCAGCCGTGCAACAATCAAACAAGAACATGCACAGCCGATCACTCATAACTGAAACCAAACCGAGAAGCCACAATGTGTACATAAACGACTAACCCGAAGTTCCCGAAATAAATCCAGGTACCTTAGGCCAACCGCCTAAGTACACATATCCTATTAGGTACAACCCGAGGCTTTACAACCTTAAGAGTAATACCCAATAGTTGGTTCGTCCGGACAAGGACTAATATCATTTGGAACCCATACTTTAAAAACATTCTTTATACACTATATACTTATTCATTTAAAAGAATCTTACAAAATCTTATAGATTAACCTCGAGGTTTTCGGTCAACAAACCTTATACATAAAGTATATCAAAACGCCTTTGCAAGGATAATAAAACTACCGCTGGTTAATGATGTTCCTTCCCGTCCTAGAGTAAGGTCTCCCGTCTACTGGTTACCTGCATCACAAATGAGTCATGAGTAACTAGTTTACTCAGTGAGCCTAGTCCCACACCCAAACACTTATCAATAGTATCCCGAGAAATCGACACCATTTGAATGCAGTGGAATTATATTCCATAATTAATATAATCATAAGGCCTCTCAATCCATCCATGTGAATCTATCTTAAACATCACCTCCACGATACCCGCCAATCACTCATACTCTTAATATATATATATATATGCTAAACCCGGAAAACCACCAAGGCTAACCGAGCCTAACGGGGAATAAATATAACCATCATCTCCATCAAATATTCCAAGATAGAACATCCAACGCTGCATGCAGTTACACGGCCTCCAGGGTGCGACCCCATCATCGTGTCTTCATGACCTTGATCCATATCGCAGGACCAATTCACGGCAATGCGGGACTTTCGGGAGAGTGAGTATACAATAAGACTTCACATGATTCACACTTATTCATAGAATAATATAGATTAGTACTTGAGAACAAGTACTAAGGCTCGGGATAACCTCAAAGAATTATTCTTATTAATTCTTAAGTATTTAAACTAGATAAATACTTCATATATAAATATAGATCAAGGAATAATACTTAATCAATCAACCATAATTACTCCTTAATTAATCCATGATTAATCCTTAATTAATCAATGATTATCCCTTAATTAATTCATGATTAATTCTTAATTAATCAACCATATTCAATATGCAATCATGCATAATCATTCATAATTCATTCATCATCTATCTAGACTCACCTTTAAATCCATGAGATTGGCTAAGGAAGACTAGACTCGAGCTCAAGCTAATCACACTTCACTTCTGGATCACTCTCGGTTCAGAACCATCACAAGGATCCGGCTGATCCGAATACTCTCCTTGGCCATCTGAATTCAAAACATACAGTTGGAACATAAGTTTCACTAGTCTGGTTCAAGAAGAAACTCAACTCAGTTCATAACATTTCAGTTCAGTTCTCTCATATCAGTTTGGTACAAGACAAGTTCAGGTCTGGTCCTAAAAATTCAGTTAAACTCAGACTATATCTGTTCATGACAAGTTCAGACCGTAGACAGCTCGGCTCAGATCAGTTGAAGACAAGATCAAATCAGTTCGGTTTAATTCAGACAATTCACATAAGTTCAGCTACTGGTTCTATGATACAAATTCAATCATACACCAACCAAGAGTGAACCTTATATGAATTCAGACAACTGTTCCTGATAGGTTTATCAAGACACAGCACTTGGTTATCATCAAACAGAACTGAAACAGGAGACTGAAGCTTAACAAAAACTGATCTCATCAAACCCATAAGCTCTTACCGATTCAAATCAACAATCTTCTGAATTCAGATGGTACACAACTTATCGTTGAAGCCACTCCTAACCTGATCAGTGCCATATCAAGCCAAGGTCGGATTCATTCAGACAAAGCCTCAAGTGTTTCCAAACCAACAGAACTTCTCACTGAAAACTGATCAAAATACATCTTACCGATCAAAACCAAAGGCTGAAGAACATGGGTGATTCTGAACTTCAGGACACCAAATATTCAGCTCTTAACCACACCAATACTCACTGATTAAAGTCAGAAGAGGGTGAGAAAGGGTCGTCCAAGCTCACTTCTCTTCTCTTATTTTTTTCTGAATTTTTCATGTATTTTCCTCACAGATTTTTCTCTCTTTCTTTCTCTCTTTCTCTCTGAATTTTTCTTTCTTGTTTCTGAGATGAATGAGCTCGACCAGGAAGAGGACAAGGTAATAAATGACAGGGGAAATAGCAGGAGAAGAGTCAGCAAGAAAGGACAAAAGTTTCAGATCAGTATGAGACATGTGGTGAGCTGAATCACACTTTCCTTCCCATGAAGTAATGTCATTTCCTCTTCATGAAGAAACTTCAAGCAGGTGTGCAACTCACATGACTTTAATGTAGCAAGCAAGCTGGAAGGTGCAAGTCACATGTACAGGTCAGGAAGGAAGCAAGCACCCAGGCAGCACATGACATGCACATGACTCGCAAGCAGCTGGAAGTATTCAAGACCAGTTTTGGATAAAATGTTTCCCGTCCATTGGTTCTCATCCAGCTTATAGATAAAACTCGACCATAATAATTAACACTTGGTCAGAACTATTAAGAGTAGGTACTTTGGCCTTGAGACAGTCCGATCAAGAATAATTCACCGGGTCGATTTTTATTTTTAATTCTGGTCGAACCAACTCCAAACTGGTCGAGCGGGATTTTTCTCGATAAAAATTATATATACTTGTGAGGATTATTACACTGTGGCTTCACAAGATCTTTGGATATGACACACTTTTTTTGGTCCTCCAGGTACTTTAAACGATATTGATGTCTTGGATCGGTCTTCCGTTTTTGATGACATTTTCCAAGGCCGAGCTCCCACGGTAGAGTATGTGGTCAACGGACACAAGTATAACTTGGTGTACTATCTCACAGACGGTATATATCTCAAATGGTCAACATTTATTCAATCTATCACGCACCTTCAAGGTCCTAAGGCATAATTATTTTCTAAAACTCAAGAAGCAACCCGAAAAGATGTGGAACGGGCTTTTGGAGTATTGCAAGCTCGATTTGCGATTGTGAAAAACCCGGCTCTTTCGTTGGACAAACAAAAGATAGGGAAGATTATGAGAGCATGTATCATACTACACAATATGATAGTCAAAATGAACGAAATGGATACATTCGGTACGATGATTCTGAATTTGAAGAAGGAGACGTCACCAGAAGTTCACGGGTGGGTACCGACAGGCCTACAAATATCCATAATATGCTCGGCATTCGGGATGATGTTCACGATACCCATTTACATCAACGATTGAAAAATGATTTAATTGAATATATTTGGAACAAATTTGGTGATTCATAATCATGTTGTATCTTTATATTTAATCATGTTATAAATAATTATGTTGTATCCTTTTTAATCATGTTATTTATAATCATGTTGAAGATTAATAAATATTGTATCTTTATATTTAATCATGTTATAAATAAATAAATTTATATTTTACTTTCAAAAATAATATAAAAAATAATATTTTTTTATTAATAAGGACTCCAAAAGTGAGGCTCACCATTGGACATAACATTTAGATTAGAGTCCTTAACTATTCAAAAAAAAAAAAGTTTTATAAGGCTGAGGACTCCATGGTGAACCTCATCACTGCGGATTCTCTGAGGTACTCTATCTCGAGTTGTTCTTTTTCATTGGTTAATGCTTTTGTGTTTTAAAATTTAATGACAAAAAATAATATATAATAATATAAAATAAGGAAGAGACGATTCTGTGTATTTTAATTGCTAAGAGCACCTTCGATGGGAAATTTTTCCCATTGGAGTTCTAACCATACATATATATGTATGTATATGTTGTATGTGTGTGTGTAATTGTGGGTTTCATGATTTTACGGGAAACTCAACCGAAAGTTTCTTTAAAAAAATGTTTTAAGGAACTCTTGGTTGCGTTTCTCGTAAAATCATGGACCCCATAATTATACACACATACAATGTGTATATACATGTTTAGAACTCCAATGGGTAAAACCCCTAAGAGCATTTTTAACCCTAAACCCCACATTGGGGTTCTTTTTTTTTTTTTTTTGTCTGATTAAAAAAAAAGTTAAAAAGAGAACTAATCACGGGCCGTCAGGTGTCAGTGGGGGACTGCAAACAGTACAAAAAATGAAGAAACATAGTGCCTTATTTTGCATACAGAAGGGATGGTGGTTTATGTTTTGGTGGGGCCCATGCACTTTTTTTTTTGTTAAGTATGTGAATCTTCATTAAATCAATAATGATACAAGGAGATACACGGTTTTGGAAGATCAAATCCTAAGTATCTAGGAAGCTAATGAAAGCAATTGTGTTGTAAAGAGCCACAAAAAAAGTTAAAAAGACTCTCTAGAACAATGAAGGTCTAATCTTAATCTATAAGAACAAGATTAAAGCTTAGCTAGTTTGCAGAAAGCATAACAACCATTAAGCTACAGGAGATCTCAACTTAGTCTCATTGTCGGAACCTGCAACGAGAGAAGAGATCAGTAGAGCAGACAACCGGAGAACAGTCTGGGGCACCGCAGACCATCCCAAAGGCGACTCCGACTGGCGGACAGGCGAAGCAGGGGTGACCAAGACCTGGTCCGGCCATCGCAACCGTCGAGGTCCACTCCAGACGTTGTACACACTCCAGAAAGATAACAAACCAGGTCCCTGTGAGTCCATCCCAACACGAAGAAACCAGTAAATTAAGCACCGGTGAGTACCAGCTGTTAGGAAGCGGAGGTTAATACTGCAGAACTCCGGTCCCCACAAACTAGCAGAGCACTAAAGGATTCCAGCTGCTAGGCATCGAGGAGGCAGGTAATGGCATACATCATTCTTCTATAGCTTTGTATACGGAGGAGTTGGAGACTCCCATCAACAGGCAGAAGGAAAGAAGGCACATCCCTTAAACAGAGACATAACAGAGCAAGGCACCAAGCCCATGACCATACCAAGCCCATGACCATCTCACGTCAAAGAAAACAAACTGTAGCTTACCAACACGCCATGGAGGCTGTCATGAAAACTGGATGGAGAAGAAGTCCCCAGCGAAGGCCTCAGCTTCGCCTTTTCATCTTAGACCGAAGGCTAGATGGGGAAGTTCTGGCTAGAGCAGTCGACAGCTGAAACATGGGAGGACAGAGGAGGTAGAACACACCGGAGAAGAGGAGGCAGCGACGCTCAACCACTCCGACAGACCTCCAAAACAGATCTGACCCAGATCTGGTTCAAGTCAAACCCTAGATCTACAAAAACGTCGATGCCTCATGCTTAGATCCAACCACCAACGACCTCGCCACCACTCTAGAGTTGCTGAGTACACACTCAAAAACCGCTTTGGTTCACCGGATCCAGCCGCAACCCGATGAAGAACCAGAGATGATATGCAAAGAGGAGAAAATAACGACATATCTAGCAGGAGAGGAGGCTGGACACGGGAGCGTTTTGGGGGTGGCGACCGATGGGTAGAGACCCTCCGTCAGCCACCGGAAGAAGAAACAATTGGATCGGCGAAGAGAAGAAGGGTTCGAGGGAGAGAGAAAAGAGAGAAACAATCTCTCACCTCTCTCTCCAAAACTGTGTAGGTTGAACTTTTTATAGTGACTGGACTCATCCCGAAGGGTCACCTCGCCAGAAATCCTCAAGGCGCACCCGAGAAACCTCTAGGACCTTAGGCCCATGCCATCTGCGAGTACGGGATTTATTTAGCTAACCCAGTACCACTCTGCTGTCCCCGAGTATCGAACTGGCGACTTCGGGTAGTCGTGTGTGAGAATCCCTTCAGTATTGCCGCTAGGCCACTTGAGAGTTCAAACTGTGTAAGTTGAACTTTTTATAGTGACTGGGCTCATCCCGAAAGGCCACCTCGCCAAAAATCCTCAAGGCGCACCCGAGAAACCTCTAGGACCTTAGGCCCAGACCATCTGCGAGTTCGAGATTTTTTTTAGCTAACCCAGTACCATCCCGCTGTCCCCGAGTATTGAACTGGCGACCTCGGGTAGTCGTGTGTGAGAATCTCTTCAGTACTGCCGCTAGGCCACCTGAGAGTTCTCCCCATGCACTATTTTTTGGATAGAAATCCCCCGTAATAAAAATGCTCTAATGATGCTCTTGGACTCTCTCTTTATTTCATTGCTTTTTCAATTTTATATTATTAAATTTCTCTCTGGATACTCCATCACATACCATTGATGGACTTCATCACATACCATTAATAGTGGAAAAAGGTTGTGCTGATGTGTTTGTCGGCATCTATCTCTATCCATCCATGCATGTTGAATGAAGCACCGTTCACATGCATGTTGAATGAAGCACCATTCACATGCGTGATAATTTTTGGTCTGAATTTAAATGGGCCCACGAAGAGCAGCTATTGCATAGCAAATATCAGAATATGGGACTACTAAGCGTGAGAACATGATTAATGGGATTCTTAAAATATGATTAATGAAAAGTTTTTAGAGCGAAGTTGTTAACAGAATATAAAAAAAACCGTATCTTAACTTTTAACTAAAAAAATTAAGAATCGGCTCTTAAATAAAACCTCCATTAATCATATGTTCTGAAAGCTACTTATAACAAAGTTCAATTAGAAACTCTCAAATACGTTATTATATACTGCATACATTTATTCCGCAAAAGAACAGTGCCTCCGCCAGTTGATGAAAGCGTGAGAATGATGAATCTGAATGTGAAGCATTCAGATCTCTCGTCTCTCACCGCCTGCCGTATTTAGCGTCTCCATTCCTCAGCTACAATCTAAAAAAACGTGTCGCTTATTGTCTCGACTTGAGATTAAAACTGTAGCTGACAGTTACGTTTAGAGTTTGTCTCCATCTCATGCTTCACCCAGCACCGTCAGTTTTCCGTAAGAAACTATGTACTGATGCGGACAAAAGGGTGAAATGTGGATCCCACACTTGCCCATGTGGTGTGCTCAATGTGTCAAAGCATCAAAGGCCAAGGGTTTTCTACGATCTTTATCTATAACTCTATGGTCCCGTCACATATTGTTTTTTCTCTTGGCTGGTGTGTACTGAGACCAATAATATATACATGCGGCTTACCATTATATAAAGACCCCCCAGTAGACTAGCGAATATACACATTATCAAGAGACTCATGCATGAGCGGTTTTAATCTAATGGAGTTTTTATTAGTATAAAAAATTTATTTTGATTAACCGAGTGGCCATCATCATCATGTTACTGAGAACCACATCTGCTCCAATACTCAACTCATGGCTACAACAACACTGCTCGAGAGAATCGTCACCGGAGCCGGAGTCACTGCTCCAGCCCCGAAACAGATCGTTGTCTCTTCTCGCTTCAAAGTCCATAGATGAACACACTGGGGAGATGTTGCACCAAGCTTTCTCTGAGCACAGGGAAAGCGTTCTTAAATCAAGTTACAACGACCATGACAGCAGTAACGTATTACCACGAAGGCAACGAAGGTCATCGTTAGATGAAAGTTCCCATGGAACAGCCTACAACGGAAAGATTTTGGATCCGTCCTCGACCCTTTTAACGGAAAGACTGTTCTCGGGCTCTGGGCTGGGAGAGAAGGTCAGTGATGATGAAGATCATCTGGAGGCTCTTGTGATTGGTGGTGCTGGTGGTATGGGGAGCAGCGGCGTCAAGATCTGTAACGGCGGAGATGACAGTGGAAGCAGTGGAAGTGAGGACGCCACCGATGTGTATTACCGGGAGATGATCAACTTGACACCTGGAAATTCGCTTCTGACCGGAAACTATGCCAAGTTTTTGAAAGAGGTACATAAGTTGAGTAGAGATTTGGAAAAACAGAGAATAGACATAAACAAAACAAAAGAAAAAAAAATATATTAGCCGTTTTTAAATGTCTCTTTTTATTATTTTATACAGGATATTTTATATAGGATCTTTAATAGTACATGATATTTTAGTAGAAGATATCCACGTAAAAAGTTTGTAATGCATGGATATTTAAATATGAAACAGGTGAGAGGAGACATGAAGAAAGCAGAAGAGTATTGTGAAAGAGCAATTTTGGGGAACACCAACGATGGAAACGTTCTCTCGCTATACGCCGATCTCATTTTGCATAACCACGGCGATCGTAAAAGAGCCCACTCCTATTTCCAACAAGCTGCCAAAATGTCCCCAGAAGATTGGTAAAAATTTTACAAGATCTGTACCTATAGCTTATGTAACACTTATTTCTTCCTTTTTTCTTCTTTTTTATATATATATTTTTTGCTTACGTAATAACTAATCAGACTTTACGGACTATGGTATAACAATTATATAATGGTGCAGCTACGTGCAAGCTTCATACGCAAGGTTTTTGTGGGATGTGGAGGATGACGAATATGAAGAAGAAGAAGAAGAAGAAGAAGAAGAAGAAGAAGAAGAAGAAGAAGAAGAAGAAGAAAAAGAGCAATTGAGTGATGAAATTGGCCACATGCCTCCAACTACCATCTTCCGTGATTTTCCCAAGCACGCTCGTATTTCCACGACATCCTAAATCACATATGTACACCTTCCTATACATACATTAGTATCTAAATTCTAAATAAACAATATAGTATGTATGCATGTTTAATACACATATGCAAATGCAATATGCGTGTATAATATTAAAAAGAATGCGTGTGTAATATACATGTAACGAAAATTTTATATGGTTTGTAGTATGTACACTCAAAATAAATAAAAATGGCTATTTCCTCTCTCTCTGTTCTTCTGTCTCCGACAACTTAACATATGCTATATTCAAACTGAGCCAGACAGTTAAGATGAAGTACATGAAGGAACTGACATAAGATCGATTTAGTTGACATCACCAAAGTTAGCTAACCACAAATATTTTGGGGTGGAGCAAAAACAAACACCTTAATTCCATATTTATCCGGGGTTGGACTATTGAATAAATACTTGGGCTTAATAATCAGAAAACGTGGTGTATGTTGTGATGTTCATCATGAATCCATATATTACAATTTTGAAAAGCATCATAGCCCATTAATCTTTATTCTATCAAAGTAATCTTACTCTAGAGAACGTGTGGGAATAAAGCATATTCACAACCGACGCAGGTGCGTAACTCGCGTTCCGGCCCTGTGAACAGCGATCCACATGTGATCAAGCTGGTCAGATATGACGTAAATAATTCTCTCAAGTCCCATTTTCTTTTGTGTCTGTCAACAGTTTTCTTTCTAATTACTTAATTTACGTCATATCTGACACAGTACAACATTATTTCCCATAGTTTTGGAGTAATAAAGACGTTGAACCGTTCTATGGACTATAGTATAACAATGGAAAGAGAAAGTAGATGAGGTTAATAGCTTTTCATATTTTGTTTGACTAATAAATGTGAATTTTGAACTCGTTAGAGATACACAACTCTTATCTTTTTGCCTAACTCACCAGCAAAAGGAAAATTTATTTTGCCCCGTTATCTACAACTAATCTCTGTCTTAAAAGTTAACACCTTACTTTCTTTCTTTCTTGAAATAAACAGCTGTAATTGAGTAATTCAACTTAGCTCAAATCAAATCACATCAAAAGGGACAGAGCGAGAAAAATATTTGTCCAAATCGTTCCTTTCAAGCCGACAAAAACTCACAATTATTAATATTTCCACACGGAAGGGAGGGACGAAGAAATCAAAGATCTACTGCGGAAGGGTGCACCTGTTCCTCACCAACCTCAACGTAATCGTCGCCGTAGATCTGATCAAGCACAAGGACCAATCCCATCGCGAAGGCTCCATCAAACCCGGCCTTCACGTTCAACGAGAATACGTCTTTCCCGAGCATCACGTTCGTTGACGCATCCACTTTTCGCCGTATCTCCGCCACCTTCCGCCTCGTCTCCGCCTCCACCACCGTGCAGCTCCTCTGCCCGAAATTTCCTTCGATGAGGTACTCGCTGCACTCGTACTCCGCGTAAACCTCCACCGTCACGCTGTTCCTCCCGATGATCGAGGATCTCCTCACCCCGAAGATTGGTTTCTGACCGTCTGTTCTCTCCCCGAGATACCCCTCCCATCTCCGTCGCAAACTCGGCCTCTGTTTTCACCGTTTAGAAGAAGAAAAACAGAGTTAGTTATAACTCTCCGAGTTGACTCAGTGATTAAAGTATAAAGCAGATGCTTCTAATTCCGACAACAAATGTCCAAATAAATTCTCTTTTGGACAAAGTATATGAAGATGCGTAGAACCAGAATATATATGTATAAAGTAGCTACCTTTCGTCGGAGGGTGAGGAGACAGCGACCGTGAGCGTCCATGAGGACAACCTCGTCGGTGTCGCGGTTGTTGGGACCACCGTAAGAGTCCACGCGAAAGACCAAAGAGCCCTTACAGTCGTAAACAGTGAAACCATCTCCGGAGAAAAAGAGGGAAGTTTTCCGAACAGTCAGGTTCGTCTCTTCTCCGTGAATAAATTCATCGTCCACAAGCAAACCTCCTTTCATTTTTTTTCTCCCGAATGCTGATCGATCCAACTGAGAGTTCTTTCGGGTTGTTGTTGTTGTAATGATGCTTGTAAGCTCTTGGTTGGAGGTTACGACCAGTTTACTTATTAGAGAGAGAGAGAGAAGTGAAGGTTGGAGGAAAAGGAAGACAATGAGTGCAAGATTTATAAGGGGAACCCGACACGGAGAGAAAGAATCTCACTGAGGAATTTTTACAGTTTGCGCAAACGTTAAACTGACACGTGGGTGCTGACTACTATCAAATGCGTTAGAAATAAAATTTAAATTAAATTATTTTATTTTTCTTAGAGATATTTTTAATTTAATTAAAATCATAAAATTTAGATAAAATAAATAATAGTAGTTATTTTAATATTTAAGAATATATACTTATATATTTAAAATTATAATTTGGATAGATTTTTATCTACTTCTTTTAGTTAAAATACACTAAATCATATTACATAAAATTAAGAGGACATTTTATTGAAATAAAAAATTGTATAATCATCAAAGGATAACTAAATATTAATATTACAACAAAAATTTGTAGGTATCGAAAGGAAATTTATGGTATTAGGATTATAAATTAAAAATTGCATAAAATTCTTAAGAACTTATTTTAGTAATAACAAGTTGTATAATTATAAAACTATAATTAAATAATATTTTTGAAAATTTTGAAATTATTATTATATTATATTATATTATATTTATTTTATTACATTACTTTATTGTTATATTCGAATAGATTTAATTTAGTGATTATGTATAAATTATTAACATATTCAAAAAATTACTAAATATAAATCACTATTAAATATAAATATTTTTGTTATATTTGTTTATAAATTTCTCTGATTGGTAACAGTTTTCGCTTTAAGCTTTCGTTTTAGAATTAGAAATTTTGACTTTACAAACTTTGGTTGTTAGATTAAGTGTATATATATAAAGAATATTAATAGTTTGAAATATAGAATATGTGAATATTACTTTAGTATTTATTTTAATGATGTTAAATTATATTAGTAATGAAAGAAATATACATATGATATCGAAGATAATATAATATGGATCTTAAAAGAACAATAATAAAAAAAAAATTTACTTGCTAAAAATATGTATGATAAAACTAATATATATATGTATAAAAGTTATATATTAATCGAAGGATAAAAAAAAAAGTTTAGGAATAAAAGAAAAATAAATAATATTTTTTTGTTGTTGTAAAAGTCACGTTTAGTTAGTTTTAGAGAATACAACATGAAAGATGAGAGGAAAACATAAAGTGAAGGACAGTTATTGTGAAAAATCTGAACAACATGAAAGAGTCACGTTTAGTTGGCTTTAGAGAATCATAGACTTTAGCTATTTTTTTTTTTGTCCAACTGACTTTAGCTATTTTAAAATGACAATTATTATGAAAAATCTGTTTAGTAAAATTTAGACTTTAAAAGTTTTGTAGTTTGCTAAAGCCATAAAAGTTCTACCGCCAATCGGTAGAGAGAACACTTGAGCAAGATTTGAAAAAAAAAATTTGCAAGTAATTACTAGGGGATGTAGATGTACCATTCATCCATCGGATTTTTACATGTTAGATACAGTCTATGATTCTGATGAATTCGTACTTTTTTTTTTCTTTTTGAAAAGCTGGTGAATTTGTACTTAAAATGACATTGTTTTATTCTGTTTTTAATCTCTATAAGCTTTTACGTTCATTTAAAGTTCATTTCTTTGATTTTAAAAGAGAGAAGAG
The DNA here is from genome assembly GCF_020379485.1 of Brassica napus. Classification (NCBI taxonomy): domain Eukaryota; kingdom Viridiplantae; phylum Streptophyta; class Magnoliopsida; order Brassicales; family Brassicaceae; genus Brassica; species Brassica napus. The sequence continues at coordinate 14,426,863 of NC_063435.1, forward strand.
AGAGAAAGTAGATCTCCGGCGGATGGCCGGCGCGTGAACGTGTGTGCCGTTGCCGGAGACCGTCATCCTTAAGCTAAAAGTTTCCGCTTGTGTCTCACCCTCGTTTCGTACAACATCCGCTTTGCCTGAGCTCTGACCAGCCACCACATGTGGTGTTCTTGTTCCTGGAGTGAAGACGCAGAGGTTGGAAGGATTGGAGAGGTGAAGACGATTGTGTTTTGAGTTTCCGGGAGGTGGAGGCTACGATAGCTCCGCCGCCGCCGGTTTTAGTCGCTGAGAGGCGGAAGTTCCTTCAACTTCGCCGTCGTCGGCTCAAGCTTCCGTCGATGGTGTCTGTTTGCTAGAGTTTGGGTTATGGTCATGGTGCGGGAGAGGTTCTCGGCCATGGATCTCTAAGGGTATGAAGCTTCGTCGTCGGATGAGATCTCTACAGCGGGATGAAGCTCTCCGACAAGGTTTCAGGAAGGTGAAGAAGATAGTTGGTTTCGATGGAGGCTTGAAGGGATTAAGAGCTCCGGTGAAACGAGGGTTTCGGTGATTAGGTACGGCGGTTTGGTGAGGCGGAGACGGTCGGGTCGAGGCGGAGCGATGCGTGGCGCAATGACGGTCAGGATTTCCACACGTGTCTCGTTCCAGCCTCGTCGACGCACGCGTACCTGAACCTGTCGGTGCTGGGTTCGATTTTTGGGCCTTGGGCCTGTTTAGCTTATTTGGGCTTCAGCCATTGTGTGTCTGTAGTCCGGTAGTTTTGTGGGCTTTTTGTTTGGTTCATCATGAACTTGGGCTTCGGCCGTTGGGCTTGGCCCGTTCCTTTTATTAAAATAAAATTTGATGGAAAAATTTTTTTTGTTTCTTTATGTTTGTGGGTGAAGCAATTTTATAGATTATAATCTCTTAAACGTAGAGCATCAACAGTGGTAACTTTTTGTAAAAGGATTCCTCATTCCAAATATTAACAAAAAAATAAAAAACAGGAAAGAAAAACAAGAAAAAGAAAGAAGTGTATGTTTTTTTTTAACGCTAATTTATTATGACATTACATTTATGAGAAATATTACATAGACAATCGACAACCGGTAATAATACTTGTCTTGTGAAGATCTACGCCTAACTGCATCATCTGAGCCATCCTATGAAGATTCATTCCTGACCAGATTTACTTGTACCATGTTGAAGCTTCCTTGTAAACCTTTCTTTTTGTAGTCTGCATTAATAAATCGTTCTTCTCCGGGACTTGAAACCTAGATTTTCTGTAATCTGCTAGAAATTGCATGTTTGGGGTTCGAACTCCAGACCTAGATGTAGAAGCCTTTAAAACCTTAACCAATAGACTACAGTGCTTCCACAAAAGAAGCGTATGCTTGTGAAGAGATTTTCATACCTTTTCTAGAGATGTTCTACACGTGTTGGATACAACAAATTTTGAAACACTAAATTTAATTCAGATTATTGGTTTGCTTTAGTGTTTAAAATATTGAAACACTAAATGTTGGTTATTAAAGAAATTTACCGTTAATGCTGTTTTTAAGGTATCTCCAACCCTATTTTATTTTTCATTCTAAAATAGAGTTTAGAGAAAAAATGTTCCAATGATACTCTATTTCTTACTTTATAATAGATTGAAAAATAGGTTTACTCCAAATATAGAATAACTTGTTTTTTGTTTGTTCATCACTCTATTTTCTACTCTAAAATAAAATATCATTGGAGTAAATTCAAATTCTATTATAGAGTTATTAATCTATTTTAGAGTAGAAAATAGAGTAAACCATTGGAGATGGAGTAATTGAGATATAGCAAAATAGCTATGTTGAAGAGTAATTTAATTGTTTTTATTTAGTTATTAGTTACTCCCTCTGTTTCTTAAAGATGGATGTTCTAGAAAAATATTTTGTTTCCAAAGGATGTATTTTTTATGTTTTCAAAGCATATTTTGTCAACTAATAATAAAAAATTGTGTGTTTCAAAAATATTAATTATATTTCTTTTAATCCTATTGGTTTAAAAATATAAAAAATATAAAGTTACAAAAAACTATACATTAATAACTAAGTTTTAATATGGTTTCTTAATAAGTGTGAAAATCCCAGAACATTCATCTTTAAAAAACAGAGGGACTATTACTTATTGCATGTATACGTGTGTACGTACTTTTCAAGATGCCTGCTGGACCGTCACTGTTTCTCCTTCTCTCCTTTTTCCCGATTCTAGCAATATTCCGAACATAGTTGATCAAAAAAAAAAAAAAGCAATATTCCGAACATATTGTTTAATGATTATACAGTCAGTACAGATCAAAAGGGTACTTTCTTCTTCTATATTTTAAAATTCGAAGCATAATACTGTGGGGCATAATAAAGGTACGAATTATTGGATTCCTCTTATAGTTAACACTTAACATTAATACTGATAAATCTAGTTTTAATAACGTTTTATCTCAGAATAACCATAATATCTCTAAATTTTGGTGGTTTGAAAAGAATGGAGTCATGGAACGCATCTCAACTTTTATACGTTGCTAAAGCTTATAGCCTTACAAAATCTTCTTGTCAGATATCATCGTTGATATTTGTATTACCTATTATTTTATTTCTATATAAAATATGAACCTTACATCAAGGTCCATGACCAGCTAACTAGTCAATAGTATAGTTCTACAAACTTTTTAAAATATTGGTCCTGAACCGGAAACGAATTTAAACTGTGTAACATGTGGGTATTCCCATGATCGACCAATTATTATACATATTTTTTTTAAAAAACTACTTGTGTGTACATTTATTTATCTACATGCATGATTTCATATATAGACCCCATCAAGTGGGCCGCATGAGAGAAAAGATTCCCACTACATAGTTATAACGATCTCATAAAAAAACATTATAAACTGTCATAGTTAACCCTCTTATTATTTTGGTATGACAACGTTTATTGAAAAAGGCTTATAGCAAAATCATGTGCTATGTAGAACTTGTAATTGTATGATCATTTGACCAGAGCCGGTCCTAATAATTATAGGGCTAGAAGCAAATCTGAAAAAATGTGACCTATTTATATTCACCCTTTATAAGAACAAAAAAAAATTAAACAATGTCAATAGGGTTGTTCGGACTCCCCACCTCCTTGACATATATACATAGCATAACCATCTGAGCTATGGAATCATTTATGTCAATATGTGGCCGGTATATTGAATACTTTAGTCACGGCCAGAAGCACCTGCTTCTCTCGCTTCCATTCAAGGCCGCCTCTGCATTTGACCATAACGAGTTTTTTCATCTACCATAACGAGTTTAAGCGCTTTCGGATGAGCATTTATATATTTAACTTTTTAGTTAGGGCCTCTTTATTTTTGATCCAATGCTAAAAATATGTACTTATATATGTCCTTTATTTATTTTTCTTTCAACATCCTACTTTTTAATGGTCAATTGTCTTGCACCGACAAAAAGGTCTGATGTCTATAGCAACTACATATTTTCTCAAAATAAATTCATTTTTGATACAAACTTTCACGGTTAAAAATAAAAACGCGTTGTTATAATGATCATATAAATTGTAAAAGGGTGGTAAAATATGATATCATTGGTTGGTACACCTAACAAGTGAGTGATCACTTTCGGAAACATTAGTTATATAATTACCTTTTTTGAGAAAATAAAGTAGATATGTACATGGATTATGTTTGTGAATGTTAGCAAAAGAGGCTGGGATATTTTTCTAGATATTTTGTTTTGCTGGCTTAGTGATATTTGGTTGAAATATCTAATTAGGCCAAAACTATAAATGTAATTCGGATTCAGGGTTGCTTCAACAGATAAGTATCTAATGTTAGCTAGTTTTAAAGGTCGTAGTCCAACACTCGATATGGACCCGATTGACTCGAAAGAAAGAAAAGGCACGAAACATAATCAAACACGTTTTCTAACCTCCAGCACTCTGATAAAAAGATATTTAATGCATATGCACTCAACTTTCTCGAATTAGATACCGTGATTGACAGTTCATATATATTTTTTTTTTGTCAACGACAGTTCATATAATAGCATGGTTTTACAGAATGTGGGAAAAAGTACCGTTTAGTTTAGTTTAGTTTAGTTTATTTTTAATTAAAAAAACTTATTCCATTAAAAAGTATCATTAACAGACAACAACATCTTGAAAGGAACAAAGGAAATGAGGGAAGACAACAAGAGGCCTAATTCTCGAATAAGAATATCAAGTAGAGAGGTAAGATATCGTTGAAGGCGGATTACGTTGCTCCATTGGTAGTGGGCCAAGACAACAACTTATGATGTTCTTAATTTTGGATATGATCGTCGATAGTGGTCTTGAGGTTGAAGCGTGAACCAGATCATTCTGTTTCTTCCCAACACCATAGATTGACGTTTGGAAATCAAGTTTGAGAATGAGGTCGGTGTTCTTGTTGGAGGTCAGATATGATAGTCAAATAGACGGTTTCTACGCATTAATCTTTTATAAAAACACTAGATATGTTACAACGGATTTTGTTGGATATTTTAATTTAATAAAGAAATAAATAATTTTATTATACTTTTAGGATTATTTTTGCATATGATGTGTGAGACTTATTTTATAATTAAGAACTCGTTTTACACATAAATTACAGTTAATATTTGTATTTTATAATCATAGTGCATATGTGAATTTTTATAAATTTTCTACTAAGTGCTAGAGAAAACACTCATACCTATAACTTTAAACCCAACCCAACCCGAATTAAGAATTAGAATATAAAAAAACCGAAAGTTAAATAAGGCCAATCGAGTCAATGACAACAACATACACTTTCTTATTTAATAACTTAATATTTTATTAAACTTATCTGATGCTTAATAATTTTCTTAATTCATTATTTCTTAATGCCATAACAACATTTTAATTAAAAATGAAGTAGAAAAATATTACATAGTAAAAAAAATGTAATAAGATGGCGATTAAACTTGATTTTTTTTAACAAAATGCATATAAAAACCACTACAGTGACAATAATAATAATAATAATCTATTTTTTATGACCAAACATAAAAATATATATCAGACATGTGTATAATATTTGTATGACCAAAGATATATAAATAGCAATTATGAAGACATCCTAATTTTTTTTTTTTTGTTAATTAAATAGTTTTTTTTCTGGCTAAAAGATTTTATTAATTATTGTTAGCACAAATATTGTTGTACAAAAAACCTGGACAAGATTGGAACAAACTCCAATCAGTCGGAGAAATAATAGATTTTTTTGCTAGTAAGTCAGCACAACCATTATGTTGACGATGAACATGCACATATGATGTTGATAGAAATCGAGACTTCCATGCAATGACTGAGTTGACCAAGTGTTGACAACGGGAACTGTAGGCTTCCCCTTTTATGTATTTAAGGATACTGAGGTTATCTCCTTCGAATATGACGTTCCTATAACCTAACGATGAGCATGCTTGCATTGACCAAATCAGTGCAGACAATTCCGACTCCATAACTGTTGATTGTCCTTCAAATTTCCCCATTCCAGCTTCTAAAAGAGTACCATGTTTATTACGGATTAACCAACCCATTCCAGAGTCGTGAGGACCTTCACGGTGAGCAGCGTCGTAGTTACATTTGACCCAATCTGAAGGGGGTGGAGACCAATGAGACCTAATGTTTCCAGATCGGGTTATTTGCGTAGAATTAGTTATTTGCGATGAAACTGTAGAATCCAACCATTCCTTTAAATCTGCCCGGGCTTTGGAGATAACTTCATCCGCTGTATATTGAATTTTGTTGAGCAGTAGATCATTCCTACATTTCCATAATCTCCAAACCACCCAGAATGGTAATAATTTTTGCTCATCTGGGAGATTATTATTTGATGCAAAGGAGAAACTAGTTTCCAACTTATTCAAAAGAGAGTCATTGGCCGTAGTTAAAGAAACTGGTGAACCTGAGAGACGCCAGACTTGTTGTGAGAAAAGGCAAGTGAAGAAAGCATGATCACTCGATTCATTGTTATCACAGCATCTTGGACAAGTAGGATAAACTGGAATGTGCCGATGACGAAGATTTTCTTTAACAGCTACAATTCTTGAACCAATTTTCCAGAAGAAATGTTTAAGTTTCGGAGGGATCGGTGCTGACCAGATCTTTTTTGTTAAGGCAGGAGAAGAAGCAAGTGGTGGTGGAACAATCTCTGCATCTTGAGTTGTAGTTATATAATGATAGCCAGACTTGACAGAATAATTTCCATCGGACGTATAAGGCCAGATAATGCCATCAGTGGCTGGTTGATAGGGTAAATAAACTTTCTGGATGAGAGGTATATCAATCTGTTCAATCAGATCACAAATGACTTCCAAGTCCCACTGGTTTGAAATTGGGTCAATAAGGGTCTTGACACTTAACTGAGGGTTTGAGTAGGGAAGTAAACGTGGGGCTCGGGGAAGAGTTGTTGGGAGCCATGTATCTGATATAGTTGTCGTATCTCCACTTCCAATACTATATTGCATGCCTTGCTCCAAAAGATCCCGTCCATGTAATAAAGACTGCCAACCATAGGAGCTCTGATAACCGCGCTTAGCCTTCCACATAGTAGTCTTTTTAAAATATCGGTGTTTCAGGACACGGTAAACAAGACTATTTGGTCGTTGATTAATTTTCCAGACTTGGTTCGCAAGTAAAGCTTGATTAAAACTTTGTAGATTACGGAACCCTAATCCTCCACTCTGTTTAGATTTGGACAACCGTTTCCAAGATAGCCAAGACATTTTTCTATTAGTCTCTGTCGATCCTCACCAGAAGCGTGAAAGAATTCCATCAAATTCATTACACAACTCAACAGGTAACTTGAAGCAATTCATAGAGTAAACCGGCATGCCAAGTGCGACTGATTTTATCAAAATTTCTTTTCCAGCCATATTGAGATGTCTATTTTGCCAACCATTTACCTTCCCATTAACACTATCTCTGACATACATGAACATTTCTTTTTTATTCCGACCAAATTGCTCTGGGAGACCTAAATATTTTCCACCACCACCAATATTTGGGATACCTAATGTGTTCTGAATCATATCTCGCGTCTGCTGGAACACCTTAGTACCAAAAGTAATAGAGGATTTCTCCAAATTAATCATCTGACCAGATATATTATCATAATCTTTGAAAATCTGAAGAAGTCGTGAACTGTTAGTCTGATCTGCTTTAAGGAAAAATAGAGAATCATCTGCGAATAATAAATGAGATATTGAAGGACCTCCAATACTGAGACGCACTGGTTGGATTTCATTGTTTTGTTCCGCCTGTTGAATCAAAGAACTTAAAACATCTGCGCAGAGGATAAATAAGGTTGGTGATAGCGGATCACCCTGACGTAGTCCACGAGTTCCATTCATATGACCATAAGAGCTACCATTTACCATGACTGAAAAAGATACCGATGTAACACACTTCATTATAAGCATGATCCATTTTTCACAGAAACCTTTCTTGCGCATCACTTCTTCTAAAAATTGCCATTCAATTCGGTCATAAGCTTTACTAACATCCGTTTTGACTGCCATGTAGTTCTCCGAGATACGTTTCCGGACCTTTAATGAATGGAAAACCTCATGAGCGAGAAAGACATTATCAGTGATATGTCTTCCTGGAATAAAGCCCGATTGGTTTTCAGAGATCACATAATGTAAGATTGACTTCATACGTAATGACAAAATTTTTGAAATAATTTTATACATTACATTACAAAGTGCAATCGGCCTAAAATCTTTCATTGTGATCGGATTTGTAATCTTAGGAATCAGACACAAGTTTGTGTGATTCAAATCGGAATAGAATTCTCCAGTATTGAAGAAATGTTGTATCTCTTCTACTACAGCAGGACCAACAATATCCCAATATGTCTGATAGAAGCTAGCTGTAAGACCATCAGGGCCCGGGGCTCGTGTTGCGCCAATAGAGAAAAAACTTATTCGAACTTCTTCTGCGGTAACGTCCCGAGAGAGATAGGCATTGCATTCATCAGAAACCACACGATTGATGTTCCCAAGACTGTCCTGAATGTTTCCTTGCAAGGAGGAAGTAAAAATTTCAGAGAAATAACGAAGTGCCTCTTTTGAGATCTCCTTATTACCAAAAACTTCTTCACCAAGATTATTTTGAATGCTCAAAATCTTATTTTTTGCTCTTCTATTTTTTGTAGAAGCATGGAAAAAACGTGTATTGCGATCACCATAGGTCAACCACTGAATGCGACTCTTATTTCTCCAAAAAGCTTCCTCATCTTTATATGCTTGCAGTAGTTCCTTACGTAAGCTATGTATTTCACTTAGAGGACAAAGAGGATCAGAATGGGCTTCATCAGTACTTGTCATCAATTTTTTTTTAATTATTATTACATAATTTTACAATTTATTTTTTTTTTAGAATTTTTTTTAAAGGGATCCTTTTCATTTACAATCAAATATATTTATATATATCAAATACTCTTTTACATTTTTGTTTTAGGATTTTATGAAAGGAAAATTACTATCATATAACCTTTTACAATTGTCTTATGTTTAAAGTTTTAGAAAAATTAAATTGTTATCAAATAATTATTTCTTGCTACTATTAAATAAGTTAAAAAAATACTATTTATACAATTCATATCTAAACTAATTTTAAACAGATTGACTAATTTTTTAGTATCATGTTCATCATCAAATTATCTCTTAAAAACATTACGAAATAAAGTTTTACAATTTTATTTTGGTCAAAACTTAAAAATATGATACAAAACTCTTATGTTTATGATTTTTTAAAAATTTATCAAATATTCTCTTACAGTTTTTTTAGGGCTTTATAAAAGAAAATTAATATTAAATAATATTTTAAAATTTAATTTTTTGGGATTTATAAAAATAAATTTACTATCAAATAATTATTTCGAGTTAATTAACTATTTTTACCAGTTGCAATTTTCAAAATTCGTTTTTTCAATATGCCTAATATTGTAACAATTTTTCTTTGTTAATTAAATAATTTTTAGTATCAATGTATCATGTTTATCACTAAATTTTAAATTTTAAAAGTGAAAATTACTATTAAATTGACTTTTACAATTATATTTTGTAAGGATTGTTTTTTTTTTTAAAAAGAAAACAAAATCTTATTTGGTCAAAATTAAAAGGGCTTTTTGCAAAATTGACCTACAACTTAAAGTCAAACACAAAACTAAGAGCATGATTATTGGGGGTCCTTGGTCTTGGGTCCTTAATACACATATATTTGTATGTATATATTATATATGCGTATATATTTGCGGGCTAAGGACTTTACGGAAACCCAAACCGATGGTTCCTTAATTAAGGAACTTTCGGTTTGGGTTTCCGTAAAATCCTTAGCCCGCAAATATATACGCATATATAATATATACATACAAATATATGTGTATTAAGGACCCAAGACCAAGGACCCCCAATAATCATGCTCTAAACTCTTTTTTTTTTGAAAATTGGTTTTGCTCTATTCACCCCACAAGTTCATATAATTTACGAAAATGCCATCAATTTTTTTTTTTTTTCGAAAATGACATCTTTACTCTCTCACCCTCATCATCTTCAAGTAATTACAAGATTGCCATTGTCATCAATACCACAACCACCATGAACAACCAATTTGAAGCTCTTAATGCTCCCAAAATCGATTTACCCTTCTTCTTTTTCCATTCTTGTGAACTAAACACAACATATCTCTCACTTTCTCTCCATAATGAGCTAAAAAAACCCAAGATTTTGATTCTAAAATTTTTATGGTTCATAGAGTCATAGAAGCTAACGATTCTGGGTGGGTGACTTTCGTTTGTGATTCTGTGTGCTTGGAGAAGCCTTATGTATGCTAAGGAACTTATCTCACTAATTTAAGGTATGACATCGAGTTTTTTATCCAGATCTGTTCGTCAGACGACTTACTTGGGAAGTCGTCTGGCTGTAGACGACTTACTTGGAAGTCGTCTGGCTGTAGACGACTTACCTGGAAGTCGTCTGGTCAACGCAGAGGTTATCTTTGCAATTGACTTTGAAATCTGTAACCTGAGACGACTGAAAGTTAAGTCGTCTACTATTGTTTGGTTTCAAAAAAATTTCCAAAGAACCTAGACGACTTACATTTCAGTTGTCATAGGTTAGTTTTGCAATTGACTAGATAATTTCAGAAGTTTGACTTCCCGAGACGACTTACATTTCAGTCGTCTGTCAAAAATTAAAATAATAATATTTTTTAAAAAGTAAACGACTTACAATTAAATAGTCATAGGTTAGTTTTGCAATTGAAAAAAAAACTTCAAAATTTAATTATACACAGACGACTTATAATTCAGTCGTCCACCAGACGACTTACTTGTAAGTCGTCCAGGATTTTTTTCCGAGATTCTGGTCAAACCTCGTAAATCCTGGACGACTTACATTTCAGTCGTCTCGTGGACGACTGAATTATAAGTCATCTGTATATAATTAAATCTTGAAGTTTTTTTTTCAATTGCAAAACTAACCTATGACGACTTAACTGTAAGTCGTCTACTTTTAAAAAAATATTATTATTTTAATTTTCACTAGACGACTGAAATGTAAGTCGTCCAGAAAAGTCAAACTTCTGAAATAATCCAGTCAAATGCAAAACTAACCTATGACGACTGAAATGTAAGTCGTCTAGCTTTTTTGGAGTTTTTTTTTAACCAAACAATAGTAGACGACTTATTTTTCAGTCGTCCGAAATAACAGATTTCAAAGTCAATTGCAAAAATAACCTCTGCGTTGACCAGACGACATATAGTTTAGTCGTCTGGACAACTTAGATTGACGTCGTTTTTAAGTCTTCTACGTTAGTTTTTGAATAACTTGTATTTTTAAGAGTGATAAGTAACTTCAAGATATGTAAAACTCATATTTACAAAATATGTTCTCTCCCTTAGTTTTACTAAATTTGACTAAGTTTTTCAACGCAAACTTATAAAAAATATGATATGCTTTGACTAGTTACTATTGTTTGTTTCCATCTCTTAAGTATTATTGTTATAGACTATAATGATGACTATTGTTATGAGTTGGAAGAAGGGTTAAATGCTTCTTAAAATGTTGTATCAATATGAAGCTACCAACATTCTTGTTTATTAAGATGAGAAAAAGGCCATTGGAGTTTATTATTGCATATGAGAGATCCAAAGATTAAAAAAAGGCTACTGAAGTCTATTATTTCATTGATTTGTAAATGTGTAAACACATTGTTAGCACATTTAATACATCTTGGAAAACATTATTACTGATTTTACAAAAAAATTCACAACTAAAAGAGTAGACATGCAATTCACAAAACAGACCACAAGCAAAACTATTATAGATCATTCCTCTACAAAGACAAGCTTGGATTCCACTTGAGTAGACAAGACCAGACGATTTTTAAGAAGTCCAGACGACTTTTAAGAAGTCCAGACGACTTGTAAGAAGTCCAGACGACTTCCAGGAAGTTTATACGACTTTGTCAGAAGACTTTTAGGAAGTTCAGACGACTTCCAGATGACTTTACAGGAAGTCCAGACGACTTTTAGGAAGTCCAGACGACTTCCAGACGACTTCCAGACGACTTCCAGACGACTTCCAGACGACTTCTAGACGACTACAGGTAAGTCGTCCCAGAAGTCTTCCAGATCTGAAAAACCTGCATATTAAATCCAGATCTGAAAAACCTGCATATTCAAAAACGTTCAAATGGCTTAAAAACAGAAAAAATGAGTGGAAGATTAGATAAATCTACCTTTACAAAACACACAAAAATACATATCTAAAAATAATAGATTTACCTTTAAATTAGTGGAAGATGAGTACCATCTAATTAAAAACCTGCAAAAAAGATAGATTAGTAATAAAGACATGAGACAAAACTGAAAAATTCATATAAAGTTTGGTGTTATCAAGTCAAAGAGATTAGAGTGGGTTTGGAGAGTTTTAGTTTGGGAAAAAAGTAAGAACTTTATACAATAAGAAGTTACCAAATGAAGAAAAATCAGACATAAGAACTTACCAAAATGCTCAGAAAAATCCAGACGACTTCCTAGAAGTCCAGACGACTTCCTGGAAGTCCAGACGACTTTGTCAGAAGACTTCCAAGAAGTCCAGACGACTTCCAGACGACTAACAGGTAAGTCGTCCCAGAAATCTTCCAGATCAGAAAAACCTGCATATCAAATCCAGATCTGAAAAACCTGCATATCCAAAAACTTTCAAATGACTTAAAATTAGAGAAAATGAGTGGAAGATTAGATAAATCTACATTTATAGAACACACAAAAATACATATCTAAAATTAGTAGATCTACCTTTAAATTAGTGGAAGATGAGTACCATTTGATTAAAAACCTGCAAAAAAGATAGATTAGTAAGAAATAAATGAGACAAAACTGAAAAATTCATATAAAGTTTGGTGTTTTCAAGTCAAAGAGATTAGAGAGAGGTTGGAGAGTTTTAGAATGATGAACATTACATTTTTGTTGCAGCCATTTGAGAGGAGGAGAGAGAATGCGTAATTTTTTCTTTATATAGGGAGACAAGAAATCCAATTAGGTTAAATATTTTTGACTCAGACGACTTCCTGGACGACTTACATTTCAGTCGTCTGGTGAAGAAATTAAAACAGACGACTTACATGTAAGTCGTCCAGAAGAGTTTAATATTTTTAGCGGGAAATTAAATATTTTTAGCGGAAAACTAAAATAGAAGACTTTCTAGACGACTTACAAGTAAGTCGTCTGGTTTAAATTATTTAAGCGGGAAAATAATTTTTTTAAAAAATTTTAGGCGGGAATATTTGGACGACTTACATGTAAGTCGTCTGTTTTAATTTCTTCACTAGACGACTGAAATGTAAGTCGTCCGAGTAAAATGATCCGGTTAGGTTAAAACGTACATTGGTAAAATTAAAGGTTCGGTACGATGTGGACGACTGAAATATACGTCGTCCGAGTAAATTATTCAACAGACGACTGAAATATAAGTCGTCCACACCCTAAACATAACCCCTAAACTTAATTATCTAATTAAACACTTCATAAAACTAAATCAAACTTGAAAAGTGTTTACTATACACAGAAATAAACACATATGGGTGAAAACTAATTTTTGAAAAAAACATTTTAGTTTTCCAAAATCTAACCCTAACAATACATACAATACTACAACATATGTTTGCCAAACTCCTAAACCAAAATATTTCATGATTCACTACTTCCACTCATCTATCTTCAAAACAAATCAATTTTATCATATCTTAATTTATATCACTTAAAACTGTTTATAATTTCTTGATTTTTATTTTTCACGCATCAAAATTTTTTTTTACAAGATTTATAAATTATTTTTTAAATAAACTGGTACCAGACGACTTACACTTTAGTTGTCCAAACGACTTCCAACATCTTAGACGACTCAAACGATTTACTGGGGCTATATTCGTAAAAATGGCTTCTCTTTTTTTGTTTGGTCACAAGAGGCTGAGCTGTAATTTCACTAGGCTTTTAGGTTAGTTTTGCATTTGATTCATGTTTGGGTATAGGTTTTGGATTAAAATCAAGTTGTGGGTTAGTTTTGGCAAAAACCCCAAATTAAAAAAAGGAACAATTTTTTCACAAATCTCTTTTATTTATGGTTTTAGGAAAAATAAAGTTATTTTTACATAATGGCCGAATTTTATTGAAATATTAACATATAATTTTTTATTGGCACATGTAACAATCATATCGGATGAAATATTTGAATTTATTTTGGTGTATAATTTGTTTAACAAAAAATTACCTATGAAAAAGGAAAGTTAGTTATTTATAAGAAAAATAATATTGCTTTTACAATTTTATTTTATTTAGAATTTTAAAAAAGGAAACTTACTTATTTTATAATTATTGTTCTTTAATATTTTTCATTAATTTTTTTTTGTATTGGTTGGATACTATAATTCGTTTATGTTTAAAATTTTTGTACAACTAATTTATTTTTAATACAATTTTCTTTTAAACTGAATTTATATTTTTTCTTATACGTACAAACACATATTTTTCATATTCACAGATACTCATGTTTGACAACACATCATAATTGGAAAAAAAATTGTGTTAGCATCATAAAATGTAATATGATTATAAAAATTTGAGTTTTATCAAAAAATTAAAATAAAATACTTAGGTAATACTTTTCTCGTAAATAATATTTCGTTTTGTAAAAATAATATGTGGAAACTTAAACCTAAATATAGTTGTGAAATATTTGTAGCTATTTTTTGGTTTATAATTTTTTAACATACAATTACCTATAAAAAAGGAAAGTTTGTTATTTATGGTAAAATAATAGTAATACTTTTACAATTTTCTTTTGTTTAGGCTTTTAAAAAATAATTATTACTTATTTTATAGTTAGTTTTACTTTATGATATTTATTAAATAATTTCTTGTACTTGTAGGATTTTGATAATTCGTTTTTTAAATTTTTTTAGTTAATATTTTTCTTTCACAATTTTCTTTCTTTAGTATCTTTAAAAACGAAAATTATATTATTTAAATAAAAAAGAAATTTACTTTCAAATAATCTCTTATAATTATTTACTTGTTTAGGATTTAAAAAAATAAAAATTACTATACCATAATTTTAACAATATATAATTGTAAAAGACTATGTAATAGTAATTGTCCTTTTCCAAAATTTAAAAAAAGAATTGTAAAAAAGATATTTTTGTAATAATATATAATATTTTTAAATTTAAAAAAAAATATCATATTTTTGACACATGTCACAATCTTAAAAAAATTATTGACACATGTCGCGATCATGTTAATTAGCAACTTTGAAAAACCAAGCTTTATATAATAAGATTTAGTTATCGAACAAATATTTTTGAACATTAATATTAATTATTGTAAACAATGACAAAATTTAAAAATAAAAATCACTCTTCAAAATTTGGAGAGTTAGCCGTTTAATGAAAATAAATAAAATTGGAGAGTTAGTTAAGATAAGCTTCACAATAATAATCAGTTCGTCCCAGCTGTAACTCTTATCAGTCATCACTTCTCAGCTCAGCGCGCTGGCGTTATTCACTTTCTGCATGAGATTGACCATGGAAGGTTAACATCATTAGGCTCGGACCAAGACAAGGTACTTCTAAAGATTCTAAACTATTGCCTAAAAACTATAAGAAACAAAAAATAAGTATAAAACACCGTGATATCTCGGCCCAATATAAAAAGAAAAGAAGTGAGCTAAAGAGAGTTCGGGTAAAATCCACCTGTTTCTGAAACGGGTTGGATCCAGAGCCCAACCGAAGGCGAATATTTCATGAAACCAATAAATGCAGCGGAAGTTTTGTGTAGGGCTGTTCAATATGGTAAAACCGAACCGTACCGAACCGAACCGAACCGAAATAGACAATATGATTTGGTTTTGGTATATACCATATAAACAGAATGGATATAATTTTATAAAAACCGTAGGATTTGGATATGGTTTGGTATATAACCGATTAAACCGAATAAACCGAACAAAACCGATTAAAAGTAGAAACATGTAAATATGTATCTATTTTATAACAATACATGAAAATCTATTTGTTACATAAGTTAAATTTGTGTTAATAACTATTACCATAATTTTATAGTAATAAAAAACCTTAATTTGTAAAACACTTGAACTATAACTAAATAAAAATACATCGCAATTCAGACATCTTATTTTCTAAGTCTTTTTTTTGATCTTTTTGATTTATTTTAGTCTTCACTAAATTAATATGAAGATTATAAATTTGATGGACAATAATTAATGGAAAATTTTCAATTGAAAAAGCATGACTTTAATGAACACTAAATATGGAAGAGTGGAAAAACTTTTCTTTCATGTTTCTGTTTTGTTTCATATTTTTATTTTTAATATTTCAAGCTTTGATTTTAGTTATAGATTTGATTATTTTATTTGATGGAAGAAGCATTTTTACTTTTTTGTTCATTTATTTGAACATGTAATATATTTTTAATAAATGACTGTGTTGACAATATGACTCTAAAATTCATATAATATAATCTCAAACAATATAATTATGTTTTTTGGTATAAAACCGAATAAACCGAAAACCGACGGTATATAAACCGAACCGAACCGAAGTAAATATGGATTTAGAATGGTAGTTATATTTTACTAACCGAAATACCGAAAACCGAAAAAACCGAACCGATATCCGGATTGAACACCCCTAGTTTTGTGTATTTCATTCCTCGGAATGCTATAATGACGTACTTGGATGATAATATGGTGAGTTTTTAATACTGATGTTTGTTATAAATAATTTTAATATTTTGCAACACTACAATTTTTATCGATTACAAAATTATGAATATAAATGGTGTTATTTTAAATGTATCATCGTTGTTGAAAAATTAACATATTACAAATCATTTTAATTGTTTTTAAGATTTTATATGCATAAAAAAAGAAATTAAGTTTTACGGCTGATACAAATCACCAATACCAGATATGCAACATTGATTGTAAAATGATGAAAGAGGATTAAGTTTTCTGCTCTCGAATATTTGTTTACTGTTGACTCTCCATAAGAGTATCTCCAACCCCACTCTATTTTTCACTCTAAAATAGAGTTTAGAGTAAAAAATGCTCCAATGATACTCTATTTCTCACTCTATAATAGAGTGAAAAATAGGTTTACTCCAAATATAGAGTAATTTATTTTTTTTTGTTCATCACTCTATTTTCTACTCTAAAATAGAGTACCATTGGAGCAAATTCAAACTCTATTATAGAGTTAATCTATTTTAGAGTAAAAAATAAAGTAAGCCATTGGAGATGGTCTAAGTGATTTCATTTTCTACATTTATAAAATTGTGCGTACGTTCTCGTTTTTGTTTCATTGATATGAGTTTTTGTTATTTTTTTCTTAACTTCTTCCATGAATTCGGTGAATTACATAAGTGTCAATTAAAAAAGATGGACATAGTGCTCCAATATTAAAAATCACTTCGATTCGAAGAAGTATATTTTGGGGTTTTCAGGATCAAATAATATATTAGAAACCACTTATTTAAAAAATAATTTGTAAACAAAAATATATACATTAGAGTAAGCACATAAATCAAAACCAATACATTTTGTTAAGAGAAATTCCCTAGGATAGTTTTTTTTTAAGTTTTTGTCACAAAATAGCCTCTCAATGAAGAAAATGACCAAAAATAAGTTTTATTAACTAATCTAAACTTAGAGTTTAGAGTTACGGGGTGGGGTTTTGGGTATAGAGTTTTAAATTTTAAAAAATAAAAAATAAATATTAAAAATTTCAAAATAAAAAGGGCTATTTTGGTCATTTTCTTTCTTGAATGCTATTTTTGTGACAACAACTTAAAAATAGTTATTTGAGAGAATTGCCCATTTGTTAATTTACAATCATATTTTTGATAAATAAATCAAAACAATCATTTTATTTTCTTTATATGGTATATAATTAAACATTAGTGATATTGACATATATATATAGTATATTTTAATGTAAATCTATGTTTTTGTTATAGTTCTCAACTAGCACAGCACAGAGGTTTAATTGAGACCTAATCGCAAGAGTCTCTCCGCCGCCTTAACTTTCGCTCAACCTCCCCGGTGGTTTGGCTTCCGCCACTGCCGGGGAGGCTCTTTCTCCTCTTTCACTTCCCTTTCATCTAGCCTTCTTTTCTGTACGGTATATTCCTTTTCTCTCTTTTCTCTCCTATGCCGGCGTCGTTGCCTATTCAACATGGAGATCGGTGGTGTTCTTCGTGAAGGCTAGACAAGGAAGGAGTTTTGTCTCTCTTCTGTGGTTTAGTCTCCGGTTGGCTCTAGCCATTGCTCTCGTCTTCATAGCAGTTTAGAATGGCGGTTCTTTGGTGGTGGTGTTTGTCTGGCCAGATATGTGGAGTGTACTTGGAGTCTTTGAGTAGAGGTCTCTGATGTTCCAGATCTGTGCTCTGCGTCCTCTGCGTTGATGGTGGTCTATGTCGGTAGTGGCTCACTGACACTACTAATCAATTTGATAGTTAGTTTAATAAAAAATATAATATACATTTATATGGATCAACTTATTTTTCTAAAGATTCTAATAATCATCCCAGTGATGACACGTGGCTATGGAAATATGTTATGATGTTCTAGGGCTAATATATAAGGGATTAAACGTTTTTGGACCCACCAAAATTTAAACAAATTAATATGGATATATACACACATACAATTTGACTCATGAACCGAACAATAACAAAAATGACACAGTATAGTCTCTACTGTCAAATGTTTTTTTGTCTTCTCCATGATATATCTATCGGTCATATCTTTCACCGTGATCACCTCTGAGTGTAAACCGATTGACTGGTTCAATACCTGGTCTGATTCTTCCGGATCTGAACGTTCTAGACTTGAAACAGAACCTATTAACCAGACCAGTCCCATCCACACTCTCAACATGTGGCTTGTTGATCAAAATTGATCTTAGCCATATCCAAATTACTGGTCCAATCCTAGACTTGATTAACCGGCTCAACCAACTTTTGCTTCTGGATTTGAGCTATAACAGTTTATCAGGTCTGTTCCCATCTTCACACCAAGGTTAAACTTACTTCAAGCTTTGGTGCTGAAAGGCAATACACGATTCGCAGAACCGTGCCAACGTTAAGCGAAAAACAAAATCAAATGAAAAAATATCTACAATAATATGAAAGCATTGTAGTTTAGTGTGCAAGAAAATTTCTGTATTTATACAACTTTTAAATAATTAACAAATGTTTTTAATATTTTATTTAATTTTTGAAAATCTATGTTTTTGTTATAGTCTCATCTTTTGTTTAAATCGTGAAGCTATTAACGAAGCTACATGTTTATATAGAGAATCTCATTACATGAAACAAATTATAAGAAATGCCTTTAGTGTTTTGTATATTTTTAAAAGATACCCTAGGCCAATGCTTCTTATTTTCTCATGTAAGCACGGTAGTAGCTATTCCGGAAAACCCATTAAAAAGACTGAAGAACTTAATGATTCTGATTTTTTCGAATATGAACCTCCAACGAGAACCGTACATGCCGATAACCGTCTGACAGGGCCTGTACGGTTCTCAAGGGACACAGTGTGGAGAATGAAGAGAAAGCTAAGACTATATAACAATGTCGGTTTGTGCGTAAACCGGGAGACTGACTTGGATGATGTCTTCGACTCAGCATCGGGTTCAAGTGTCAGGTTGTGTGAAGGGGAAACACAGAGACCTGGTCCGTCGGGTATGGTACATCATCTATCTAGAACAGGTGGTGTCTGTGTTACGGCGAACGCAGCTACGGCCATGTCAAGCGTTCAAAGTCATTGAGCTTTTTTTCGTTTATCAACTATCCTTGTTGTGTTAAATTTTGTCTATATGCTACTTTCTATTTAGGGAAGAGATCTATGACAAAACTGTTGTAAGTATATTTATAGTGCTATGCAGAGGCGGACCCACTGAAGGAAAATATGGGTCAGCTGACACAGATTAAATCTCAAATACATTTGTTTTGAATTTAAACATTATAGAATCAGCGGCGCAAATGGTGTTTGTGCTGGTAGTGACACACCTTAACCCGGGTTTGAATCTTCATTCGATATTTTTGTTATAATTTTTCAAAAAATTATATATATTATGACACATGTAAAAATAAATGGTGGGTCAGCCACGGGTGCTATGCCATTTTATTAAGAGAAGAGAAGAGTGAAAGCATATTTATAACAAACATTAAATAATTAAAGTTTTTTTCGGGACCGCTTCTCTCTCTTCGACCCCTTCTCTTTTTAAGGGCATCTTCGACTCAACTCCAACTTTTACTTTAAAATAGAGTAAAGGTGGATATGAAGTAAGAAATGCTTCAACCTAACTCCATATTTCACTCCATAATAGAGTTTATTCTATTTATGGAGTAATTTATTTTTTTCTTTGTTCATTACTCCATAAAGTGAGAAATGAAGTGGGTTGGAACATTTTTACATCGAAGATGATGAAGATGATCTAAGGCGAACACTCAGACTAAGGAAACTCTGACTCCGGCAGCCGGTGGTAGACCACCGCCGGAAGTCTCCTCTCCTCTCTCCCTCGTTTTTTGTTTGCGTCGTTCTGCTCTCCCGCGCCTCTCCGATATGTGAGCATCTCTGGAGGATCTTCCAGTGGTTCGGTCTCGCTCGAGAGGGACATATCTGCAGGTCTAGTTCTTATTATGGAGCTGAAACGAGGTTATGGTCGGGTTTGAGGTGGAAAAGCGTTGACTTTTTAGGGATTAGAAGCTCGGTTTTTCAGATCTGGCGATTTCGTCGGGTTTGAAGCTTCCGAGAAGCAACAAAAGGTGGTGTTGAGTTACCTTAATCGGTTTGGTGGTGAGTGGGGTCTATTTCCTCCGACTGAGCCTCTGTGTTCACGGAGAGGCTTTGCTTCTCATCGGATTTGACCTAGGTGACGGTGGTTTATCCACGGCGTCTTGGTGTGACGGTCTACTCTTTTACGGTCTCAAGTAGGTCTGGAGGGTTCGCTTACCTCGGAGGCGCGTGCGAAGTCAAGATTTTTGCTGCGTGGTGATGTCTTGCCTCCGGTCTAGGCATGTGATTGTTCGATGAGCTAGTATCCACAGTCGTCTATGGCTGTTGTGAGACTGGTTCTTGCGACCATTCTGCTTGTTTCTCTTCTCTAATGGGCTCCTTCAATCATTCCTCTTTTCTGGCAGCGACGGTTGTTACAAGGAGTGGGCTCTGCATTTAACTGGTTCGTGTCTTCGTTTGTCACCGGAGGCTTTTTGAACAGGTTCTGGTACTCTGTCTGTCGGTTCTTGGCAGTGGCAAATGGCGTGAGCTGATGTCGTGTCCAAGTGGTATTTGGCTCGCGTGTGTTCATTGGTGACTCCATTTGAGGAGATAGCACATCTCAGTACCAATGATTTGGTCGCTTGGCCTTCTTGGTAGTGTTATCCTTAGTACTTGTGTGCAGGTTTTAAGCTGTTTGATTGTGGTGGTGGTTGCTCTCTCGATCCGTCTTTGTGTCCTGTTTCTGGTATTAAATTGGTTTCAACTTGTTTGGCCCGAAAGTCAGGTATGAATGTTATATCCAGTCTGCACTTAAAGAGATTACGGTTGTGTCGGCTAGGAAGAAAGTAGGATGCGTGAGCTCTCCTACCGAATTAACTTGGTGCGATAGCGATGATGAAGTTGCGTCTTTAACTTAGATGTGTGGCCGATGAATCAAAACTACTAAACCTATGGTTATACTGTCTTTTGCTTAATTTTTAGTTTGATTGTAACCTTAAGATGTTAATAAAAATTTCAATTTAAAAAAAAAGAAAAAAAAAAGTGAAAGCATATTTGGCTCAGATCTTTGAACAAGGGGAGAAAGAAAGAAAAGATAATTCCTCAAAAGAAGAAAGAAAAAGAAAAGAAACGTTGGCTGCAGTTAGACGCGCTACGCGCTAATGTGTAAAAGGAAAAGTACAAAAGAGCCCCTGCCGCTTAAAGATAGGTATAAAAAACCCATCGAACACCTGGACGCTCCTCCTCCGAATCATCATCTTCTTCTTCTTCTTTCAAACCCTAACTTATTACGTTTTGGTTTCTTTAGATCTTCAGGTTCATTAGTATCGAATCATCCGTCGATTCCAGCCATGTCTGCCGTATATTGCGGAAGTAAGAGATCCTACTTCGAAGATATTCCCTCTCCTCCCTCTTCAAAGAGGTTCCGATGTTACTCGCCTTCGGATTCTCCAATCTGGTCCTCTCCGCCGTCCTCATCGCTCGATCAGCTTCGCACTGCGTTTCCTCACCTTGAACTGACGGTAGTTCTTGTTCTTCTATGTAGGACTTATTCGAGCTATTCAGATCTGGGGAGATTTAATTTAATTTGATTCCAATGTTCTTTTGTTTCGCCAGGTTCTTGTGAAGGCACTAGAAGAACATGGGAATGATTTATGTGCTGCCACGAGAAGCTTACATTCGGAGGAGAAGAAAGCTGAAGAATTGGCCAATATGGAGTCTCATGCCGTTGCTGGTGGAACGTTTACGGCCGATTCAGACAATCACCCGGCGAGTGGTGATGACTGGGTCGGATTGTTGATCAGGGAAGTGACACAATCTACTGGTATAGATGATGCAAAAGTCCGTGCAGCGAAAGTCCTGCAGTCTTTAGAGCAGACGTTAAGCTCACGTGCTCGCGAGGAAGCCGGGAAAATATTCCAAGAGGTAAATCTTTTAGTAGGCTACATTATACTGCTCGCTACCTTCATTGGGTAAAAAGTTGCTGGTTTAGAACAAAAGAACCTAACTTTAAAGGAAAATTGTATTCCATCTTCAATCGGGAAAAATTATCAGAACAAGTAAACTATTACTAGGATTGTCAAATTAATACAATCTTCTTGAATTGCAGGAGAAAGTGGCTGTGCAGCAACAAGTGGAGGACTTGATGAAAGACAACACAGTGCTGAAACGTGCTGTTGCTATCCAGCATGAGCGCCAGAAGGCATTTGAAGATGCGAATCAGCAGCTAGAACTTTTGAAGCAAGTGATTCCTCAGTACCAGGAAAAGATCAGAAATCTGGAGGTAAGCCTTACAACACTTCTTTTTCCTGATATTTGAGTGGAGATAATATAATTGAGGGTCCGTGAATTTAAGAATGTGTTTTTTTTTTGGGTTTGAGAATATTGAAGCATGTCGCAGCAATCTGACATGGTTACATAAAAACTAGACGTTCTCTAATCTTTATGCTCCATAGATAAAAGATGCTAAACAATGAGGGTTTAAAATGCAGATGAACAACTACGCATTGAACTTGCGTCTGCAGCAAGCGGAACAGGGAAACTCTATGCTGGAAAGATTCAATCCCGATGTCTATTAAAAGCTGAAACAAGGGGAGGTTAGGAGGAGAAGGCAATCATAACAAAAGAACGCAAGTAGAGAAGAGATTAAAGTAGAAAACAGAAATGCATTTGCATCGTATTGGCTATTCTTTTCCTTTAAATCTCAAAGCGCATGAATTGGGAATGTTTTGTGTTTCGGGCAATAGGGGGTAAACATTGTTCTGGAGCAACAAATATACTATAGACAGTAAATGATGATGAAAAGTATTACAGTGAAAACTTTATAAATTAATTTTTTTGGGATTTTGATTTGTTATTAATTTATTTATTAATTTACCAAAATTTTCCTTTCTTAGATTTATATATCTTAAAGTATGTTCATTTTCAACTTAATAAGATATTCATATGTGCTTACTTAATAAATCAGATTTGTTACAACTGTGAAAAAAACCTGTTATGGATGAATCTACTTAGACGACTTTTGTTAAATAGAGGACCGTATCAATAGGTAGCTCCATTATATATATCATACGAATCACATGCAAGTGGTGGCATGCCATAGACGACATTTATGAGCAGTAGAAGACTCTGAAGGGACCTATATACAAAGAATACAAATGAAAATACATACAAGCACAGATACATATCACAAACAACTTGCAAAGAAGCACGACCGATCAGTAGTCAGTACAGACCTTAGCAGCAAGATCATCAGAACCAGAGGATAGGTATGGTTGGTCCGTACCAGTAAAGTAGTCTACACAGTTGACCCCTTTCAATGTGCATCCAACGTAACATTTGGATCTGGAGAACCAAGATTCCATATCTAGATAAGAAAAGATGTAGTAACAGGAGAGGGTTTAGCTTCTCATACGGGGAATTAACAAACAAAATGTGTCTCAAGAGTCAGAAGAAGACGAATCTCTCACTTAGATGGTACGGTCAAGGGATGAACTAGCAAAAGTATTGGTGTCTTTGGGATTGAAAGTCACTTGCATAACATAATCGAAAATCTGAGTGTATATCCAAACCCTTCTCCCAGTCCCAAAACTTGATGAGCATATCATCAGATGATGATAAGACATAGGGAAGGGTGGGATGAACAGAAACACACCTAATGTAATCAGGGTTTCCTTATACCAAAAAAAAAATTAGGAATGAAACAAGGCAATGGAGCAACATTAAAGCAATAACTGCAGAAAGAAAAATGAATCAGAGTCTAATTGGGTTTTCCATATAACTGAGAATGCAACCAAAACGTATTCCAAATAGCTCAAATTTCCAAGTCACTAACTAGGATTACAGGCAGAGTTGGTGCACTGATTGATATGATCAGTATCATCAATAGTGGTCCAACACGGTTTTCTAGCTGAACTTGTTTACCAATTATAATCCATCTCAGTACATAAATGGCAACTGTTAAGAGTTTTTTCTTTGTTGGAAGTAGGCTCTACGAGTCGCCCTCATGAGTGATCTTCATCAACTGTTCAGACACCAACCATCAAACCCCTGCATAGCCAACCACAAATAGAGAGTCATTTGGACTATACGTAAACAAACATGCTGTCGATTTAAAATGAAAGAGTGATGAACATACTTGAATGGAAACGATCCATAGGAATCTCACGCTGTTCGCGTTTAATGCAGAGGTACTCAGCTAGCAGTGCCATGACAGCAAGCCCCGTGCCATTAACAACCCACCAAGCCATAGACGAAGGCCATCCTCCATACAGGATGCAGAAGAAGAGATGTATGATATAGAGAGTTGCAGAGAAATCAAGGCATTTCCGTGCTCGTTCCACCAAAAATATCATGTACACAGCCCTGCCAGTTTACCAATCAATCTTCACGACACTTTTGAAATGTAAAAGTTAAAAAAAAAAAAAAAGGAAGATTGAGGATCTAACCCAGCGAGTGAAGCGCACAAGAAAGAAGCAATGACGCACCAACCAGTGAGGGTAGAAGTAGTGAGAGTAGCGTAATCGAAAAAGTAGACAAGACTAAGGCGAGGGACACGAAGGCCTAGGAAGAGGATCATGAAGACTCCAAGAGAGAGATAGAAGGAGCATTGAAGGCAGATAATCTGACCAACAATAAGCCATGGGTCCCATACAGCTGTGCCATAGAACATGGCTGGCTAATGAATCTCCCTAAAACTGTAATCAAATGTATACAAGCAATTAATCTAAGATCGTCGAAAGCCTAATTTCCACTATGTTCGTCCACGATCGAATGCATAACCCCGAAAACGCACCTACGATCAAGAAAAGGTATGTATGTACCACTCGGGTTCAAGGGAAGATCAAACCGGATTCGCTGAGTCGGAGAGATGCACCAACGCCCGGATCGGGAGGACACAGGCACTTCCTCTAATACGAAACGATTTTGCAGAGAGTCAACAAAGACACCTAATAAATTACAAACAATTGAACAGTAACGACCGCATAGCGCAGTGGATTAGCGCGTTTGACTTCGGATCAAAAGGTCGTGGGTTCGACTCCCACTGTGGTCGATTATCTTTTTAAAAATGCGTTTCGTACTGTTTTGTGGCAATGGTCGTGTTGTTTTTCTTTGCATTTTTTGTTGTTGTTGTTGTGTTATTATGGCAACCGAAAAAGAAGAATCCAATTTATTCATTTTTTTTTTGGCTCAAACATCAATTTTTCATTAACCAAATGATTCTAATACAATCAGATTGTGACCACAATGCCTCAGAAGAGGCTTTAACCACAATGTGACATAAGGATGAGGATACAAGTATCACCTAGAAACACTCATTTGGTTCCTACGCTACCAATTCACAACATCCAGTCACTTTAACCACATAATTAAACCCCATGGTTACAGAAGACAAGACCTAAACCGATCCTAAAGGAGACATACACAAGACATCTTTATGGAGCTAGCAGTGATCGCCTAAAGATCAGAATGAGATGCTTGGATCGCCTGACACAACACTGAAGTGCGTATTGTCCGAATGCCTACTTCACACCGGGGTCTACGTCTCCGAACCTTACACCAAAAGGCGGAGCAAAAGCTGTACATACATGGAAAAAACCAGACCCTAGACTAGCCGGATCATACACTTCATCACCAAGCTATGGTCACCAAGGATAAGATTTCAGTGCTTGTCCCAATAGCCACTACATCCAAGGGAGCTTTACCAGCAGAAGCATAAGGCCATTGGTGTTCCTTGCTACGAGCCTCTGCCGCCAGCGGACAAACGGTCCGAAAGAAAACACCGAAAGGTCACTAGGGGTGAAGACAATGAACCTCCAGCTAGTCATAACCACTCGGTTTCTCATGACAGTTCCATCTGTTGGCTTCTTATAATGGGAATCGGGTTCGTGACCAGCAGAATCCTCGCCAAAGGGGCGCGACACCGATGTGGATCAAACCACCGTAATTCTTTGCCTCCCGTCGTGACCAAGCCGAATATTAGTCCGGACTGAAAGACGGTTTGTGATGATAGAAAAACGCAATCAGGATTTTGAATGGGGCTTCATGGAAGCCGAGACTTGCCGTGAGCCCACTAGTCATCATTCGTCACACCTTTCCTCTGCCCGTCTCACGGACTCACGAGGAGAAACAGTCGCGCTGGAGGAGATCTCTACCCCTCTTTACGCGCCATCATCGGCTAGATCTACACCAAGATCTTAAAAAGACAAAACTAGCTCTGGTCAGATCTACAAACCTAAAAGCCGACTCTCCTGACCTCAGCCTCACCAACATCTCGCCGCCACTCCAAACAGGTTCTCCGACTCCGACCAGCACCACGCCGCTCCGGAGGGCCCGACCTCTTCAGAGTCACTTGCATATCGATCCGGTTTGGAACTGAAAGAGAGGAGAGCAAAATCAAAAACCAGGAAGGGAAGAAGGGGAGACTCCGGCAACGCCGAGCGGCGGCCGGAGCTAACTAGGGTTTCGCTCTTTTTGGGTTCTCTCTCTCACACTCTTTTTTTACAACCCCAATTTATTCATTCTATATAGTAGCGGTTCCACGCAGAAACTATGGAAGCAGAAGCTTTAGTTAAATATATAATATTATCGGCCAATAATTTTCAATGTTTCTAGTAGTTCAGTTAGTTAAAGATTGTTGTGATTATGTTGAAGGTATTTGCTTCGGATATAAGTGCTTGGTAGTGCATTAACCAATTGAAATAGAATACAAATGTTTCCTTCGAAACAAAAAGCAACAACAACACAATGGTACAAAAGAAAAAAAAAAGATGAACTGGAGCATTAGACAACAGCAAAACTCAACCCTTGGATTACAAAGTTTATCATCGAGCACACAAAAATCCCCAGAAAACAAACCTTACAACACTAAATTCACACATGACTCAAATAAAAAGCCTCAAGTCACTATCTCGAGAATTGCCTCTCTCATGAGTTAATAAGAGGCATGGATTACTACTATATGGGCAAGAGATCTTCTTTGTAACTTGATCCAGGCGATATCTCCAAAAAATCTTCAACATCCCCATGTTAGTTTCCTTTTCTGCTGATGCTACCTCGCTGTTGATGGTAAATGTTTATTAATTTCAAGGTTAAACACTCTTAACTAAGACCACAAATGTTTCATTAAGTTTGAGCAAGACCTGTGTATATAAGTGTGGTACCGGCAATCTTGAGGTTTTTCCTCAGTGTCTTTTGAGGTCACAGTTCATGATGCAATCCTCAAACATATGAGTTGTCTTTGGTTTTGGCCCATGAGAAATGATACATGTATATCCTCAGAGAGGGCCATCTCGTGTGTAACGAACGAGCAAGAATAAACCTGGCTAAAGATGATATTCATAAGAAATGAGCTTGATCTGCTCAGGGAGTTATGTTCCTCAGCAACAACTGTATCCTAGGCATCAGCGACTGAATTACAAGGACGAGGTTGAATGTTTACCACACCAGACAGTGAACTGGGCACAACATAGTTCTTAGGCAAGGAATTGGACTTAAGACAAGGATTAGGCTTGATTTTAAGGGCAAGGATGATGTAGTCCTTTCTGAAGAAATCATCAGTTTGACCTTCTCCTTGAAAGCTGGAGCTTAGAAGTGAGAGGCCAACTTTTGTCAGAAAATCACCTGTTACGAAATCTGGGAGATGAAGGGGCAGCTGGAGACCTGGGGCTGAAGACACCACCAAAGAATGAAAAATCAAGGGGAGAAGTAGGCTCTTTCCCTGCTGCATCAGCAGCATCAAGTCAAAAAAAGAAGCTAGGGATGCTAAAGAGCGGGCCAATGCTGCTAATGTGTTTGAGATCAACTATTCACTCAACGTATTTGTGGAGTCTGAATTAGCCTCAGACATTCCAATTACGGTAAAACCTCTATAAATTAATAACGTTGAAACTTTGAAATTTTATTAATTCTTATAGCATACAAGCTACCTTCGTTTGGAATCCATTCATAAGCATCTCCGGCTTTATAATAGTATTTTTCATAATCAAAGTGTATGTTTGTGAAAGAACTCGTCGTCTTATGTAAAAATCAATATGATTAACACTCAAGTTAGATGAAGCTGCACGGTTTAACCATAAAAATTTACCAAGTTATACATTTTTACCAATATAGTTATATCAAGTTATAAATTTTAGTTAGTACAATTTTACCTAGTTACACAGTGTTATTTAATTGTACAATATAGTTTTACCAAATTATACAGTTGTACGGTTATAGCTATACATAATTATACATAGTTATACCATTTTGTTCATACCAGGTTTTATTACTTTTTTTTAGTTTTTTTTAAATCAAAATACTAATTTGATACATTTTTTATGATTATACCAGTGTTTGATTATCCAAATAGATCGAGACCCATTGTTCTCAATGCTCAATTAGTTAATTATGTACACGAATTTGAAGTTAAAGTTATTAATTTTTCACGAATGAATTAATGGAAAAGATAAATGTCAAATTAAATGGAGTTTGAACAAATCTGGGTTGAAGATCTACATTAGGGAGAAAAATGAAGAAAATAAGAAACTTTAGATTTATTGTATGTAAATTTTAGATTTATTGTATATTAAATTTATAAATTAATAAAGTACTTTTAGTTATGAAAATAGATAATAATATAACATTATATATATATATATATTTAATATGTACAGTATTTTGGATCGTTTTAATCCACTTTTACCATTCAAACATATATTTAGATCGATAGATCCACTTTAACCACACTTGTACCGTTAAATCTGCTTGATCTACTCTTGTTCTACTCGATCCGCTTGATCTACTTTTGTTCTATTCTATCCGTTTGATCCAAGTTTGACTCATGTATTTGTTATAATTTACTCTCTCTTTCTCCCATTTTTATTTTTATTTTTTTCTTATTTTTTCTTTTTTATTTTCTTCTCATTTACTCCACATTTTTCAATGAGACTAGATTTTTTTCTTGTATACTTTTTAATTGAAACACTGATTGATAGGTTTCAAATCAAGAGCGACAATAGTTTACTTGCAATGGAAATCAATTACACTAGCATTCATTCAACCATGACTTGAATTCAGAATCTGGAAAGTCATGGAACCTAGCGGTGGGCACAGATCACATACTAATGTAAATTTTAGTATCTGCAGTTTGCTTTGTAGTTTACGGAAATCTGATTTTCCGATTTGTTTTGATTCGAAAAAATACGGATATCCAGATAATTAACAATCGGATAGTTACAAATATTTCGTCCACTTTGTTCAATACAAGTAAATCTAAAAAACTATACAAGTTTATTTTTAAAATATCTTTATATAATATTAAACAAATGGTGAACCTATATGTTCCATAAATTTAAATTTTTTTCTTTTTTTATAAAATATAACATTTTATAAAATTGTAACGTTTATAAAGATTTTATATTTCTTTTTTTTTGTCAACATATTTCTTTCTTAATTTAATATTTTTATAAGTAATTTTATAAATGAAATTATTAAAATTATATGTTAAAATAATAATTATATAAAATTATACATTTACAACTCTCTATTTAATTGTAAATATATTTATATTGTATAAAATCAGAGTGGAGAGGATATCTGACCCTAACTTTTTTAGTATTTGTGATTTGATTTTTTTTAACTGATATTTTGATTTTTAATATTTTTTTGCTTCAAAAACTTAGTAAAACCCATATTTTCCTGATCGGATCAAAATGAATAACGAATCAAATCAAATTTAACGGATAAAATGTCCAGAACAACAAATCCAAGAAGAAAAACTTCCCAATTAATGACATTGCACAATTTTATTTACCTACAGTTTCAGATCAGAGACCAACAACCCTCTCTCCGTCATCAGTCTTGTGTATATGGGGAAGTCCTCAAACTAAATCTCCAGAGATGGTAAAAAATCTTTCATTGGTTTGCTTCCACATATAGTGTTATTCATCATCATCAACATCATCAACATCATATTTTTTTCGCAGAGGAAAAAAAAATGCCAAACCCAGTGCAGCAATCGGTGTATGGTTACCTGTCAAAGATAAAAAGAGAGGCAGGAAAGCTGCAGTCGTCGTCGTCCAAATCATTGTCATCATCCAAGAAGTGGGTGCTTAGCTATAAGCTCCACAAAAAGCTCTCCTCCTTAACGAATGTACGACGTCCCAGCAAGACCAGCAGATTCAACGACGACCACCCCCAGGATCCCGGTCAGGCCGCCACCTTGTCCGATATCGACCGTTTTCTCGAGGAAAACTTCAAATCCCTCTGCATCAGAGATGGCGGCGAAGAGGGGGAGGAGGACCACCGTCGGAGGATGAGCAAAAAGAAGGAGAAAAGGGATCAGTCCTCGGATGACTCATCCGACACTGATGAAGACGACTACTATCGTCACAGATTCCAGAGGACATGGGAACCTGCGGTCTACGACTCCCCCAAACTGCCAGATCCGCGGAGGAGAACAGGGAGACTATCTCCACCACCTGGATCATCGGAAGGTACGCCCAGCATGTACACAACGCCGGAGGAGGAGAGACGGTCGTTGAGGTCCCACTCATCGAGCTTGGTGCTGCCTGAGAACTGCATCGCGGTGCTGAGATGCACAGAAGAGCCTCAGGAGGATTTCAGGAGGTCGATGGTGGAGATGATGGAGTCCAAGCTAGGAGGGGGCGAGGTGGACTGGGACTTGATGGAAGAGCTACTCTTCTGCTATCTCGATCTCAACCACAAGAAATCACACAAGTTCATACTCAGCGCATTCGTCGATCTCATCATCTCTCTCCGTGTCAAGGAGAAGAGGGTCACCAGGAAAAGCCTTGAGATGTCGCTCAGTACTCGCGCCGCCAGGGACAGGTTTAGTAAGAGGAGCTATGCCTCTCGAAACTAGCTTGTACAACTTCCCTTTTTTTCTTCATCTTTACATCAAACCATTTTAATTTATTTTAACATTCATGTCTTTCTTCTCAGCCTTTAAAGTCAATGCTTGCATGTATCCAATGAACTTGTTATATTCTTCTGTGCTAAGCTTTTCTTTGACCTAGAGTTAAGATCACTAGCTGCACTGCATGACTTCCAAATATCTTCACACACTAAAAGAGAAACACGTGAGGGTTGTGGGATTTGATGCAGATGTATCTGCTAGTCTGCTTCCTTGTTATCACTGGAAACTTCCGCTATTTCTGCTTCTCACAGTTGTCACATTCTAGATCAACTATTTCATATCTCCTCGTCACTTAGTTCCATTAGTTCTCTCTTCCTTGAAGAACAAGCCTGCATAACTTGTCCCATTGGCCTTCTTCGGCCCTCTTTTCTCATCCACATCTTTCTTGTCATCCTCATCTTCGCTATACTCACTCTCATAATCATCGTACTCCTCCTCTTCCACCTCCATACCTTCTTCTGCGTTTGCACCCTCATTTGAAACCAATCCCCTTGTCCCAGCCCTGGTTCTTTTCAAGACTTTGACCTTCAGTGATGTCTTTTTGTCACACCCGATCCGTGAGTCGCACATGCAGTAGCAAGTCAAGTTTTACTTACCCTGTGAGGGTGCTTAGAGTTTAATATTCCATTTCAGTTGGAAAATGAAGTCAGATGTTTGGAGTAGTATAAGCGATCAAGGGGTGGTAACTCATATTACCGGAGGAAACTTTGCACAGAGTTCCATTACTATTAATGGGTGGCTCCGCGATTTCTTATGGGCACAAGCATCTCAGGTAATTTACCCATTACCAGTGCTGACCCACTTTTAACTTCCTCAGTCGCTTCTCTCACTGCATCGCTTGTTTCCTTCACCCCTGCTCCCGTGTCACTGATGGTTTTTGATGCAGCCGTTATGGCTCCACCTTCATCCATGAAGCTAACCTTCTGAGAGAACCACACGTTGTTCGAAAATGAATCCGCTAGGAGAACCCAATAGTTTTCCTCCTTGTGGAACGGCAAGTAGGGTGCGTGTGGAAGAGCGCCTACGATCCCATTGGGTCGTTTCAGAGTGACCCAAGCTTGAAGGGTAACAATGTCACCCTCTTGGATACCCTCTTCGCTTTCTGTCTCACATGTTATATGTCTATTGTCAGAGACGGCATCATCTCTAGTACCTTCTTAGTTCTCAATGTCCTCAACATCAGTTGCTACCTGGGTTAGCAATTCAGAACGGTCCGCCAAGCTCATTTCTTAAAGCTCTTGGAATGATTTAACCTTCTGAAAATTGGACAAACAACTACACGCTTAACAAGACGAAAATATGACTGCACTTGACAAATTTGATAGTATTAATATACCTTCCGTGCTATCTTCTTAACGACCGTGTCACTGAAATGAGGGAGCCGCAAGAAAGGCGCAATTCCTTCTGAGGAGACTCCAGAAGACTTCCTTGCACTAAGGGGAACAACCTGTGATGTTCAAATTTTAGTTAATCTTCCACAACAGCAACCTTAAGCCACTTCTTGACTTTCCATAAGAAGTAAATCTAGTGGGGAAATGAATATTCTAGAACACGTCTGAAATCACCTTGCAGTGCTGGAGACAACATCGCTGATTCACGAGTTAACTAGGCCTGTCTCAACTGCTCCGTCTGTACACATAAATAAAAAAAAAAGTTAGTATTTCCGTTAATCAATGTTAGCGTTACAGTTGGCTAATTTAAAATATCACCTCCACTATGGCAGGATGCTGCTTCCAAAACTTGGCTTGCTCTTGCTTCATGTTCTTCAGGTCCAAATTTAGCTCACTCCTAACAGACATAAAGAGCTTCTGCAGAGGTTCATCATCAGTTCTACGAACTGGAATCTCCATGTACTCAGCTGCCTTGGTAAAAAACTTCCATAACTTTGCTGAACAACCAAGATTAATTATAGAACATGTTAAAAAAACAAAGCCTATTTTCATGCACCTATTAGCATCACTCTGAAAGTGTGTATGAGTGAATATACCTTGGGGCCAAAGAGGGATTCATTAGATAATAATATGCAGAAAGAGTAGTTCCCGGTTGATGACCTCGAGAGATAAATAACAGCAATCACAAGGGGCAAACACCAACTATCCACAGAAATAGTATGCCACCGGATGCTCCATCTATGTCAAGGAGAAATCGAGGAAGAGCAATGCCCATTTGAAAGCCCTGTGTCACATTATAATATTTAAGTAACAATAGACTTGACGATGGTGGGAGCCCAAGTCGCAAAAAAAATGCTACATATTTATACCTGTCTGCCATCTGGATGACCATACTTGTCAAAGTTTTCACGGGATAATGGATCAGTCAAAGCTTGGTATGCTTTAGAAATGGACTCCACAAAATATTTGTTGGCCTCTGCGGAGTTCAGATACATAAAATAAAATAGTGTCAACAGCTGCAACCGTAATAATTAAAAGGGAAGAAGTATGAAAGAGAAGACAAGAAAGCATTTCGACCTGGATCAGGGTTTTTGTCAGGATGGT
This sequence comes from Brassica napus, assembly GCF_020379485.1. Taxonomy (NCBI): domain Eukaryota; kingdom Viridiplantae; phylum Streptophyta; class Magnoliopsida; order Brassicales; family Brassicaceae; genus Brassica; species Brassica napus. The sequence continues at coordinate 14,460,625 of NC_063435.1, forward strand.
ATTGAATAGACAGCCTTCTATATGCTTTCTTGATATCGGAATCTGAAACTCCAGGTTCCAATCCATGTATACTAAATGGGTCCAAAACTTGAGTCTGTACTACCATCCAGTAAAAGTAAATAAGCAAGTAGAATTTGGTAATAGAAAATTCTCGAGGACATGCAATCAGATGAAGATGGAGAATGAATATTTACCTCATGGCTCATGCTCTTAGTGTGTAATAAATCAAGAAAATCATCACAATCCACAGGAGCACGAGTGTCAAGTTGCTCCATGTAGAGAATATTAACAAGTCAAGAGATCTTGAGAGAAAATATTAACAAGTCAAGAGGTTTCGAAACACAGAGAATCGATATTGAGATTACCTTTTTGAATAAGGATCCTTTATACTTGCCAGAGCGGTCACACTAGAGACACTGACAGTGAATGGTCCTTTGTTTCTTGGAGACAGTACGTCTCAACTTGACCATGGTATAAGGGACCAACGGATAGCTATTATGGTCAAAATGACAATGGGAAACAATGCGCTGTTCTCTTCTGAGGCCCCCCATCTTTAATACGAGAGTCCTAATTGAGCAGTTCTGTTATAATAGCTACAGGAATCCAAGGAGACAAAAAAAAATACATGTCCTGCTAGTACGTATATCAGGGCTGGATCTGAGGGTAAGACAATAAATTGAAAATTTGTTCTATTGTTATTGTTTCATGAATAACAAAAAAAAAAAAAATACGATTAAGCGTGTTTATATATTTACAGATTCCATATATTTTAAAAATTTATCAACTTTTAAAATTTACATAGATCAATCTCTCAATAAGAGTAGCTTTTGGTTTTTGTATTTTAGTTTACAAAACTTTTGGTATTTCACTTTTCACTTGTTGTAAATTTTCAGTTATACAAAAACTAGTTATTTATTTGAGCATAATATAACAAATTCACTAATAAAAATATGTATAAGGTTTAACAAGTTTATAAACGAAAAGGTTCAAATAACAAGAAAAAAAAAGCTAAGGTTTTGCATCATCGCACTTCACACACTTTGGGATTAACATGGCGGCTTGTTTTGTGGTTAACAAAGAATAATGGAATTCATTAATTCATTCACAGACGACAATTTCAATATCTCTAATCACAATGGACGCATCACGCATGCATGCATCACTAACAATTACTGTAGAAGAAGTTCAGTTTCGTGTGAGAGCATCTACGCGAGCCGCGACCTCCTCAAAATCTGGGACGTTGTTGGAGGGATTAGCCTGCCACGATGCTGTTCGACGACTCATCCTTCTTAACCCCTCTCCGCTAGCTTTCTCCATCGACTCTGACCTCATGTTCTTACTACTACTACTCACCAAATCTTCACCAGGCGCTGCTGGGGGAGGCGGGTTCGCTAATCTTCTTCTCACTGATCTCGGCTTTGGTCTCCCCGCAATAGGAGAGTCTGTTTTTGAGATACCAACAATTAAATTATTACTATCAATTATGATATATAGTGCTTTTCTTGCAAAATAGATACTATTGTATATATGTTGTTTTTACTCACCAGTGTCGTCGAGCAAGAGATCAGACTTGGTCATTTTCTCTGGAAGGCTTTCCTGTTTCTCGATTTTGGGTTTATTGTTGTAAGACGCAGGCATGATGAATCTGTAGTAGAAAGGTTTGTTTTCTGGATCATCCTCCTCCTCCTCATCAGGGCCAGAGACACAACTCTCGCTTGTACCCATGGACTCGTCTTCGCTTCTTCTACTCATGGACTTGCTATCCAAAGAGTCTTTTCTGCCATGAAACGAAAGGCTGCCTCTGTTTTCCCTCGTCTTTCCAGGAGTATTTTGCTTTGTTTTTGTTTTTTGAGGCTCTTCATCAGGAGGTGGTGTGTAGAGCCTCTGTTCTAAAGACTTGGCGTCCCATTTGATGGAGTACTCTATGGCAATCTCCTGGAGCAGCTTTACCTTCATTTCCTTAGACGGGGGCTCCGCTTTGAATCTCTCCACAAACTGCAAAGCAGATTCCGATAAGAGTCACTCAGCCACAAACTACTATAGTGTTTTGGCAGCGTAGAGAAAGTAGATTTAATATACCTCAGGGTTCACAAACTGTTCTAGTGAGTTAGTCCCGTATCTGTCAGCAAACAAAGACCTGAGATCGCGAAGCTCAGGCACTTCAGAGACTCTAGCGGCCGCATATACTAGGGATGAGATGGCCTCGCAACACTCCTCAGGGCATTTACTATAACACCAATACATTTTTTTTTAACATGGATGATGAATCCCAATTCCAAAAGAAAGTAAAGGCAAGAGAACGTGCTTTGATTAACTTTACCTTGATTTTTGTAAGAGGGATACGTTGGATGCAACACAGACACAGAATTGCTCCAACAACTCATAACATGACAACCTCCTTTTCTCCTCAATAAGCCCTTCTGCCTGTCATACACATTTGTCATCAAATTCATATCTATCTCTCTGCTCATGTGACAAACAATTGATTGTGCACGCCACAACAACAGCAAAATAAAAAAGATGATTTCTCTGGGTTGCTTGAGAAACAATTCACTGTGTTATTATAACCAGCTGGTGACAGCATTAAAATGAAATTTGTTTTTTTTTTTTTCTGCCATTGCATCCACCTTGTGTATACCAGAATAGAAGGAATTTATGAAAACATAGTTGACCCCTTTTTTTTTTTAAATTGTTCAATTTTTAAGATACATAGTTTTTTTCTTTGGTGCTGGCACGTTCGGAGAACCAATCATATTCTTACGCAACCCATTGAACGATACAGGGGATACATGATTACTTGTTGGTTAATCAGCAAAACAATAGATAAACTAATCAAAAAGAAAGTTACCCTGCCGTATGCATTGTAATCTAGGTTGTTGTTGAGAAGATCGACAATGTCCTTCTTCAAATATTTGCAAACAGAGTTTTTCTTTCTCTTCACCGTCTCCACTCTTGTTTTCGTTATCTTGACCAAGTACTTGCTGAGGTATTTAAATTGATTGATGAAAAGGATCAACACATACGAAAAGATGAAAGAGGGAACACAAGAAAAGAAAATAAAAGACTTACCATTTCGTATAGAATTTGGGTTTAAACAGGCCATCAAACATTTTGCCTTCTGAAATTAACAGGGATAGATGGAATTCTCCTTCTTGTTTTTTTCTTTTTGTTTCTCGTTTTGTATTTTTTGTTCTCTCTCTTTCGTGCAAGAGAAAGAGAGAGAGATGGAGAAGAAATGTTGTCCTTTTGGGAAAGGAAGGAAGGCTTTTATATATAGAAAAACAGGAGAGAAAGAGGCAGAGATAAGAATGAAAAAGAAACGACTTTTCTCTTGGCTGGGTCTAACATGAGATCTCAAGAAACGGAACTTGTTTCTCGCAAGAAAAACCAAGAAGCTGAGAGAGAGAGAGAGAGAGAGAGAGAGAGAGAGAGAGAGAGACAGAGGAATATGATGCTGTTAAATGGGCAAAATTGCGCGCGCTTTCAGGAGAGCGGTAATTACTAAAACAGGCCTAGTGGAGTTTATAAGAGTAGGCAGCTGACCAGGTTAGTTTCGGAATTCAACACTCTATCAAAGCCAGTAATAAATAACAAATCTATTCATGGCTATCTCCCAAAATGATATCATAATCTAATACTATTAAATCAAAACTCATAATATAAATTTTTTTTTTTTGAAACTAAAACTCATAATATAATTGTCTTTGCTTTTTTAAATTATTTGCAAAACCATGCCATTTACTTTTTGAAATATTTTTATTTTTTTGCCAGCTATTCAACTAGAATCATCGCATTTTATGACCAATCACAACACTCATCGAAACAATATATCATAATTATAACTTTTCAGCCCTTAATAACACAAATTATCGTAAAAAGAAAACATAAATCCTAACTATCCAAACCCTATAACATAAAAGCAGAATCATAAACTATACAAACTTTAAACCCTAAAATATAACGAAACCATAACAAAAATTAACATAGTATCGCACAACAGTATTATCTTCATACCAAAACATTTGTTTCCTATGTCTCATATTATATACAAAAAAATTGTATACAAAAGTACGACAATATATTATATAGAACTTAGAAACTATTTATCAAGAATCACTTTATCATGTTTATAATATAAGTTGATTAACATTGTATTGTACGTTTAGCAAGCCTTGATATGAATTATCTATTTTTGTTATAAGAAATTTTTATAATATGGTCATAATTTTATTAAAAAACTTTCTTTTTTCAAAATTCACTGGATATATTAACTACTTGCTCATCAGTCAATATCGTTGAACACAAACTAACTCCGCGATTTGATATATATGGAAAGAAATTAGTTGATTTTTTAATTATTAATTAGATACCCATTCGCTTTATCTTGTTTTCATTCAAACACTTTTATCTAAAAAAAAAACCACACTGATGCTGGTTATTCTACCTTCAAAATCCATAAAATCATTGCACCAAGTGATTGATCTTAACGACAATCTAAATTTTCTAGAAAATCTTAAAAATTTCCCTTACAATGTCCCTTTTAACTATTGGGATTATTGTCAAGCATGATACAATTCTTTTTTAGTTCAACCTCCTAAACACAAACACATGTGGTTGATTTTATTTGACCCGTAACCTACAAATATCCTTATTGGTTCATATCATGGTGTAACTACTTTGGTTCATACCATGGTGGAACTACTTTGGTTCTCTCACATAAATTTTTAAATCCAATGTCCAAAAATCATTCTAGATCTTCAAGAAAATTTCATCCCGTCTGATGAAGAAAATAAATTTCTCCCACTAGCCCTCTTGCACCCAAAATTTCATTTTTCTTGGGTATTTCATGGACATTCAAATTTACTTCAGATCCAATTCCTGTTATCCGAAGAAAATTCAGAGTTAAGTGGTGGGATAAATACAAAATTTCCTCAAATAGCGATTGGTAATTGGATGCGATGTTTTAGAAAAAGAGAAAATTATTTTATTTTCAGAAGCATAATCTTCAAACCAGTTAAAGAATAAAATTTGTACCTTATGTTTTTGAAGATAATTGTAAAATTTATCTTTAATGTTATTTCTATCTTTTAATATTTTGTTGAAGAACCGGTCTTTTTTTTTACTATTATTTTTAGAATAGAAATCATCTCTCAAAAACTTTTTGTCAATCAAAAATTCTTTTTCTAAGAAATTTAATTCATTTAACATGTTATCTCTGATAGCTGAAAAGGTTGGACTCATTGGCTCGGATTTTGTAATAAATTCATTTTGTGAAAGATTGTTTTCTACATAGTAAACCGGCTTTGGAATTTGTGTCTGAAAATTAACATTTCTTAAAACAGAATTTGAAATATCAGAGATTTGAAAATCGAGGACGAAACTTCATACTCTTTTCTTCTTTAGGAAAATATTGACCTAATTGTGAGACTCTTCCTAAATCAATAGTTTCTGGGTTAGAAGAAGATTCACACAAGTTAGAATAAGATCCACACAAATATTCATCAATCCTGTCTTGGTTATTTCAAACAAATGACAGTTTTACCTTTCCATCATGAAATTGTTTAATGTGTTTTAAACGTGTATTTGGTTCTACATATTCTTGGGGTGCATGTAGTTTTGGTTGGACAGCTCCTTCGAGGACCCATTGATTTCGAAGATTTATATCTTTCTATTCGATGGATCTTAGAATAACGGAGCTGGATTTTGAAAGATCAGTTTAAAGTAACAGGTCTCTCCTTTTTTACTGGAATGTTTTATCTTTGAAAAAAAGCATTTGCATAGCTTTGTAATGAACTCTAAAGATCAAAGCAATTGGAATTGATCCTTCAATCATTTCATACCTATGCGTTTTAATTGTAAGACCAAAGATTTAAAAATAATTTTGTCATTTAGAGAAACCATAAAGTTTGGATAGAGATAAAAAAAAATCGGTCCATCAACAAGTGCTATCTCCATAAAATGCTATCAAGAAATTTGTAGAGATAGCATATTGGATTGCATTATCTGTCAAATCTTCCGTCATTTGACACCAGCCAAGACTATATGTATATGAATTTCATGTAAAATACATAGGTAATGGTGGAATCCTAGAATCCACGAAGGGGTATATCTTTAGATATAGCTGTGTATAGAATTTACAATAGTTATCCGGCATGATTACATAGAAAAAATACCTCAGGTGAAAAGAAGTTACAATAACAATATATTGGCAGTATTGCATCATGATGTAGTAATCTGTGTCAATCTGTATCCGTGTGTTCGTCTCCTTCCTGTCTATCTGACTCAATAAGCATGAGAACAACTTGTCGCATCGATGGCCTCGCGACGGGAGACACACTCGTGCAAAGCAATGCTATCTTCAACACATTGAGCATATGAGAGACGATTCTCTCGTCTTCTAGCTTTAACCGAGCATCAAGAACTCCAGAGGACAACGCATCTCTTCTTATGTAACTCCTTACCCAACTCACCACATCTCCACCTTGGTCTATCGGCTGAACCGGTGCTTTTCCGGTTAGCAGCTCCAGTAGAACCACCCCGTAGCTATAGATGTCAGACTTCTCGGTAACTTTCATGGTATATGCATATTCTACAAAGTTAAAAGTTTCCATTAAGTCCCTGTCAATTAGAATAATATATTCGCTTAACTCAGATTTCAGATTTTTAGAATTTGCAAAAATGTCAATTTTGGTCTGGGTTAGTTCGGTTTCAGATTTAAAAACTAACAAAAAAGAATTACTTGTAATTAATAATGTTGTATAAATGCATTTAATATAGTTTCACTAAATATAGATCCTCGATGAACTTGAATAATTGATTCGTTTTTTATGGGTTAAGTTCAAGTATTAACAGTGAAATCAAATTGTAAAACTAAAAGCAGTAACGTTACCTGGGGCAATGTAGCCATAGGATCCAGCAATGGCTGACATGGATTTTGAATGGGGCATATCAATCACTTTAGCGAGTCCAAAATCACCTACATGAGCTTCAAAGTTGTCATCAAGCAGGATATTATTCGATTTTATGTCACGGTGAAAGATTCTGGGCTTGCAATCATGGTGTAAATAAGCAAGACCCTGAGCTGCACCAAGAGCGATTTTAAATCTTTTAGACCAATCCAAATTCCCCGAAGGATCATGTAGTATCTCTCCAAGGCTTCCTCTGGGCATGTACTCGTACAGAAGCAGATTTGATCCTTGGTGGTTGCAGAATCCATGTAGCTTGACAATGTTACGGTGCCTGATATTCCCAAGAGTTAAAATCTCTGCTCTAAAGCTATTATCGACACAGCCGCCTTCGTGGTTCGATGCTAGCTTCTTGACAGCAAGGGTGTAACCCGCGGGAAGAACAGCCTTGTAGACAGTTCCACAAGCTCCTCTTCCAACCACGAAGCTCTCATCAAAATTATCCGTGGCTGCAACTAAATCTTGAAACGTGAATCCTTCCTTTGGTGGGAAGTAAATGTCCAGAGAGGTTTCAGACGATTTCCCATCTTCTTGAATAGAAGTAGCGACAGTCGTCGTCATCGGGCGTCTGATGAGGTAGACAATGACAACGATAAGTACAAGAGAGACACCACCAATTGCAGCTGCAGTGATGGCTATGATTTTGCTGGTACGGATCCCTCTCCGCTTGGCGGTTGACTGAGAAGGTGAAGAAGGCTGTGTTTGGATACATTGGTCGAGCGGCGGGCCACAAAGACCTTTATTGCCAATGAAGCTAGAAATGGACATGTTACGGAGAAGCGGGATAGGGCCAGTCAAGTTGTTGTATGAGAAATTGTAACCAAACAAGCTGGAGAGATTAGCAAAAGAGCTTGGTATTTCACCAGACAAATCGTTGTTGTTGAGGAGGAGTAACTCAAGCATAACAACATTACTGAGCTGAGAAGGTATCTCTCCGGTAAGCTTGTTGAAACTGAGGTTCAGTGCTATCTGCAAACCGGTCAGACTTCCAAACTCTCTCGGGATGCTACCGTGGAACAGATTCCCGCCCATTTGCAGCTCGGTTAAACGAGACAAATTCCCTAGAGCCAAAGGTATAGTACCCGAAAGTTTGTTATTCGACAGCTTCAGAAGCTCAAGCTGATAAAGAGAGCCTACGTCGCTTGGCAAAGTTCCAGAGAAATTGTTGCAGCACATGTCAAGTCGCTGAAGCATCTTGCATTTAAAGATTTCAGAAGGGATCTCTCCAGTAAGCTTATTAGATGAGAGATTCAAGGTCCCAAGCTCTCTAAGTGTGCCAATCTCTCTAGGGAGCTCCCCAGTAAAGGCATTGTCTGCTAGCTCCAGCCTTTGCAAGGCGAGGCAGCTTCCGACTTCTCCGGGGATTGAACCACGGAATTTGTTCTGTCCCAACTCAATGGCTGTGAGATTAACCAGTTTGCACAAGTTCGACGGGAACCGGCCCACGAGGCTGTTTCCGGCTAGACGGAGTTGAACCAGAGTTTTGCAAGTGGTGATGCTAGTGGGGATGTTGCCAGAGAGGTTGTTTGCTCCCAAGTTCAAGATGATCATATTGGAATGAAGGCATAGGTAGGTTGGGATTCTTCCTCTGAGATGATTATCAGACAGATCAAGAACCCAGAGATTGCTGTAGACGCCGAGTTTTGGCGGTATGATGCCACTAAGAGAGTTCTGAAACAGCTGCAGCATGAACAGCTTTCTTAAATACTGAAACCCCAAAGGAATAGGACCAGTCAATGCATTGATGGAGAGATCAAGCTTTGTTAGATTCTTCAAACTAGTAAGCTCCACAGGGATTGTACCTACGAGCTGGTTCTCAAAAAGGTAAAGAAGCTCAAGCCCTTGTATCTTCCCAAACTCCAACGGTATCTCTCCTGTCAAACCGTTCTCTGAGAAATCTATCTCAACTGCACTTGAGAGATTCCCAATCTCTCTCGGGATCGTTCCATTCAACATGTTTCTGTAAAGGTATAAATACTCCAAAGACACAAGATTCCCGAGTCCTTTTGGAATAGGACCGACAAGCTGGTTCTTGTAGAGAGCAAGAGTTTGTAAACTTGTGCAGTTTGTAATTTCATTTGGGATCAACCCTGACAACTGGTTTTCCCAAAGAATCACCTGTGAGAGTTTCTTGAGCATACCAATCTCTTTCGGTATCTCACCACTCAGCTGGTTCTGTGCAAGACCAAGCATGACCAAGCTCTCACATCCACCAATCTCTGAAGGCAAACTTCCAGAAATCATGTTCTGACCAGCTCGGAAGCTTGTTAGTTTCTTCAGCTTGCCGATGGAACGAGGCAATGACCCACTGATGTTGTTGCTGTAAGTCACAAGTTGAGTGAGAGACAAGAGGTTCCCAATCTCCATAGGGAGAGACCCTGTGAATTTGTTGTTGTATATGATCAGCTTCTCCAAAGACAAAAGCTTTCCTATTTCCACTGGTACCTCCCCTCCAAACATGTTATTGTTTAATCTAAGATTCACCAAGCTTAAACAGTTCCCTATTTCTTTTGGAATATTCCCTGATAACCCATTATATGATAGATCCAGATCCTTCAGATGAACCAATCTGCCTATGCTTGGTGATAGATTACCGGAGAGAGCCAGGGAGGAAAGATTCAGTGACAAAACCTCTTGGTTGGAATAGTTGCTGCAAGTCACACCGATCCATCCACAAGGCACAGAATCATTTGAATTCCAGTTTTTCAAATTCTGCGAATCATCCACAAACTTGCTCTTGATGTCAAGAAGATATTGACCTTCTAAATTCAACCCTCTTGTCTCAGAGATCCAAAGGGTTAGAGGAAGGAGAATACACATGGCAAGAATAGTAAGCTTCCTCATCATCTCCTTGACGATTCATTCATCCATTAAATCATCCTTACAAGACATCAAACAAGATGTTATTATACCATAAGACTATTAAAAAAAAACTCAATTCATATGGGCATAACTAGAATACTGGAAAGAAGAAACCATGGATCTAAATCAAAGACACATACCTCTGAAGATTTTAGTCCAAAAACGCGACTTTGTTGAAGGGAGAGAAAATTAAAAAGAGAGAAAGAAAGAAAAATTAGAGGTACAGACCTTTTTCTCTTCCCAGGAAAACAATATTTAAACGAAATGGTCAAACCATGATTAGTTTTTTTGATCATTAGAAGCTTTGAAGTTTGAAATTCGTTTTTCCCGCATTAAAATAATCTCTAAATCGTACTGGCATGCGTCTTTTAATATTAGTTTCAGAAGCTTTCAAGCGTAATGGCAACTTTGCTTTTGTTTATTTCAAGTAAAAAAATGAAGAAACTGAATATTCGTTTTGTCTTTGGAGCTACCAAAAAAAGAAGTTAAAGCTAATGCATCATTTGCGTAAAAACGAAGATTTAAAACTTACCTTTTTTTACAAAAAAAATCAGACATGGCCGACATGGTACGAGATTAAAACTAGGTAATAATTCGCACCTTGAGTGGATTGTGATTATTATTTTTGTTATTTTTAATAAAAATATATTAAATCTGTTTAATCTGAATATTCGTTTGGTTTTAAGTTTTTTTTTTGTTTTTAATATTCTAAAATATAATTATTAGTTTAAATTAATATTCATTTTAGTTTATTCGGTTAAAATGTTTGATTTTTTTGGTTTTTTCCGGTAAAAACTAAAAATTAATATTATTTGTTTATTTTCATGTTATGAATTTTAGATAGTCGTCATGTCGAACCAATAGTTTCATATTATAGTTTCTAAACAGATAATAGTTTAAAAAAAAGAAAAAGAAATTATTAAGACAAATCATTTCACTACAATTTGGTCGGTAGTGAAAGAAGCATTAAGAAAAAATATTTCAACTTTCAAAAAAATTAGATACTTCAATTGTGGTGAATACTTAGTTACAAGGTGCTCACATCAAGGTGCACATGCATGTGTATGTAAAAAGTATATAAAATAGTTGATAAAAATATAAAGATATTGTTAATTAATATTAAATAATATTTTTGTTCAAAATAATACATGAAAGATAAAATTAAAATTAATTTAAAATAAAAAAGACCTTGACACTAGTCATTTTTTCATATAAAGATAATAAAATTGTATCCGTAAATAGAGGTGGACACAGATCGGATATCTCAGTATTTGGAGGCATTCATGTCGATTCGATCTTTAGCCACCTAGATATTCGGTGACTCGGATATCCGAAATGTTTTAGAATTTTAAAAAATATCCTATTTGATCCGTAAATAAAATAAATTTTTTAAATAATTGAAAATTTAATAATATCATTTTATTACAAAAATAAAATATTATTTAACTTTTTAAATTATAGTACCTAATATAATAAATTTAATTCATAAAAATATTGTAAAACTGATATAAAGTATACTATATATAACGTATATATATAATTCTGTACATATATATATATATATGCATATAACATATCGAATCAGATATTTGTTCCTAAAAATATTGGTTTTTGTGATTTGCTTCTTTTTTGGATATTGTATTTTAGTATTTGATTTGTTTCGTAGAGTTACGGATATCCAGATTTTTTGGTTCAAATCAAAACAAATAACGAATCAAATCAAAATTTATAAATATTTTGCTCAACTTTATCCATAAACAATAAAAATAATATATATATATATATGTATAGTTTGGCTTTTGATTCGTTATCGATTTTTATTCGAACCGAAAAATTCAGAGTTTTATTGGAACCATGTATGTAAGTTTTATATTAAAAAAACGCAAAGTACAAAGTGTGAACATATTTATGAATATAGTGCGAACGCGTTAGTATACTTATTACCAAATCATTGTGAGGATGCCACGTGTATATTATAGTGTGAATGTATTTATTACAATGATTATCTTTTAATATATAAGGGATTTATTGCCAAACACAACGTAAACTAGTTTTTCACTTCACAATATTTCAGTTTTGGTTGTATATACAATCTGTAACGACTTGGTCCTCCAAATCCGATCCAAGTTTCAGGACGCGAAGTTATAGACATGTGTGTAAGAACCGCCTTTTCCATAACCGATCAGGCTACATGTGTCTACGCCAAAAGACAAGCCACCATGTTTCGCTGATAGTCAGAAATTTTTCAGAAATTTTCCAAACGCGTTCTTTCTGCTCAAATCCACTAACCTAACCGATATCATCACTTCTAATCACAATCCTGTAAAAAAGAGGAGGGAAATTGAAAGAGAGAGGAGGGCATGATTAGTGGATTACTCAGTGAGATGGCTTCTAAACCAGCCTCTCTGCATGGCACCTAATATGGCTCAATGTAGAACGAGAACTGATTAGCCACTCGAACATTCAACAAGACTCGATAAACAATCAGCTACACTACACGTACATACAATCAAACACATCACATTTACACACTTCAAACATCATTTCCTCACTTCTGTTGCTGTCCCTCACTGAAAGCCTACTACCGGACACACAACGGCTACTGTCATCCCTCAAGGCCGATGCTTGTACACTTAGCGGCACTCACCCTACCCCACGACAATAACACACGCCTAACCAGCACACACACACACACACACGCCCAACCGGCCAATCAAACATCCCAACAGAATTTACACTCCTTCCTCTTCATCATGCCACACTTCACGAACACTCACATACAACACATAGTCCCATCCTAACATACAATCATCTATCCCATTCAAGCTTCTAATAACCTAAATTCTTTCTACCCACTTAGCTTGCAATCAAGTCATAAACAAACAATAACACAAACAGTTATCTCACATCTATAAAAATAGAACTCAAAGAACTGAATAAAGAAATCAATAAAAGTATATTCGGATCGCACACAAATTATTCTTGTCGCAGCAATCTGAAGACCTTAGTGTTTCACCTTCATGATATAACTTGTTATTCTCCATTCAGACCATGAATTTGGATTTAACTTACTCATCAAGAAGTTTGACTAAAGGTTTTTCTCTTACTTTAAATGTCATCATAATGTGATATTCATACCGTTCGTTACTTTAGTCTTACTAAAATCATCAATTTTGTTGGAGTCCTGAAGCATATTTTATTAAACAATTTAGATTTTGGAGGTACAAAAAAGCAAAAAACAAAAAAAAAACAGAAAAATCACTTACACCAACATACAAAAAGATTACAGTCTTATGTCTTGAAGATGACTCATGCTGCCATGTGTAGAAATCCTTCAAGAGAAACATAATATGGTTAAACTTAACAAAAAACCAAAGAAAAGATGGATCTTGAGTTTTAGAGACTAAAATCCCGAGTTTTAGCAAGGCAAAACAATGGAACTTAACTCTACCAAGGTAAAAAAAAATTCTACTGAAATACCCTTTTCGAGTGACCACACATATTTGGATGGCTGCATCTTGTTACCTGGAGACATAACTAGATAAAATTATGTAGTTTTTTTCGCAAAGTTTTCTTTGTGTGTGTATATATATAGAGAGGTAATTTTAGGGTTGGAAGTTTTGATTTTGCCAATTCACATTTAGACATGAGTCATGTCATCATTTTTTTTCGTGAGAGTCTTTGTAAAAATGACATATAAGCAAATTTTTAAAAATTATCTGGTAAATAATAACTAGGGGATTACATTTTTAACTTACAGGTCAAAAAGAAAAAGATCATATGATCCTGTGGATTATGAATTTATTGACAAAACACAGTTTTGGATTGTTGAAGAAGAAGAACCTGGCGAGCTTGAATATAATGAATTAGAGAATGCTCTTGCTGAAGAATGTCCCAAAATGATGAAGTGACAAACCAATAAAATCTTGACGTAATTTTTAAAATATTGATTGAACTTTCTGATTTTTATCATATTTAATGCCGATTACCCTATTTTATTTTGGTTTTCAGATTTTGATAAGGATTTCACTATACCACATGCATAAAATGAAGTGAACTATGATATATAAAATCAAAATTAGTTGATGTGATTTGGTGTTAGTTTATTTTTGTTATCGACAATTTATCACAATGGTGTTTAATTTTATTATTCACATTAGACATTTAAATATTTTGGATTTGAAGTTTAATTATATTATTCACAATAGACATTTAAATATTTATCGATTTTAAGTCTTGATATTTTTTGTTAGATGTCATAACTTTTAGCTTGCTACAAAAATTCTAAATAATCTAAACTATTTTTAGATATTTTGTATGTAAATAAAAATAAAAAGAAACTAAAGTTAAGTATTTTCTAAATATTTTTAAACCATAAAATATGTATAGTATTTTTATAGCTAATATATTATTACATAATAAATTAATTAACTTATAAATCTGCGGTTCACCCACGATCAACCCAATAATTTGGTGATTCGGGAGTCATCCGGTTCAGTGTCCGAGTCGAATTTCAAAATACTATGTACAACTTTCTCTTTCTTTCTATCTTTGTCCATTTTCTTTATATATAAGTTTTACCTACTATAAAATATACAGGAGGGGAGATATTTGATTTTAACTCAAATCAATGGACTTGAGAAAAGGCCGAAAGAATAACGAAAGATAAATCGAAGCCCACAAGCGTAGTTTCAGGTTCTTGTGAAAAGGAGCGGCTTAGCAACATCTCTGCCTAAAAACCCTAGTTAGCGAGGGAGCGACGGAGAAGAAGCCTTACCTTTCTTTCTTTCTTTCTGTTCCTTTGTCTGACCTAGCAACCTGTCTCCTCCAGTCAATGGCTACTCCTTTGGAGTGTCTTCTCTCCATTGCTGGCTCAGTCTCTACAAGCTCCACTTTAGTCCGGGTCCGGATCTTCCGTCATGAAATCCCTCAGTTTCTCCAGAATTTCGGTCAGCATTTATTTAACATCTTATCATTGCTTCCCTGTTTTGAGTAATAGTTATTTGAGGAAAAGATCTTGATCCTGATCTAGTTGATGTGCCACAGCTCAACCCATTTTCCAATTTATATTGCCGTTTCTGATTTGATCTGAATTATTTTACTCTGCAGATATGTCGTCTGATATTGCAACTGTTTTGGTTGACATAATATTCCAAACATTGGCTATATATGATGACCGTGGCTCACGGAAAGCTGTAGATGATTTGATTGTAAAGGGCTTGGAAAATGTTGCCTTTATGAAAGCTTTCGCCGCCCTGCTTGTACAAGTTATGGAGAAGGAGTTGAAATCTTGTTTCAGTATCGTCTGTTACCGACTACTAGCCTGGTCATGTCTTCTTCTGGGGAAAAGTCAGTTTGCTACCGTTTCCAGGAATGGGTTTGTTAGGGTAGCATCAGCGCAGGCTTCATTACTTGGAGTCGTTATGGAGAGTTCTTTCCGTATGCGGAGGGCTTGTAAGAGATATATGTTCCATTTGTTCTCTCAGGTCTGCCTTTGTCTGTCAGCCTTTTTTCCCCAAATTGAATTAGATAATCAGTTGCATGAACTGTGTATATATGAAGATTGTTCGGTTGTTTTTTTTTTTGTAGTCACAAGCTGTCTACAATGCATATATCGACGAACTTAAAAATTCTCGGATTCCATATAAGGATACCCCTGAATTGTTAGGACTACTGATCGAGTTCACTTGTCCGTCTCCTGCTCTGTTTGAACAGTCGAAGGTTAGATAGTTACAATTTAATTTTCCATTTCGCTTTGTTTCTTAAACAAAACTTGATTTTCTAATGATTTTTTTCTTTAACTCTTCTGTTTTTCATTGGTCTGCAGGCGATATTTGTTGATATCTATGTTAAAGATGTCCTGAATTCTAGAGAAAAGCTGAGACAAAACATATGTAAATGTTTTCAACCTCTTCTTCTGCGCTTGTCACATGAGGAATTCCAAACTGTCATCCTTCCAGCAGCACTTAAAATGTTGAAACGCAACCCCGAAATTGTCCTGGAATCAGTTGGACTTCTAATAGCAAGTGTAAACATTGACTTAAGTAAGTATGCCATGGAACTGCTGCCAGTTATCTTACCACAAGCGCGGCATATGGATGAAGACAGGCGTCTTGGAGCTTTATCAATGGTTAGGTGCTTAAGTGAAAAATCAAGTAATCCTGATACTATAGAAGCAATGTTCGCGTCCGTTAAAGCTGTAATTGGAGGTAGGTCTTTATGCCTTGTTATTCATTGAATTCCTCATACCTGTATGTCCGATTTCTTCTTAATTTATAGATAGCGAATAGGCATGCTGACTATTATCCTAACTGATATTATATGATTAAATGCGGGATTCTGTCTTGAAGGTTCTGAAGGAAGACTTCAATCTCCACATCAAAGAATTGGGATGCTGTCTGCAGTGCAAGAACTGGCAACTGCTCCTGAAGGAAAGTATATTGGTTCTTTGTCTAGGACAGTATGCAGCTTTCTCATAGCCTGCTACAAGGACGAAGGTAACTTTTGGATGATTCATATCCCTTTTAAGTGAACAAAACTTTTCCGGATTTAGTTTAACTCTCTACCTTTATTGTCGCCTTCTAACTGATTACTTATTATTATCTGTAGGAAATGAAGACGTAAAACTTTCAATTTTGTCGGCCTTAGCTTCCTGGGTGTCTCGATCTTCTGATGCAGTCCAACCAAACTTTGTTTCTTTCATCGCCGCCGGTCTTAAGGAGAAAGAAGCTCTAAGGCGAGGGCATCTCCGCTGTCTACGGATCATATGCAGAAACCCTGATACAATATCTCAGGTCTCCTTGCAAGCATCTTTTCTGACTTTTATAATCTCAACCCTCTCTTTGACTAAATACGCTATTTACTATATACTACAGATATCAGACTTGCTGTCCCCTTTAATTCAACTTGTAAAAACCGGTTTTACGAAGGCTGTACAACGTCTGGATGGAATGTATGCTCTGCTGATCGTTTCCAAGATTGCTGCTTGTGACATCAAAGCAGGTTTAAACCAGGAGCTTACGTGTCACTTTGCTCTTATTCAGTAGAATCTGAAGGTCCAGTGTCACTTTCTGCTTAATCGTTTTATTTTCCTCGTGTTATCTCCAGAGGATACGATGGTGAAGGAGAAGTTATGGACTTTGATATCCCAACATGAGCCCTCGCTTGTGCAAATTAACATGGTAATATTTTCTGTATAAATTTACTTCTGGTACTTATTCTGTGATCTGCTCTTGCCATGGCAAGGTACTCACTTTTACTTTGCTTTTTTCTTCGTTTTGTATGTAACAACTAAAAGGCCTCAAAACTATCAAGTGATGACTGTGTTTTATGTGTCGAGCTTCTTGAGGTGCTACTCGTGGAACATTCCTCCAGGTAAATGTGCTGCCTAATGCTGGAGATTCGTTGTTTGCCTGTTTGTATAAGTCTTAACCATTTCTCCTGCTTAATTTTAGGGTCTTGGAAGCATTTTCAGTGAAACCACTGTCACAGGTAAACTAAGCGAGATCATGTTTGGTAACCTTTTCTTCTTGTTCTGGACCTAAGGTGTCATTTTCTATGCAGTTGCTTTTATTTCTACTCTGCCATTCAAGCTGGAATGTCCGTAGATCAGCTTACAATTCTGTTACCAAGATCTTTCACACAACTTCACAGTTTGCCACTACCCTTTTAGATGAATTCTCGGGTTTCCTTTCACTTACTCAGGAAAAAATCGTTTCTTCTAGAACCAGGTACAACTCATTTCACATTTTTAATGGTTGTGACCAAAATGCCAATATCGACTCATTCATTCTAGGTACTAACTTGGCACGTCTGTAGTGACAGAGATAATTCCGTGGATCAACAAGCTCCCCTCGTCCCTTCTGTAGAGGTGTTAGTGAAGGCTTTGATTGTTATTTCATCGGCTGCAGTTGCTGGACCTCCCAGCTCATGGATTGATCGTGCCATATTTTGCTCACATCATCCAATCATAGTTGGTACTGGAAAAAGAGATGCTGTTTGGAAGGTAATTTTGACATTACTAATTTTGTTTTGTTAATACTTAATCATGTTTCTTTTATTTGCACTATTTAATAGTGATTTCACCTTTGGATATACACAGAGATTGCAAAAGTGTCTCAAGACTTGTGGTCTTGATGTTGCTACTTTTTTGTCTACCAATGGACAAAGTGTTTGCAAGGTGATCTCACGACTGTCAGTGACTTCTACGTCACCAAGATTTGTGGTTTTCGTTTGTTGCTTATCATTATTAATCGACTATTGATTTTAATAAATGTTTCAGCGTCTGCTTGGACCAATGGGACTAGTGAGTCCCAGAACTTCTGAGCAGCAAGCGGCAGTATATGCCTTGTCCACAATGATGTCTCTGGCCCCAGAGGACACATTTACAGTGTTTAAGATGGTATTGCATTTAATCAAATTTGTTTTCTAATGAACGAATTTCTAAAGTTTAGTTTGTTTGCTGATATTTTTTATTTATCTTTCTAGCATATGCAAGAACTTCCAGATCGGCTATCTCATGATATGCTTTCGATGACTGACATTAAGGTACGTCTTCTCATTTTTGCTGTATGTCTTAATATAGTACATTATGGAGTTAGCACTTCTTTCCTCTCTTCGTAGACACTTGCCGAGTTCTAAAGTCTAACTGTAATATTTCATACAGAGTGCGATGGCTACTATACTTTTCAGCTGCAACTTTTGAGTAGTTATTACTTATATTTTTATGCTTTTATTCAGATCTTCCAGACCCCTGAGGGAATGCTTTCAAGTGAGCAAGGTGTTTATGTTGCTGAAACGATTGGTGCCAAGCACACAAAGCCGGAGACGGTACTTACATTCGTTTACTCTATGTTATGTGTTTTATACTTCATACGTCGTTCTACTTTTAGCATATTGTATCTAGTAATATCTCCTTCTTGTTACTTGTTGTAGATTTCTAATCATTCTCTGAAGAAAGGGTTGGCTAGTAGGGATGCTGCAAATTCGGGTAGAAGGGACAGTACGAAGTTGACAAAGAAAGCTGGTACACATATAGTTGAAACATTCTATTCAGTATTAGCCCCTCAGCATATATTCTTAAGTGAAATAATATTTGCAGACAAAGGAAAAACGCCAAAGGAAGAGGCACGTGAACTGATGCTCAAAGAGGAAGCCTCCATACGGGAAAAGGTTCACATGATACAAAAAAATCTTTCGCTGGTTCTTCATGCTCTTGGGGAGATGTGTCTTGCTAATCCTGTGTTTTGTCACAGTCAGTTACCGTCTTTGGTATGTAAAAGCTTCGGTGCTTAGTTCCATAAGAGTTGTAGTACATATCTTAGTGCCACAAAACGAAGAAACAGTTTTGGAAACAGTTAAATTTCATTCCTCTGCTACTGCCACTTCCATAATTTTAAGATTAAGCTCTTAAACTTTTCTTTCCCAGGCCAGGTTTTTGGATCCTTTGCTGCGATCCCATATTGTAGGTGATGCAGCCTTTGAGAACATGGTGAAGCTGGCAAGGTGTACAGTTCAGCCACTGTGTAATTGGGCTCTAGAAATTGCAACTGCTCTGCGTTTGATCGCTATTGATGAAGTTGATGCTTCATCTGATTTTCGACCATCAGTTGACAAGGCTGGGAAAACATATGAGGGTCTTTTTGAGAGGATTGTAAACGGGTTGTCCGTATCTTGTAAATCAAGCCCACTTCCTGTAGATTCCTTCACGTTCATCTTCCCGGTTTGTTTCTTATCATTTCTGTTGACATTATATATTAACTTGTATTTCTTGTCACTGAATGAGCTCGGCTTTTTGTCTTGTCAGATACTGGAGCGAATTTTACTGTCATCAAAGCGGACAACACTTCACGATGATGTGCTTCGCATTCTGTACATGCATCTAGATCCAATGCTGCCACTTCCAAGACTCCGGATGATATCAGTTTAGTGACTTGAGCCCTATCTGTTTTTACACTGTTATAGCTTTTATTGAATATTTAATTGTTCTCATATCTTTTCATGTCTGATCAATATTTTCAGGTTCTATATCATGTGCTAGGTGTTGTTCCTGCGTATCAAGCATCAATTGGGCCTGCACTGAATGAATTATGTCTTGGATTGCAAGCAGATGATGTCGCAAATGTATTTATTTTCCTGTGTTACATAGTGTTATATTTCTGGTTCTGTAGAGTTATAACTTATATTTCATTTCATGTTTACAGGCGCTCTATGGAGTATATTCAAAAGATGTTCATGTCAGAATGGCCTGCTTAAACGCAGTAAAGTGCATTCCAGCTGTTTCCAAATACTCCCTTCCCCAAAATGTTGATATAGCCACAAACATATGGATAGCTGTACATGATCCTGAAAAGGTTAACCATTCATAATTTGATATAATATCTAGTTATGTTTGCTGTTGGTTATTACTAAGTTCGTTTTCTATTGTACGTATATCTATATGAATGTTTGTTTGTGTCTTAACAACTAAGCTGATGTTCTTGGCTGGAGCTAACAAAATTCTTAGCCTCAGATGATTGTGTCGTTGCACAATCTGATACTCTGTGATCTTAATGCTTGCAGTCAGTGGCTGAAACAGCAGATGATATTTGGGCCCGTTATGGTTATGACTTGGGCACCGATTATTCAGGCATCTTTAAGGCACTTTCTCATATAAATCTAAATGTCCGATTAGCTGCAGCAGAAGCATTGGCTGCCGCACTGCATGAAAGTCCGACGTCAATCCAGGTTACAACATTTCTTGAATCATTACTTCTTGTGACAATAAGAAAGGTTTTTAAAAATTAATTATTTTTGCAGCTATCACTTTCTACTTTATTTTCCCTGTACATTCGTGATGCTACTACGTCTGGTGAGGATGTCATCCATGCTGGTTGGATAGGCAGGCAAGGAATTGCCTTGGCACTGCAATCCGCTGCCGATGTCTTGACAACAAAGGACCTTCCTGCTGTTATGACCTTTTTGATATCCCGGGCTCTGGTATTTTCTTCTCACCCTGTCAGATAAATGCTTCTGAATTGAAATAACTCACTACTTACGTTGTTTTTGAAACTATAGCTAGCTTTTGACGTCTATTCAAAGCGTTATATGAACTTTGTATTTTTTTCCCAAAATCCAGGCTGATCCCAACCCCGATGTTCGTGGAAGGATGATCAATGCTGGTATTATGATTATTGATAAGCATGGCAAAGAAAACGTTTCATTGTTGTTCCCCATCTTTGAGAATTATTTAAATAAGAAGGTCTGGTCTACAAGAAAACGTTTCATTGTTTGTTTCATGATGATTACAAATAGCTTCTGAGCTTCATCTAATCTCTTATCATGCAGGCATCAGATGAAGAGGCGTATGATCTGGTTCGTGAGGGTGTTGTTATATTCACTGGAGCATTAGCAAAGCACTTAGCAAAAGTGATAACTCTACCGTTTGTGTAATTCTTGTTATAACGCACATGATTTTCTTCTCTATCTTATATGCTCACTAATGATTACAGGATGATCCTAAAGTCCTTACTGTCGTGGAAAAGCTGTTGGAGGTGTTAGATACACCTTCAGAATCTGTTCAGCGTGCAGTCTCAACATGCCTTTCTCCACTTGTGCAATCAAAGAAAGTATGTTTTTGCGATTACGTTGTTTCTTATTAGTTGGCTTGAAGAAATTTTATGGCCTGTCATCGTGTATCTCTCATTTTTTGTTAGGAGGATTCCCCTGCCCTTTTTTCGAGGCTCTTGGATAAGCTAATGAAGAGTGATAAATATGGTGAGCGAAGAGGAGCGGCTTTTGGTCTTGCGGGAGTGGTTATGGGCTTTGGAATTTCTAGCTTGAAGCAATATGGTCTTGTAGTCACTTTGCAAGAAGCTCTTATCGACAGGTGCTTCTGTCTGCATCCTATTTGCATCCTTTTTTATTTCATATTTATAGATGGTATTTTAAATTTTTTGTTTATGTGCTTCTTTTGTCGTTCATTTTGGCTTGTGAATCTATTCACTTTTTTCTTATTTTGCTTTGGTCTTTTAGCTGTCAGAGTCAAAAGTCCCTTCTCATGAATTAGCATGAACCATTGTAGTGGGTTATTTAACTGTACTTTTTTGTTTTTGTTTAATCCTGTATTTTTGTTCCATATGTAGTTATCATATATTTTGTATAATATCCTGCTACTTTTTATGTAGGTCAATATTCCACCGCAGTGGCGTATTTAACTGCTGTCGTTTTTCTTGCAGTGCTATATATTTTTTTATCATATGTAGGGATAATATGCAAACCTTTCTTCACATCCGCTAAGCCCTTTGTGTTTTGGCTGCAGAAATCTTGCAAAACGGCGTGAAGGAGCGCTACTTGCATTTGAATGTCTCTGCGAGAAGCTTGGAAAATTATTTGAACCGTAAGTGAAATCTCTAGTGATCAACATGTTAAAAGCTAATGTTGCAAGTTGCAACTTGCTAATAATCTCATATTTGATTCTTTTGATTAAGGTATGTGATCAAGATGTTACCCTTGCTTCTGGTGTCGTTCTCTGACCAAGTTGGGGCTGTTCGTGAAGCAGCAGAATGTGCAGCTCGAGCTATGATGTCTCATCTATCCGCATATGGTGTGAAACTTGTCCTTCCTTCTCTACTCAAGGTGATAGTTTATACTATTCTAAAGATCTTTAAGTTTAGTTTCTATAACTAAGGTTTTGTGCATTGACATGTGCTCTGCTTATGATCGTCGTTTTTATTGTATAAAGTATGTGATAGTGCTATTTTCTTTTTCGTTTATATGCTTTTGGTGGAATTAAATAGATGGAAAATTTTTACTGATGCTTGTATGATTGCATTTTGATTATCACTCCCTTTTCTTATAGTTCTATTCTGTTTTAGTGTTGCACCTAAGTAATAAGGTTTGGTTAGTAAAGCTGCTATTACTCGTTGCTTTTATTCTTTGGTCTTGCATGAAGTGTACGTTTCTGCTTATTTCGTTGTTTTTGATAGGGTCTTGAAGATAAAGCATGGAGAACAAAGCAAAGCAGTGTACAGCTCCTCGGAGCTATGGCATTTTGTAATCCTCAGCAACTGTCTCAATGCCTTCCTAGGGTTGTGCCAAAACTTACAGAGGTGTGTAATGCATGTAGTTTTCAGTTGCTTCTTAATTGATACCCTTACTTTTGGTTTCCCCTGACCAATTTGGGGCTTTTCGTTATGCATATAGATTTCATCCTGGGATAGAATTTCGTTCCGTAGGTTATTTGATATTATCTGATTCCATGACGTAAAACTATACAGGTTTTGACGGATACACATCCAAAAGTTCAGTCAGCTGGGCAGCTGGCACTTCAGCAGGTTGGACTGATATAACAGAACATATTCCATATTTCGTAGACTTTACTGACTTGAGTCTTCTCAACAATTATTCTTAGGTTGGAAGTGTCATAAAGAACCCAGAGATATCCTCTCTTGTCCCCACTCTTCTATTGGCCTTAACAGATCCGAATGAGTACACACGACATTCTCTCGACATCCTTCTTCAAGTAAGGATTCTATATTTCTCTTGTGGTTGTATTTCTCTTCTTTTGCTTTTTTCTTCTCACTTTCTCTTCTCTTGTTCCAGACAACATTCGTAAATTCTGTTGATGCCCCTTCACTTGCACTATTGGTACCAATAGTCCATAGAGGATTAAGAGAAAGGAGTTCTGAAACGAAAAAGAAAGCTTCCCAAATTGTAGGTAATATGTGTTCTTTGGTGACAGAGCCAAAGGATATGATTCCTTACATAGGATTGCTGCTTCCCGAGGTTAAAAAGGTAATTTTCCGTTCTTAACAAAATAATGAGTTCTCTCTTACATACGTTTTTATATTCGTTTGAACACTGGAGTTGTCAGGTTCTTGTGGATCCAATTCCCGAGGTACGTTCTGTGGCAGCAAGGGCTGTAGGGTCACTTATCAGAGGAATGGGAGAGGACAATTTCCCAGATCTTGTTCCATGGCTATTCGAGACTCTAAAATCTGATACAAGCAATGTTGAAAGATCTGGAGCTGCTCAGGGCTTAAGTGAGGTATGTAGAGTAAAATGTATTTTTGCTTGCTTTGTTTCCTTACGTCAAAACACCTAGTTTGATGTCGTGTAAATTCACTACATTATCTGTTAGCTTTAGCACTTTTCCAGTACATGAGAATTAGAATTTTATTATTCAATTTTATGGAGACGTCTCTGTATATATTTATGCTCGTCTTCGATCAATATGGTACCAACGTATAATGTTGTTATTAAGTACATCCGAAACTGATATGGTGTATAGCATCTTTGGAAATAGATCAGATTGCAAAATCGGTGATCTCAGCTTCTGCTAACAATTGTTTCTGACTAATTATAGCTGCATATGTTATCATTTATTTTCTTTATGTTTCTCTTCAGGTTTTAGCAGCTCTTGGGACAGAGTACTTTGAGAATGTACTTCCTGATCTCATTCGTCATTGTTCTCATCAAAAAGCATCAGTCCGGGATGGTTACCTTACGCTTTTCAAGGTGAAGTCTGTCACAGATATTCCTCAAACTTCACTCTCGTAAGATTTTTCTAAAAGCTTTCGCTTGTTAATTGCAGTTCTTACCAAGGTCCTTGGGTGCTCAATTCCAAAACTACTTGCAGCTTGTGTTACCAGCCATTCTGGATGGTGAACCTATCACTTTTAGCAGACTTTTAACTTCTAGACTAGGGTTTGACTTATGAAAACTGATGGTGCCCTAATACTTTAGGTCTTGCCGATGAGAATGAATCTGTTCGTGATGCAGCCCTGGGGGCTGGCCATGTACTGGTGGAGCACCATGCAATAACGTACGAATTTTCACCATCTGTTTCTTTTTTATCTCTTGGTTGCATGGTTAACTAGATTATGTAATGTTGACTTACCATGATCCTTGATTGATTATATTTCTACTCATTTGATTAGTTCCTTTAATTTTGTTACTCTATTTTTCCTCTTGGACCAATTGGAAATTATAAACTGGAGTAGCCCATGAAAGATTCAGTTGATAAATTCTATTTTAATTGATTGTTGGTATTTAGAGAAGCTTCTTTTATTATTCAACATCTCAGGTCTGAATTTGCATAATTTGTTATACAGGTCTCTGCCTCTTCTTCTTCCAGCTGTGGAGGATGGTATTTTTAATGACAATTGGCGAATCCGTCAAAGTTCCGTTGAACTGCTTGGGGATCTATTGTTCAAGGTTAATATATTTTCTCTTGTGTTTTCCTTGTTGTTTAATACCCACCCACAACCTGTAGCCCAATACTTACTTGGTAACCGTTGTTATCCTCATAGCCTGTTATAGATGTTGCAGTGCCTTGTTTTCTGTGTGTAATGTACAAGTTCAAAGAGTGTGAAATAATTTACAATTATCGTGTGAAATAATTTACAATTATCTTCAGCAGTACTGATATTTGGAGCTTTGATACTAGGTTGCTGGTACTTCGGGTAAAGCTCTGCTGGAGGGTGGAAGTGATGATGAAGGTGCAAGTACTGAAGCGCAGGGTCGAGCAATTATTGATATTTTAGGAATGGACAAGCGCAATGAAGTTCTTGCTGCCTTATATATGGTCCGGACTGATGTTAGTTTGTCTGTTCGTCAGGTAATGTTATTACATGTTCATCTACGTGTTTTGTTTAAATGTATGTACTTCACTTGTGAGATGAAAAATAAAATGTCTGCTTTTTCCAGGCTGCACTACATGTATGGAAAACCATCGTCGCAAATACACCAAAAACATTGAAGGAAATAATGCCAATCTTGATGAGTACATTAATATCGTCTTTAGCATCACCATCCTCTGAGAGGCGGCAGGTTTGGATCCTACTTTTTTTTCTCTCTCTTTCCCTGTATTTTTAACCTGTGGTTGTCTAAGTCTATTATACTGTGTAGGTAGCAGGAAGATCACTTGGAGAGCTTGTCAGGAAGCTTGGTGAAAGGGTGCTTCCTCTTATCATTCCAATCTTAGCCAAAGGGCTGAAAGATCCGGATGTTGACAAACGACAAGTAAGCCTAATGCCGAACCAATAAACTTTTTGTGCTTTTTTTTCTCAATGAACTATTTTAGATATTATAGTGATGTTGCTAACCATGAAGTGATGTTTTTTATTTTTATCATAGTAGAGCTGACATCGTTGCTATGTCTAGTCACTGACATTTATTTATTTAATCTCTTAAATTAGGTATTAGGTACTACTGGTTTATTTATGTTCAATGAATTTGAGACCTGATTCATGATTTTATGTCCATGCGATGTTTAAATGTTTTAAGATTGACTAACTGATGTTAAGCATATGCAGACATATCAGGCACATGTCATTCATCTCTTAACACGTTGGCTTGATATTGTAATACATGATTGACAGGGAGTATGCATTGGCCTGAATGAAGTAATGGCAAGTGCTGGGAGGAGTCAGTTGCTGAGTTTCATGGATCAGCTCATCCCCACAATTCGGACAGCACTTTGTGATAGGTTTGTTTTATTCTTCCTAAAGCACACCTAGAAAGAGTGGTTTGATGAATTGAATGAATGCATCAGCTTCTTATTCAGTATGTTTCTTTATTCTATTGAAAGATTTAACATTCTGAATATCTATAACTTTCGTCTACAGTTCTCTTGAGGTTCGTGAATCTGCTGGACTAGCATTCAGCACTCTGTACAAGGTACCTGTACTGAATTCTGTTGCTTATAAGCTTGTTCTTCCATTTATATTATATTTATTGTTTGTCTACTTTGAAATGTAGAGCGCTGGATTGCAAGCAATGGATGAGATTATCCCAACTCTTCTGGAAGCATTAGAAGATGATGAAATGTCTAATACTGCCCTGGACGGTCTTAAACAAATAATAAGGTTTTCTTTTACTTGTTCCTCGGGCTCTTGTTCCCGTTTCCCGTTCGAGGTTTTCTGGTTTGCTGAATTGACTTTTGGAATATCAGTGTTAGGACAGCTGCTGTTCTTCCGCATATCTTGCCCAAGCTTGTTCATCTACCTCTCTCGTATGTGTTCCTTTTTGTCTACTTCTGTATATATTCATCATCAAGCATAATGAGTTACTCTTTTGTTGTCTCAAACATTAAAAAATGCTATGTCTAGTGCCTTAAATGCACATGCTATTGGAGCCTTAGCCGAAGTTGCGGGTGCTGGTTTTAACACTCATCTCGGGACCATACTTCCTGCTTTGCTCTCTGCAATGGGAGATGAAAATAAGGTAAAGAATAAGATTGTCACCACTCAAATTTGTATGAAGGCAATTCTTATCTTTTTATTTGAGCTTATGGTCATATTTCTTGTCGCAGGAAGTACAAGAATTGGCACAAGAGGCAGCACAGAGGGTGGTTCTTGTGATCGACGAAGAAGGAGTTGAAACTCTATTATCAGAACTTCTCAAAGGAGTGTCTGATAGTCAGGTTTGTTTGTTAGCTCTTTTAATTAAGTATATTACTTTGGCATGCAAGTAATTAAGGTGTTTAAATTGTTTGTTTTCAGGCATCAATAAGAAGAAGTTCTTCCTATCTGATTGGTTACTTCTTCAAGAGTAGCAAGCTTTACTTGGTTGATGAAGCTCCAAACATGATATCTACCTTGATTGTTATGCTCAGTGATTCTGATTCAACAACTGTTGCGGTAGGCTAGTTTTCCAAAAACGGAAAGAGTTAAAGTGAGCATGTCTTGTCTAACTTGCTCTCCTTGAAACAGGTTTCCTGGGAAGCTTTGGCTAGGGTTATTGGTTCAGTTCCAAAAGAAGTACTTCCTTCATATATAAAACTTGTACGTGATGCTGTATCTACAGCTAGGGACAAAGAGCGCAGAAAGCGGAAGGTCAGCTTTGTGCTATATTTCAAAGAATGTCACTATAACAGAGATTAATAAGCGATTATATTACAGATGAGTGATGTTTTCTGTGTTACTTGAAATGCAGGGAGGATATGTTGTTATTTCGGGTTTATGCCTTCCTAAATCCCTTAAGCCATTACTTCCAGTATTTTTACAGGTATTCTGTAAATCTTACTTTTCTAGTGCCAAGGCAAACTTAAATCAGATCTTTAAATTGTGTATAAGCATTGGTTTTTGGGTGGCTTGAGCTTATCTCGCATTTGGAATTTTTCTTACCGAAGTCAGAGATAATACTCCGTTTAGTATAATCCTTTTGCTATGACTTCCAGGGTCTAATTAGTGGATCAGCCGAGTTAAGAGAGCAAGCTGCACTTGGTCTTGGTGAACTTATTGAAGTTACTAGCGAGGAAGCATTGAAGGAGTTCGTCATACCGATAACAGGGTATGCAGTGTGTGAATCTTAATTCCTTTGTTTTGCTACTTCTGCTACTAATCGAAAAGCAGTATTTCTTACTTTACCAAAGCTTTTATTTGGATTAATTATGTTCAAAGTTTCACTGAAAAAATACCATTAAAATGTTATAAGGTATGGAACTGTCTGTTGAACTAAGATTTACATTTATTGTTATTTCAGGCCTCTTATTCGGATCATAGGAGATCGGTTTCCATGGCAGGTCAAAAGCGCTATCTTGGCTACATTAATCATTCTAATACAAAGGGGTGGGATGGCGCTTAAGCCGTTCCTCCCTCAACTTCAAACAACATTTGTCAAGTGTCTACAAGACCCTACAAGGTAAGTTTATAAATATGTAGTGAAAGGAAACAGCTATCTCGGTAACAGTTCGGATTTAGTCCGGTCTGTGGAATGTGTTCTCTAGAAAATGGAGTTGTATTGTTCATTTCTGATCATCGTATTCTCGTCTACTTTCACACTGCAGGACCATCCGTTCTAGTGCTGCGCTTGCCTTGGGGAAGCTTAGTGCATTAAGCACGAGGATTGACCCATTAGTTGGTGACTTGACGACTAGTTTCGTGGTAATTTTTGCATGTCTTAGCAACCGATGCATAATTTCAGTAATTTGTAGATCTAGTTGTTAGTTTCTGAAATCCGTTGTGTATCAGGCTGCAGATTCTGGGGTACGTGAGGCCATTCTATCTGCTATGAGAGGTGTAATAAAACATGCTGGGAAGAGCATTGGGCCTGCTGTTAGAATACGCATTTTTGATCTCATTAAGGAACTAATGCACAATGATGATGACCAAGTTCGAATTTTTGCCACTAGCATGCTGGGTGTCTTATCACAGGTATGGGGTTTTTACATGCCAACGGAACTTTTTGTTTTTAGTTATGTGATAATTGTACTATGCTTTGATGAAGCCCAAGCTTCTTACTATTGTATTTTTGCAGTAGTTATGTGATAATTGTACTTTTGATGAACTTCTTACTGTTGTATTTTTGCAGTACCTAGAAGCTGCACAACTCAGTGTTCTGCTTCAGGAAATCATTTCTTTATCTACTTCACCAAAATGGAGCTCTAGGCATGGCTCAGTTCTCTGTATTGCATCCTTGCTGAAGCACAACCCTTCGACCATTATGACATCTCCACTCTTTTCCGCAGTGTTAAATTCTCTTAAGAGCTCTTTGAAAGACGAGAAGGTACCCTTTGTGAGACATAAGTTTTCCATGGTTATCTGTTTGACTAATTCTGACATCTTCTTTTAAATAGTTTCCATTACGTGAAACCTCGACAAAGGCCTTGGGAAGGCTTTTGCTACATCAACTTGCAATTGAGCCTTCCAACACAGCAAGAGTGGTTATCGATATCCTTTCATCGATAGTCTCAGCTTTGCATGATGACTCGAGTGAGGTCCGAAGAAGAGCTCTCTCTTCACTTAAAGCTTTTGCAAAAGTAAGTAATAAGATTCTAGTAGTCGTTTTGAGTTGATTCCTTTGTTAGTGATACGTAAGGCGGTAACGTAAGACGTGTCTTTTTTTTACAGAATAACCCGGCAGCAACCATTGCCAATGTCAGTGTTATAGGGCCTCCGCTTGCTGAATGTTTGAAAGATGGAAGCACACCAGTGAGACTTGCTGCCGAAAGATGTGCTATGCACGTGTTCCAGTTAACAAAGGGTATTGAATCTGGATAACATATCTCTGGACACTTCTCAGTTTTGAGTTCCAACCATTTATGCTGGCACAGTTTGAGTGCATACGCATGTAAGTTTCTGTTACTAATTTACATTTGTTGACCTCTCCAGGCGCAGAAAATGTTCAAGCAGCTCAAAAATATATCACAGGATTGGATGCCCGACGGTTATCCAAGTTGCCTGAACAAAGGTACTTTATCTTCATTACATTTCACTTTATACATTTTAGTCATTCATCTGCCATAAACGATTCAAGATATGGCTTATCCTTCAGTCCATAGAATGATGAAATCTATAAACGTAGAATTTTTTTAAAACCATAATTAATGCTTGCATGCCTTTGATGCCTGGACCTTTGTTGTGGATAAAGTTCGGATGGACTCACATATATTACCTTTACAGCGATGACAGCGACGATAGTGAAGATGATGATGGGCGTGGGTAGGAGGAAACTTGTGTTCTCTCCACTTCGTAGAAGAGGTTCATTGGTTTTTCCCTATACGCATTTCTGCAAAAGCATTATCCCGTGAGTTGCGGATGATACTTGATCTGGATTCATTGGCATGAGACTAGCAACAGTTACACCGATGAGATAGATTATACCTTGTTTTGGTTTATCAAATATTTGTTTTTTTGCTTGCAAATTATGTACTGGTTTTGTAATGTCGGAAATGGTTTCTCTTCATGATTTTGTTTTACATTGACTTTACAAAACTCTACTACTGAATCCACGCTCCATCCCTCTGTACTTCACTCATCACTAAAATTCCCAATAAAAGAAAACTCATCAATATTTACCAGAAAGACCAAATGTTTTATCATAAATATTATAAAAAATAGGTAAACTTTTGATGGCAAAAAAAGTAGTTAAACATATATTTATACTCAGTTTCTCATAGTTAACTAATCTAACTTTAGTGTTAGATTTGAAAGGTGAAATTTTGGGGTAGGATTTAGGATTTAAAAATAAATATCTAAAAATTGAAATTTAAAATAAGAAAAATAGTTTCAAAAATATTTTTTCAAATTTCAAAATAAATTTTGAAAAAGTATTGAAACAAAAAGATAAAATAATAAATAAAAGTATGAATTAAAAATGTATTATTCGAAAATAATATCTTTCTTTAATTTAATTTAATTTTTGATTATTCAAATAATTATTTAAATGTATATATTTAAATAATAAGGTACAAAAGTACTTTTACAGTTTTACCTCTTTAGTTTTAAGAAATCAAAAATACGGATGTGCAACCGAACATATTATGTTCAATTAAATTCTTTTACCTCATAAAACCTGTCTTGGTCTTCTTCTTCGCGTATTATTTTGATGAAAATACATTATTTTAGTTTCTTTTTCAGAGAATTTTTAGACACTATTTATAAAGTGTTATGTATATGTGTGTCATCACCACAATGAATTTTAACAAAAAAAAGATGATGTCTTTGAAAAAATATGACATGATACTAATCTTATTATGACATGTAGAATTTTCCGTATAAAAATTTATCTTCTTTTTGTTAATTTTTTTTAAATATGGTAATGACTTTTGATTCATGTATCATCATTAATGTAAACTTTCTATATAAATATTTATTTTTTGCAAGAGTATTAAAATATATCAATAACTAATAACTCATATATCACTACTAAATTAATATATATATATATCAAATTAATAAAACAAGATAAATATATTTACGAATATATATTTTTACATCAATTTAAGTATCATATTCTGTATAAATATATACATTTTACCAAAATTAACTGTAAGCGTGCAGTAAAAATACAAAACTAAAATAATACTAATAAAAAAAGTTTGATAGTCAAATGATTAAAAAATTATTTATCGGTTCATTAGGTTTATTAAAAACTGAATTTTCTCAATTTAACATATTTTAACAAGAACCAACAAAAATCCAAAATTTATTATAATTTATATATATATATATATATAACTAGGTGATAAGAGATATATAGTGAAAAGTTTTGTTTTCATCAAATATAATTTTAACTTTATTAAAATTTAAATAAAATAAAATTAAAATAGTTAGACCAAAACAAAAGAAATAAGACTACAAAAATATGTATATGATTTTTTCTTCTCAAATCGTTGAAGTTCAAATATAAAAATAATGATGTCCAAATGTAGATTTAATTATTTTCTATAATAAAAAAGTATGTTGAATTTTAAATTATTACTCCACGTATAATTCAGTTTGGCTTAGATGAGTCAAATAAGCTTAGCGTTAGGCTTGCCAAAATATGTTTCGTCATTGTCAGCCTATTGTTCATAAGTCAGCCATTTTTTGTAACTCAGCAGTATTTTCTGGTTTATTTGTATGTGTAAATTAGCAATAATTATATTAACTCAGCCGTCAATACTGCCATAACGGTTTTAAATACACAGCAACGATTTTCTACGTGCGCCGAACTTTTTTTTGATGGCATTAAAAAATAATAACATTCTTGTACAGTTCTTTTTGTTATAGCGTAGTCCGTCAAAATTACAAAATCGTATTTTTATTTTGTTACAAATACAATTATAAATATATTTATCCAAATATTATAATTTTCTCATTATTAATAACATAAGACATGCATTTTTAGTCATTTAAACCACTGGTATTCAAATGTTCTTTAAAAAAAAAACAAATAAATTAGCACTAAATATTGTATTTGGATGTAAATACTACCTATTAAAACGAACAACGGTTGAATGCAATATAGAAATGTTGTAACTAGATGTTGCATTAAACACAAAACTGAACATGGCCTTATTGAGTGATTCAACATTTTTGTCCGTGCTATTGATTGAGCGACTCAATCCTTATCCATCGGATGTACTCCATCCACCGGCCAAAGTTTCAGAGTGTTGCACAACCAACAAGCTTAGCTCCATTACCATACACTTTGACCATCTTCGGATCAGTTTTAGAGTGTTACACAACCAGCAACCTTGATTACATCAGTCAAAATGATATCAGCGGCTAAAATCACTTAAACAAAGCAAAAACATGTTGTTCACGTAATCGAGCCAAAAATGTTAAGAAAATAGTTATGCATACGCCGCAGAGATTTAAATTATGATACATCGGAATATGCTTCTTATAGCCCTTCCTAGAAAATGTAAAAAAGAAACAAGTTACGTGCAAATAAGAACTCAATAAGAACACTGTTATTTATCGTTTAACGGAACGTCTTTCGTAAAATAAAACTAAACAATATTACAAAATAAACTTTTGAATAAATAACTCCGACTAAGTTTTTTAGAATATCTTTCATAAACGAAACTAAACAGTTTTTACAAACTAAACTTCCGCAAAAGTAACTTCGAGAAAGTTATATAGAACATCTTTTGTATAAAAATTAAACCGTTTTTTTTTCATGAAATAAGCTTCTGAAAAACTAACTTTGACAAAGTTTTACGGAACATCTTTCATAAAACAAGGCTAAACAGTTTTACAAAATAACTTTCATGAAACAAAACGAAACAATTTTTTTCGAAGACAACTTCCGTAAACTTAAACAAAGCTTAACATCCTTATACGAAATAACTTTTAAGGGAAATAAACAGAACTACACAAAATAATTAACATAAAACGAAAGAGGCGGGAAGAGCCAACAAGGAGATCTTCCTCACCCTCTCTCTCTTCCTTTCCCCTTGTTAATATCTCCTCGCCCATATGATCTCTTCGTTGCTCCTACCTCCTCACCGTGATCTAAATCGTAAATAAGCCCAAACAAGTGACAAACTATCTAGGTGGAGAAGAATATGAAATAATAATGAGAAAAGGAAAATTTCTGAAGAGGAAAAATACAAATCTTAGAGAAAAGGAATAACTAGGAAAAATGAAAGAGGATAAGTTTGAATCTATGGCAGAATGGGAAGTCAGCCGACCTAGAGAGCACTATATAAACAAAGGTCAAAACAGAAGAGAAGGGACACATTTATTCATGATTTCCTAGACTCCACATGCTTTGCATCTGGATTTAGCCTTAAGGAACTTAGTTTTGGGTAGATTTAGTCTAGTGAACCTAAGTTAGACGTTATATCCGCCATGTTTTGTTGTTCTATTGCTTGTTTCTGATTATTAGATGAATTTTGCATAAGCAGTGTTAGCTCTTGTGCACAATTATATATAAACAAAATATGTTTGTTTTGATCCTCAAAGGGGTGCTTAGGCAGCTTTTCATAAGGTCCGGTCTGAAATTAATAAAAACAATTTACATCTAAAAATCACCCAAACACTACAAATCGAAAAAGACATAAAAGATGTAAAAAATCAAGAAGAGGAAGAACCACAAGATCACCCACATAAAGCTAACAACCATCAAGGATGGTATGAAGAAGAAAACAGCCAGATAAGCGAAGCATGAGAAGTTTATGGTAATTTTGAAGGAGAAGTATCACAGCTAGTAAATGTTGGTTCTGAATCTAATGGAGAAGAAGATGAAGAAGAATCTTGTGTTGAAGAGAGACCATCGTGTGAAATACCATACTCTGATCAACATGAAGACAGCAAACAGAAACTCATTCTCAAGTCAGATAGAAGACTTTGTCCCCTTTTTTTTTGTCATCTAAGACTTTTTTTCTTTTGAAACTGAATTGTCATCTAAGACTTTGTCTTTGTTGAAGAAAATATAGAGGAGAAGCAGAATGTCGGCATGTCTTTGTTGAAGAAAAAGTCTTAAATAAGGCTGGAAAAATGATGATAAGTTTAGATACATCTATTTTGCAGGTCAAGAACCATAAAAAATTAAAAATACTTATGCTGGGGAGACGCATTTAGATTTTTCTTGATTTTTATGATTTTCTCCAATTTTATATCTCATAAAAAAATTATTATTATTTTATTAAAATATTAATTTATTATTTAAAATTTAACTTTCTTTTCGGTATGAGCTGTAGTTAATTGATAACATTCATAAATTGATGTACTAAATTGACAAAACAGTTAACAGAAATTATGAAATTAAATAACAGAAAGGTTAAGTAATTTTTTGTCAAAAAGGTTAAGATTAGTTATAATTTTTCTTGTCAAATTTCTTATAAAAATTTAGTTAGAATAATTTTATAGAAAAGATTAAATTCACATTGATATAAATATTTGATTAATTACATTTTAGATATTTAATTATTTTAAAAATAAATATAAATAAAATTTTAAGAGTATAATACATATTTCAATATATTCATTTATACATTCAGTTTTTGGTTTGCTTTATTTACAATTTTTAGACTAGGTAGTCATCTGCACTGTATGTAAAGTGAAATAGTTGATTAGATTGTTTATTTTATATTGTAGTAAGGGATTTTTCATATTGCTTTTTCTAGGGATGGTTCATATATCTGTTCAGATTCAATTGATCTAATCAGATTTTGAATTTTTAGAGTTAGAAATTTAAAGCTGATTTGGATATTTACAAAAAAAAAACTATATTTGGTTTGGATTTGATTTGAATTATTGCGGGTTTAGTTTGGGTTTGAGTTCGAGTACTCATTTTAATTATGTAATTTTTAACAGAAATCTAAGTATACTTTAAGTCCTCAAAATCCGAAAATAAAATAATGTAAAACATAAAATTTGACTAATGTAAGACTTAATAATTAAATTTACATTAAAATTAATTCAATTTAAATATTTGGATAGAGAAAATAGATATTTCAGTATTTTTAACATTTTTGTTATTTTAGATATTTATTTGTGACTATTTTGACAATTTTTAGATATTTCATATTTTGGAATATCTAATAGATATAAAATACTAAAAAAATATTTTCGGTATCTAAAATATTTCAGTTTGGATTGGATTCTAGTATGGTGATCCGGATATTAAAATTGTAGATCCATCTAGTACTTAATCAATTTTAATTTGTGTTTACTATTACTTTCAAATCAAGTTCGGTCCGGTTCTTCGGATTCATATATTTTACCGAGACTTAATTTCTTCTACTAATATAAAGAAAAATAAAATAAATGTAATAGTTTGGGCCTATTTTACACAATTATTGGACCATATATTAAGAATACCAATGAAAATGGTTGGACGTCGTATCAATATTGTTGAACATGTTGCAAAATTAATGTAGTCTATATCCAATAACATTTAATTTCTTATAAAAAAATCTTGGAAAATATAATAAAAACACGATACAATCGAGTAAAAGGCGGTTAGGGTTGCGTCGAAAATGATGTGATATCTTCGCTCTTCACTCGGCACTTGAATTTGTTTTTATTCGATTTCGTGAATTTTCTTTCCTTTTACAGTTTTTCTGATTTCTGACTTTTTTCTAGCGATTTGATTTTGTTTCCAATTCTTTGTCTGATATGAAAACTCTGTAAAGAAAATCAACATTTGGCTAAACTAAATATTTGATTTTGTGTGCGGTGTTTTTTTCACTTCAGTTTCCTTAATTCATAATCAATCACAATTATTTGTTGGTTTCATGGACAAAAGCTTCAACGATGACTAGGTTGGGCAATGTACGAAACTTTCAGTTTTTAAAAACATTCTCATTCTAACATTTTAGTTGATGCGAATCTTAATGATTTTGTAATTTTTTTCTTTCAATAATACTCTCTCCGTTCCTAAAAGATAGACTTTTTAGAGTTTTCACACATATTAAGAAAACGCATTAAATCGCTATAATAAATTTATCGTTTTCTGTAATTTTCAATAATTTTTAACCAATAGTAATCTAATAAAACCAATTAATTTTCTTAAAGTTTGTAATTTTTTCATAGAAAACATAAAATATACATCTTTTTGAAACAAATATTTTTTCCAGAACATGGATCATTTAGGAAGAGAGAGAGTAATATTCAGTAGTTACACTGAGAGAATTTTAGTTCACCAATTCAAATGTTTAAAATGCATAAATTAAAACTGAGTTGATTTTTAAAAAAAATAGTGTGTAAACAACATTAAATTATATGCGCTGGAGTTAAAAAAAATTAGGGTGTGAATACAATAACTTTTAACTAATTATGAGACTGCTCCATTTTTATTCTAATTTTCAAGTTATTGTGAAACTTCCACATGTCAATTACTGTTTGAATACATTTATTATAAATTTTTCTTTTTTAATATGTAAAGGATATCGAAAATAAGTTTGGTTTGATATTTTTGGTTCTAGAAAAAACATTCATGCTTAAAAATTAATATAAAAATAAATTAAAGTATGGGGTTGTAAAAGCATGTTTATCAGTAGGTTCTTAACACAAATTCCTAAAATTAAAATAATAGAAAGCTAAGAAAGAGAAAATAGGAAAATTCTCAATTAAACACTTTTAAGAAACGGTTCCAATACTGACACACATATGTGTCACTTACCTCTTTATTGGTTCTGTTTTATAAACAAAAAAAACAGTAAATACATTAGTATAATATTAATATATTTTTTTCTTTTAGAATCTCTCACATGTTTTCAGCCATGGGCATGGTATTATAATAAAAAACATAATCCCATACACAGCCACATTTCTTGTTTCTCCAACCAACCTCTCATTATAAATGAAAGCGACACTCGCACCACCCTCCTCTCTCATAAGCCTCCCCAGGCACAAAGTATCTTCCCTCCGTTCACCGTCGCTTCTCCTTCAGTCCCAACGGCGATCCTCAGCCTTAATGACGACGACGGCATCACGTGGAAGCGTGGCTGTGACGGCTGCTGCTACCTCCTCCGCTGAGGCGCTGCGAGAAGGAATAGCGGAATTCTACAACGAGACGTCGGGATTATGGGAGGAGATTTGGGGAGATCATATGCATCACGGCTTCTACGATCCCGATTCCTCTGTTCAACTTTCAGATTCCGGTCACCGGGAAGCTCAGATCCGGATGATTGAAGAGTCTCTACGTTTCGCCGGCGTTACTGGTTCGCTTCTCATGCTCTACACTTGAGTTTGATACGTTGTTTATTATAAACATTTTTTTGAACTTTTATTATAAACAATTCTTACAAACAAATTACTCTTTGAACTCTTTAAAATCTATAACAAAGGTTTAGTTTTACTTTTTATTTGTTGTTGGTAACAGAAATGAGTAGGGATGTTTGAAGTCAGATATAGCCTTTCTGTTTATCCCTTGGGAAGAAAGGCTTACAGTAAGCCACGTCCCATCCAGAAGCAGACCCATTCCCTAACTAATCATTTTTATGAACAATTTGTAACACTATTATTCCTAGATATTTTTTTTTTACGTTTAGTTACCCTAACTCTTTGTATATAAGACAAGAGGTGATTTTTCACATTATATATCAAAACATAGACATAGTTTTTTTGAGAAAATATATCATACATAGTTGTAACTTAGAATTATATATTTTTGAGAAAAAAACTCAGTAATAATTTTCTTATAATTATTCATAGTTTTATATTTATTAATAATAAGATTTTGTAAGCTCTTTTTGAAACTATTATGGATAATGAATAAGTTCCCCATTTCAAGATTAAGAAAACAATTTAAACTGAAATAATAATGCGCATTCGGTGAAAATATCTTTCTGCTTGGGATTGTTGTTGTTAATCTATATTATTAAAACTGAAGTACATTTTGGTACTGTTTGGAAACTTAGATAGTAGATTAAATGAAAATTGTTTGGAAACAAGGATAGCAGATTAAATATTTTTTTATTTACATATTTAGTCACTGTATTTCTTTCTCATTTACAGATTCTGTCGTTTAGAAACTTGGATAGCAGATTAAATGAAAAATGTTTGGAAACACAGTTAACATATTAAATATCTATTTTTATTTCATATTTAGCCATTGCATTTCTTTCTTATTTACAAATCTGCCACTTCACTTAAAATAAAAAAATTAAATTAATTACAATGAATTGTTATTTCTTTTTGCTGAAAATAAAAACGCAAACTGCAATATATAGTATATATTAATCTGCTACAATACAATTTTCAAGAAAACCAAATATCATAAAATTAATAATAATTTATAAAAACCTACAGTAAAAAAATAAATCATTTTTAAATAAATAAACAAAAAAAATCAATAGGTTGATATATGAATATTACAATTACATCAAATTGCATCAAGTTATAAAATTATAAATATAATATTACGTACAAATAAAAATTATTATCAAACATCTATTTTATAATATAATATATTCTACTCTAAATATATTTACAAAACATAAAAATATAAATGGACATTTTATAAAATCAATGGTTTATAAGTTTACATTGAACGCAAGTTAAATCCAACATCCGCGCGGGGGCGCGGGTCAAGATCTAGTATTAATTTATATTATAAACACATGACTTTTTTAAAGAAGAGGAGAAAAAGATAAAGAGAGTGGTGGATGTTGGGTGTGGGATCGGAGGAAGCTCAAGGTATATTGCCTCTAAATTTGGTGCCGAATGCATTGGCATCACACTCAGTCCCGTTCAAGCCAAGAGAGCAAATGATCTCGCCACCGCTCAATCACTCTCTCATAAGGTGTCTTCTCGTACATTCGACCATTCTTTCTGCGGATAATCTGATCTAACTGAGACGCCATTGGACCAGGTTTCCTTCCAAGTTGCAGATGCATTGGACCAACCATTTGAAGATGGTATATCCGATCTTGTTTGGTCAATGGAAAGCGGTGAGCATATGCCTGACAAGGCCAAGGTATACTAGCTCAGCATAACTTTTATACTAGATTTACTAGACAATATCTATCTTTTCATGTCAATGATGTCCAATAATTTTAAAATAAACAAAAGAAGGATGTGAGGGTAAAATTTTGTCAAATTTATATAACAACACGTTTTCTATTTAGTTATGTCATGGTTTCTTTTTGTCTAAAAAATTTTAGGCAGAGTTTACAAAAAGAAAATTGTAGTATCTGTTCGAAAACAGAATCTTAGTGTGGTATTTTAGAAACTCATTCAGTCTTCCTTGTGGAAGCATATTTACTGTGTGTGCGAAATGAGTGTAGTTCGTGAAGGAATTGGTACGTGTGACGGCTCCAGGAGGAAGGATAATAATAGTGACATGGTGCCACAGAAATCTATCTCAAGGGGAAGAATCTTTGCAGCCATGGGAGCAGAACCTCTTGGACAGAATCTGCAAAACATTTTATCTCCCGGCCTGGTGCTCCACCACTGATTATGTCGAGTTGCTTCAATCCCTCTCGCTCCAGGTTATTATATTTCTCACGCTCCGATGCTAAAATCAGTAAGTATTGTCTCAAATATATGTGTGTTTGTAGGATATTAAGTATGCAGATTGGTCAGAGAACGTAGCTCCTTTCTGGCCGGCGGTTATACGAACCGCATTAACGTGGAAGGGCCTTGTGTCTCTGCTTCGTAGTGGTATGTTTCCGCAATGTTGTTTACATTCATGATTCCAAATGTTTATAAGATTAGAAACATACAGGTATGAAGAGTATAAAAGGAGCATTGACAATGCCATTGATGATTGAAGGGTACAAGAAAGGTGTCATTAAGTTTGGCATCATCACTTGCCAGAAGCCTCTCTAAGTTTAATCTAAACAATAAAATTGTCGTTTAAGTACTTTTTCAGCGAATTGATTCCTATCTATGATATAGGAGATTGAATAAGAGTCACGTGAGAAATGTGGATGCATGAAATCCCTTGACGTCATTAATGTTCGTTCATGGCTATGTTTTTTTTTTTTTTTTTTTTTTTTAAATTCCTTTATTTATTTAATCAGAGATTACAACTCTACTACTGCAGGAAAAAAAAACCCACAACCGGGCCATCAAAAAATAAAGACTGAATCCAAACCTGTACTTTCTTCTGCAAACTTCTGTCGCCTATTTCCTAGCTATCTCCTAGCTTTCTCCAAAAAGGAAATCCATCTACTCTTCTACCCTTCCACAAACTTCAAAATCTACCAAACCAAGTCCCAAGCAAAGTTGTATCTGTTCTGCGAGAGTTATGAGCTCTTGACAAGGGGTCCAAACGCGCTAGAACTACTTGCTTGATCTCAGCAATCAAAATCCGAGCTGGTCTGAAACTTTGGTTATGCACTCTAGCATTTCTTTCTTTCCAAATACTATATATCGCTGCTTGATATACAAGCTTGATGATCAACTTCAAAAACTCATCCGAGGAAGGGTTACTCAACCATCTTAACCCATCCTCAAATATCACAAAAGGAGTAATTGAGAGCCTAGCGCAGAAGAACGACCACACCTCTGCACTGAAGCAGCAGTCAAAAAACAGGTGTTGCCTTGACTCATCCGCAGCGTTACAAAGGATGCAACCCGCAGGTACCTGAAGCCCCCACCTTCTCATTCTGTTCCGAGTGCCCAATCTGTCTCTAGCCGTCACCCAAGTAATGAAAGCATGCTTTGGAATTCTCCCTTGGAACCACACTTGTCTGTGCCAAAACACTGTCTCTCCTTGCGTTCGAAGGGCTTCCCATGTATTAGCTGTTGAAAAAGAACTCGACGCTGCATTATTTCCCGGTTTCCACAAATAAATATCGTCCACCTCTGACGATAAAATAGGAGCCACTTCCGGAAGACATTCCCTCAACAATGATATGAACCTGTTCCTGCTACGGCTTCTACTAATCCACCAGGCCCCATTACTAATTGCCCCCGCCACAACTTCATTCTCAGATAGTCCCGTAACC
The DNA here is from genome assembly GCF_020379485.1 of Brassica napus. NCBI lineage: Eukaryota > Viridiplantae > Streptophyta > Magnoliopsida > Brassicales > Brassicaceae > Brassica > Brassica napus. The sequence continues at coordinate 14,502,049 of NC_063435.1, forward strand.
GCTGGTCCTCTCGGTCCTGTGATATCAATCAGTGGACCTAGAGATGTCCAATTGTCGTGCCAGAAACTTGCACTTCTACCGTTACCAACCTCACACACTAGCATGGGGCGAGCAAGATGTCTCAGATTACACAAACTCTTCCAAATCCAGCTATCAGTTCTATGTGGCTGAAGCTCCCAAAAATTTATATCTCCAATCAGTTCATGGCTATGTTGTCTATTTTAGATAAATATACAAGTAGAAAGGTGTCATTAAGTTTGGCATCATCACTTGCCGTTGTCTCATATCCGTGTGGTTCGGACATGTGGTCGTGTCTGCCTTGTCTAGGGTTATTTCCGTGTACAATATAAACACATGGAGATAGTCGAAATGGGTATATCAGCTTTTACATCTATTATGCAGACACTTACAAGTAGAGTCGCAATGTTTTGCATGTCAGCTGGTGAACCAAACATATGAGTCTATAAACTTTTTTGGTGTAAAATGAGTCTATAAACTTTTGTCATCAAAAGCCCACGATTGATAGAAAGACAGAAGTATATCAGATTCGTCATCAGATTGATCTTCATCATTTACAAAGAGTGTGTGTCCATGCTAAAAATGTTGTGTTAACGAGCTATTACCACACCAGAACTATCATATATTAACAAATGTACACAAACTGTTACGTTTGAGTTCTAATTCGTACACGATTGAATCGAACTAAAGAAAGTACTCAAGACACCAGAATTTGTTTTCCCATTTCGAGAACCTCGTCTCTACATCTGGGGGGAGTCTTTTGCTCCCTAATTGCACTAAGCTCTTTATTGGAAAACTCCTCCGATAGGGATTACAATATAGTCAATCCTCTTAGTACAATACGATCGTCTAATCTCTTCTTCTATCTACGTTTCAGGTATCAGTGTAATACCAGAACGTGAAGACGATCATGCTCAGGTCAAGTAAGGTTCCTCGCGACGACGGCGACTCAGCTTGATCCTGAAGAAGAGGAAGACTTGATCGCACCTCTGTATCTCTTCGTTCTCTCTGTTGTTCAGTTTGTTACAACTGTAACAAAATCTCAACCTGGCTTGGCTGTGCCCAATAGTCAAGAAGCCCAACACGAGTCTAGCTCGTTGATAACCGCAGACAAACTTGACCGGCCCATTTAGGATATTAGGCTTAAGACACTAAAATCACACAAACTTTCATCCTGTCACAATTGCACATAATTTAAGTATCTAAAACCTATTATCCCCTAATTAGAAAGATCGAAATCCGAATCCACATAAACACAAATTTGGCTTGGTTTTAATAGTTTAAAACGTTCACCAAAAACTTAAACCAAACCAAATTAAAAAAAAAAACTAAACCAAAGAAAAACAATTGAATAAAAACACAAATTAAATTGCATAATTAGATGTATATTTTTAATTTATGAACACTTTTTGATCATTTTACATCCAATAGTTGTTGTCTTTAACATAGTCCAAAATATTTGTAGATTTCATGAAACTAAAAAGCTATCACTAAAAAAAGGTACATTCAATAAAATATTTCACTAATTATCACTAAACATAGGTAGGCTAGTTCAATAAAAATATGATTGTATATTCCAGTAATAATAGTTAAGTTAATGCTAATATGTAGTTACTATAATTTTGTACCCACATATTATATGAATGATATATTACCAAAAATTATTTATGAAACATATCAACTATAAGAAAAAATTAAACCAAATAATTTAGATCAAATTAATATTTCAACTTAATTACATAAATCGGTTCTCTTATAAATTTAGTTACAACTTTACTACAAAACATAAATTTGCACTCTGAAACAAGGAAGCAAGATAATAAATTAGACTTTTATTATAATGTCTACGCATGTAACCCATGTTTGAAATTGTGCTAGGCGCGAGTCGGGCAACGATGGCGGGACTATGTTAAATACATGGACTATGGTACCTGTTACAGACGATATAAATATTCTCAGAAGCAGATGGGTGCACGCGGTGAAGTGGAATCCATATGGGACTGTAAGGAAATTGAGATCTCTTCTGGTTGCAAAATGATTTGAACAAGAAGAGGGACTTGATTATCTGGAGACATTTAGTCCGGTTGTAATGACTGCAACCATCAGATTAATGCTGAACATTGCTACAACAAAAGTTTGGAAGATAAAACAATTAGATGTATCAAGTTCTTTCCTACACAGTGAGCTGCAGGAACTAGTTTACATGTATCAACCTGCAAGGTTTTTTGATCAGGAAAGACCTCACCATGTATGCAGACTCACTAAAGCGATGTATGGTCTCAAACAAGCTCCAAAAGCATGGTTTGATAGTAAATCAGATCCTTCACTATTCACAAACAACATAGACAACAAGATTATGGTGTTCCTACTGTATGTAGATTATATCTTACTACCCGGAAGTGAATGGATCTCCTTCAAGCTCTAGTGCATTCTTTATCTCAGTATTTCTCTATGAAAGATATGGGAATGCCCAAATACTTTCTGTGCATAGAAATGGAAATTCACTCAGAGAGTATATTTCTTCATCAACATGCATATATAAAAAAGATTTTACATGTAGCTTCAATAGCTGACTGCAATCCTATGCCTACTCCATTGCCTCAATGTTGGAGGATGGGCCGTCGGTCCATTCGCGAGTTGGACATCAAAGGACAAGCTCAGAAACGGCCCACGTCGAAGGAAGAACATCCGCGGCGCACGCAAAGAACAGGAGCCTAAGGCGTATAGCCTGCACCAACCGCCAATTGTAGACAGAACACCTAAGCAAGCGATAGGGTAATGATGAGTGCTGAACCAACTACCTGACACACAACCAGTACGAAGCGGAGAAGACGCATCCAAACGGGTATAAATACAGAAGAAAATTGAATGAAGAGGGGACAGCGAAATAGAGAGAGAAAGACTAGAGAGATAAAAGTAGAGAGAATTCCGAGTTCGTCTTTACGACTACGAGTTCTTCTTTTATTTTTCGCTTCGGCTTTTTGTAAACACTTCATTAAACGAAACCTTTGGCCCCATTAATCATACTTATATCTTGTTTAGTCTATAAATCCCCTGTTACTGGATTTAGGATTCAACACTCAACATGTAGAAAGTCTTGATTCTAGAGCCAACATACTTCAGAAGTCTTGCCGAGAAGCTTAAGTACTATGCTATAGCTAGGCCAGACATACAATATGCTGTGAATCTGGTCTGGCAAACGATGCATGCTCCCACAATGGCTGATTTTGTGGATTATGTACATTTCATGGCTCCAACTTGATTTCCTGGACGACCAAAAGGCAAGAGACAGTCTCTCGTTCATCAACTGAAGCGGAGTACCGGGCATTAGCGTCAACAGCTCAAAAAATAACATGGATATTTCACCTTCTCTTTGACTTAAATATTTCTCAAGATATACACTACTTCTTTGTGACAATCTCTCTCCACTGTACTTAAGTACAAATCCGGCTTTGCATAATAGATCAAAACATTTTGATACAAACTGACATTATATAAGAGAGCAGATTGCGTTGGGAGTAATTGAGACTCGACAAAACTGGCTTGAAGTGGCTGACATTTTTACTTAATCTTTTTTTCGAAAAGCCTTTGTTCATCTTAGAGGTAAATTTGGTGCAAGAGCTAGTCCCACCCCAAGTTTGAAGGGAGATGTCAGTGAGGCACATTCAAATATAAATGGTAAAGCCCAAGTGAAGTCCACAGTGCATCTTCACCAATGGTCATCTATTTAACAAAATTTGTCGAGTTGTAAAACATAGGCTTATAGGAACACAATTGTGTCTTATCCAAAATCTTTCCAACCCTCTCTTATATACTTATGTGATGGATAGGTTAATTTTGCTACTTTCCAGCTGTTAGTCAATTTTGTCTACATTGTTCCATTTTGTTTTGTAAATCTTGAGTTGCTAAACCAATATTCAGTAAAATATCTAATGTTCAGCATTTTTTACAATAATTAGGTAAAAATTTAACAAAATATATTCTTATAATCATACATAAATATAAAAAGAAGGCACTTTATTTAACCTATATTTTTATAAAAAAATATCGTAAACTAATTATGTATTGACAATCTATATTATTTTAAAAAATAAATTAAGTTATTATTTCCGCGCGTAGTACGAAAACCTGGTATTTCATAAAAAGTTCAAAATTATACGGAATTTTTTATTAGATAATATCTTGCCATCGAGTTCAAGCTTGAAGACCCATTACTTAGTGGGCCTACCACTTAAAGCCCAGACCTACGAATGTCGGTCGATTTCGACAATGGAGCAATAAAATCTGTTTCGCTGATAAGAGAAGTTAGGGCTCCTTGCTTGCACGAGAGATTATCCTTCCAACGTCGGTTAAAAGTAACAATTTTTCGATCTGTACGTATGGCGGCAGAGCAGAAGGCGACGACAGAAGAAGTAAAGATGGATCTGTTCGAGGACGATGATGAGTTCGAGGAGTTTGAAATCAACCAAGGTGGATTTCTATTTCGTTTTTTTTTTTTTTTATTCATCGTATGCTTTTGGTGATAATAAAAAAGATTCGGATTCCGATTTGCAAAGCCAAGATTGAAATTTTGTAGTGGTGGATCTATTAAGAGACTGACTGAGTCTGGTAGTTGTAATGTTCTTTGGTTGGAGAAATAAAAGAGAGAATCTGATTCGTATCTGACCTCTTGTTTGGTTTCTTGAGAAGATTGGGTGGAGAACGAGGAGCAAGTGAAGGAAGTTGGTCTGCAATGGGAAGATGACTGGGACGATGATGATGTCAGTGACGACTTCTCGCATCAGCTAAGGAAGGAACTTGAGACCATTTCTGCTGATAAGAAATGAGGTCTTCATTTGATTTGCTTCTTACCTCCTTTCCCTGCACATTTTACTCTTGGATGCAAGTTCCTATCTTTGCTGATAATAAATCTCGACTTTTATGATTGCATTTTCTCTTAATGTGTTTGCCTGGTTAGGTATGTTTTAATGTTAAAAAGCTAAACGTTATGGATCTTGAATGAAACATGACAGTGATAGTAGAACCCAATGATACATCTACGCAATAAATAAATAAAAAGTTTGATAGAAACTTATATCTTCTACTAGCACCAAAACCAACAACATTAAACCGATCTTTAGGAACAAGAAAAAGAAAACTGGCGCAAACTCATACACTAAGAAAGATTGAGCAAATTTGGTAGCGAAAACTGACAAAAAAAACCCGCCCAAACGTAAGTAAGCTGAAGTTACTGCTGCATTCAGCAAGCGCTAGCTACTTCAGCAACACCGTTTTGTGATATCTCGCTGGCAACTTGTGGGGCTGTACTTGTCTCTTTGGTTTCGTCTTTGGGAGTGGCCTTTTTGTCAATGGCAGCTAAAGCTTGCTGAAAACATAACAATCTCTATATGTTAGAATTAGACACACAATAAGGGCTGTTTTTTGTTTTCTTTTAAAATTTTACATTACCTTTTTTTTATATTGCTGCTGCTTCTTTTTGCCTTCTTTGATTATCTTTTCACGACTCTCATAGAATACAAAATCATCCAGTATGCATGTCTTGCTTGCATGTTCCTTGAAAATCTTGATGACTTTCATGCATTGCTCTAGGTTTACCTGCAGATTAATCCACACAAACAATTTTAGTTTTTTTTTAACCTTCAACAACATGACCAGAGAGAAGTAAGAACCACACTCTGACCTCCTGTGTGTCTCGGCTATTTGTAACTGGCTTGTTCTCATTGTTCTCCAGAGTTATATGCCTCAAGGAACTATTTGGGATGTCTTTGACAATGTGCCACTTAACAGGGAAGCAACCAATCCACTTGTCCTGCTGCCAGTACTCCACTGTCTGGTTAAAATCTACTGGTCCTACCATCTCAGCTAAACCAACGAATTGTCCACTTGTGTTTACCTGTAAAAATTTAAACAAACATTCAGAATTCTTCTTTAGACAGATTGGAATAAAAAAAATCCAAAAGTCAATGGAGTCTTTATAAAATTTAAGATTCACTTACAGAGAACATTAGAAAAACAGGACAGGACCCATTTGACTTCTCTTTGGCCTCATTATATGCAGCATCAAGCTTCTTGTTGCCATTGGGGGTGCTGGACCACACATTGTATTTGATGCTTTTGTGAATATCATCTTCACTGTATGATTTGATTACAAACAGTTTCGCATTGGAGTAGGTTTCAGAGAAATCTTCCTTGTTGTAGTCCTTGGAATCTGGAAGAGAAACATCTTCACTCGTCTTCTTCTCGATTTCCTGCTCTTTCAGAGTTTCTGGCTGGGAACTTTCGTGGCCAATCTTGAAGCCCTTGGCTCTTGGCCCTCTATTCAGCTCGTCTAACCCAGCAAAGTTCTCTTTGCCATACCCAGAAAACCCGTAAGCCATTGTCTTGTACCAACTTGGAGTTTGCTTGTAAGCGCCGTAACCATAAGAATCATATCCATAGCCACTCATGTAAGGCCCATACATTGAGTACATGCTGTCCATGTTGTATCCGAAGGACTGACCATAGCTTCCTGATCGTCCCTGATATGTACTCTGCCATAAAACCAAACAGAACTCAATACAAAGTTGTTGTTATTATTATTATTATGATGGACAATTATTGAACATACCAGGTGGGGATACTGAAGAGAGATGTTGGTCTTTCCGGAAGCATAGTTCATGTCATAACCGTATCTCGGGTACTGATAGGGTGGAGTATAATAGCCAGTAGGGTAGGTACCATAGGAGCCCTTTTGATTGAAAGCAAGTTTCTTTTGGTTCAATCCAGTCACAGCTCTAACATTGTTGGGTAAAAGATTAGTCTTGCCAGTCTTAGTTCCGCCATACACATCCTGCAAAATGAAGGGATTACCACTTGTCTCTAAAAGAGAAGACAGTAGCTTGAGAGAGAGATACCTTATTCCCAGTGTCAGGGACTTTGACCATGGTTTCCGCATCAAGGGAGAGATTGTGCAGCAAATCTGCAGCTTCTAGAGATAATGAAGGAATAACAATATTTGCAGCTTTCAACAGTAAAAAAATACAACAGATCTAACCTAGAACAACAAGAAATCACAGCGAAACAAAGAGAGCTAATGTCTAAACCCTAGCAAAACCCAACACAGAAATGAAATTTCCAATAAAATCAAGCGGAACTATGACAGTGACAAGCTACGATCAGGTTAAAAGGAAAAGGACGTGCGTGAAGGATACGATCGGAAGGAGAAATGGTAGTAGCCATGGCTGTGTCTCTGCGGCGGAAACTTGGAGTGTGAGCGATAGAGAAAAAAACAACAAAACCCTAAGCAGAATTTGAGAGTCCTATTTATATTCCACTCTTTTTTTTCCATCCTTACGCCAACAATTAAACCGAGGCCAGAAAATCCGGTTCGATTAAGCATTAATATTGATTCATATTGCAAAAAATATAAATGACTAACATGCTGTGTATTGAAAACTTTTATTGACAATACGAAAGTTAATATATATTTACATTTGATTTAATCGTGAGTTTGGAAAATTTTCAATCACGTATTTGTTGAGAGTTTTTTTTGTGATAATTAAATAAATGGATATGCACATATCGCATGGTAAATAGTAAAAATGTAAAACACCCTCAATCTTGTAGACACTTTTATTAAACCAAAATAGATGTTAGAATATACAAACACGTTGTTTATATGCTGGAAATAATTAACAACAAGTGATACTCTGAAATAAATAAAAATGTAAACAAGAAATTTTAAATGTGCATAAGTTTGGATCATTTTTTATTAATAAATCTTTTTATGATAATTCAAATATGAAAGATAAATAAGAATTTTGAATAATAACTACAGTTTATTTAGCTTGTTGTTTATTTGCATACCATTCAAATATGTAAGATAAACAAGTATCTGTTCTTAAAATTAAAATTATAATATTTTACTAACAATTACGAATTTAATTAATTAGTTTAATAATAAATTTTAAAAGTTTTTATAAATTATTTTTTTAGACTCAATGTACAAAGACATATTGTCTTGCACGCAGTGTTTGGAATTAACCATCATATTTTGTTTACATTCACACATAGTTTCATTTTGGTTAACAAGGTATGTTGATGAATAAAAAAATTGTTCTAGTAAAAACAATGTATCTATAATTAAATAACATTATTTACTAAAAGAATAATCTTTTGTTTTAAACTTTTAATGTGTATTTTATTCAAATGGTCTAATATATATGTAACGACTAGAGAATCTTTAATAAAGACTTTAGAAATAGACTTAAAATTTATGACATTTTATGTAATTCACATATGAATAGAATGTTATGTCAACTGTATATTTTTATTTTAGTGTAGTATATATCAATTCAGTTACATAATCAACTCGGCATCCAGGCTTACAGATTTTTGGATTTGTTAATAAAAAATCAACAAAAAATTAATGGATGAATAATTCAGTTTTTTATAAAAAGAGGAAAAATAGTTTTCATAAAGTTAGTAGTCTCCTCAATGTCAACACATATTATGTTCTGATTTCGGGTTTCAAATACGGTAACGAAGAAAACTGACATTCGTAATAGTACATTTCTGATGGAGTGGTGTGGTAATACTTAAAGGTATCCATTTTTATGTAGAATCTTTTATTCATGAGATAAACTATGTCGAGATAAGGTCAAAGGAGTTTGAGATTTGTGATCTACATGATTTTAACCATGTTTTATTAGCAAAAAAATTGTGGAGGTTGAAGGACAATCATGAACCTTTGTTTGCAAAGGTTTTTAAAGGAAGACTAGGTTAAGATCCGCGCCTTGCGCGGGATAAATATTATATATAAATTATTTTCAAGTATTATATATTTTTTACATATTATGAAATAATAAATATATATTGAATAATTAAAAATTTAGTAACTATTACGTCTATAATTAAATTGGTACAAATACTTAAATAAATTTTATTTATCCAGACAAATATTTTTTATATTTTATATATTATAAAATTAAGTTTAAATGATATTAACATAGATATATAGTATATTTTTAATATTGATATCTGTTAAAAATATTTTATACTCATATTATTTTTGATCGCTTATTTCTTTATAACAAAATTTTTAAATCAATGATAACAATAAAAAATTTATGAGATGTTTAATAGTTTTAGTAATTTATAATTTTAAGAACATTCAATGCAAAGTTTAAAATCTAAATATTAAATTGTCAATAATTGTTTAAAATGTTTATCAAAAAGTTTCAAATCAAATTCGAAATTAAAATACTTATGTATTTTATATGGTATATAATTTATTTTTAAAAAATATTAATATGCATATATATAATATTTATTAAATAAGACTTCCTAGTTCCTACTTATGTAATTTCGTAATCATTTGTATCTTGTTATAAGATAAATTTTAAACCATGGATCACAAAAATTTCAGTGTGAGATTTTTAACAACTTTAGTCATTTATATTTGTTTTTTAAAATTCAAAATATAACATATACGAAAAAATCTAAATTTTTATTATATAGTTAATGTTGTTGTTTAATTTATTTTAAAATGAATTAAAAATGATAGAGAATAGACTAATTTTTATCAAACCTTTATTATTCAAAATCATTAATTGTCATATATACTTTAGTCACATTAGGTAATTCCGTGATTTTTATATAAGGAAACAATGAAGAAAATTTATGATTAATTTATGGTTAGTTTAATAAAAAGTTTATTATATATTTATATGGACCAACATATTTTTTTAAGGATTCTAAGAATGATTGTGGTGATGACATGTGGCTACAAAAATATGTTGTAATGTTTCTCCTTTAATATATAGGGGATAGTATCAAAAATCAGATCCTATAGATCTAATTAAGTCATATTACTAGTCAAGATAATGGGTACATGGCAATCTATTTCAATATGGAAATGATCATTAGATTATTATTCTTTGCCTGAGATCAAGATTACCAAAACACAAAACCAATTTTTAAACCGATCAATAAATGTAGAGCATTTGATTAACCCAGTGGATAATTTTTGGAATCTGTATTTGTTAAATGCATATATTCAACTGAAAGATTTCAATTCAAGAGTAAGTTGAAAACGAAAAAGACAAGTATTAAAGAGCAGAAAAAAGAAACATGAGATAAGAGTGTAAATGTGCTTGAACTTACCTGCAGGTGCGTGGCACAAACCACTTTTCCTTCCACTCATCCTCTAAATGAATGAGTTGGAGGGAAAATTAACAAAAGTCGAATTGCTACTGATGTTCTTTGGTGTCATATTCATCTGATATAAACTCAAAAATCAGATGTCAACTTCATCTCTAATTAAATGACTGTGTATTTTTAAAAATATAATCTGATTATGAGCTATTTATCCAAATTTCCCCATAAAATTAACCTACAGTCCATTAATTCGCTTAATCATGGTGGCCACTGGCCAGCAAATCATACCGAAAATCTCGTCAAGACGTCAACACACACTAAAAAATCCCACTATTCTAGACCCACCATACAAACAAAACACTGTAGGAATTGGTTGCAGTGAACTTTTACGTTATGGATGCGCAGAGGAAAATAAAAGCTTTTATTATTTATCATCTACTCCAGCAAACAAAGTACACATTGCGTCATATGATCATATCTTGAGAAGATTAAACTAAACCAAAGAAGAGAATGGAACACGATTAACTTCTCCTGGGCACAGCACGAGCCTTAAGCGGATGCTTCATAACGACAGTGAACTCGAGCTTCTCGGTCAAGTCAACTTCATAACCTTTGACTTCCTTCCACTCAAACTCCTTCACCATATTGGCCACATAGTACTCCAAGTGCAGCATAGCCAGCCCAATCCCTGGACAGATTCTCCTCCCCGCTCCAAACGGCATCATCTTTATCCCCCGACTTCCGGTTATATCAACGGGTTCTTCTTCTCCGATGAACCTCTCAGGCTTGAACTCCATTGGGTCATCCCAAACGGCCGGATCTCTCCCAATCTCTGCCACCATGAAGTTAACAGTCCCTCTCTTGGGTACCTTGTACCCTCCCAGCACAGCGTCCTCAGTGACGCTGTGGGGTAGCACGAAATGTCCAGGAGGATGCCTCCGGAGACCCTCCAACACCACGGCCTTGAGGTAAGGCATCTTGTGTGCCTCTTCTTCCTCAATCTCCTTCCCTTCTTCTCCAGCAACCACGCTTTTGATCTCCTCGTATAGTCTCTCTTGGATCTCCGGCTTTTTCACCAAATTCGCCATGATCCACTGCAACGCCGTAGCTGTCGTGTCGGTCCCACCGTTGAGAAACTCGGAGCATAAGCTCACGATCTCTTCTTCGTTTAGCTTTCTCTTCTCTTCCGGAAGCTCAAGATCCAGCAGAGTATCAACATACGACTGCACGTAGTCTTTGCTATTCTCCATCCTCGATTCAACGATCTTTCTACGAGCACGAATCAGAGGAAGCAACACATCTCCTTGCTCTCTCCGCATCTGGTGAAACTCTTCCCATCGACTTCGGAATATCAATCTGGTTAGCGTAGGCCAGAGGTTAAGGATATTGAACCTCGAAAAGCTAAGAAGCTGTCTCCTCTGAACAAACTCCACCTCTTTGATCTGCTTCTCATCAAGCTTATCTCCAAAACACATAAGAACCAGAAGCGCGAACATCGCATAGTGAAGATGATCGACGACAACGATGGCTTCTCCTTCGCTCCCATGCCTGCGAAACCGATCGAAGAGGATATCGAGAACCCAGCGGCGAGCGTGGGAGTAAGACCTCACGCGGGAAGGGTGGAGAATCTCGGAAGTCAGGTTCCTTCTAAGAAGACGCCACGTGGCCCCGTAAGACCCGGAGCTGATGTTGTGCTGGTTGCTGGACACGATTTTGCTGATGGGAGCCGCGGGTGGACGATCCGCGAAAACGGCGCCGTTTAACACGAGAGCTTGGTGAGCGAGGGAGCGATCCGCGACGAATATGGCGGGACGGGAAGTGATGCGGAGAGTGATGATTGGGCCGAGACGGTGGTGGACGGAGCGGAGGTAGGTGTTGAGACCACCTAAGCCTTGTCGGAGCCACCAGAGGGTTCCGATAAAGGGGAAGAAGTTGGGGTCAGGAGGCAGCGGAAGAGAGGATGAGTTACGTAGGCGATGGAGGAGGAGATGGAGAAGAAGAGATACGCTTAGAGAAACCACGATGAGTAGTAACCATATCTCCATTTTTTTTCTTTCTTCTTCTTATTTCTCTTTCTCCGTTCGTATATATAGCGTTGTAGACACGTGCGTGGCCAAATCTTGTATGTAAACAAGTTTTTGTTGGTCAAATAGTCAACCTACGTGTAACCTTTTTTTAATTAGAACGTGTTCATACATAAATTGCTTTTATAATTGAATAAAAATGTGATTATCTATTTTTGTGCGTTTGTGCGGTCTTCGTATCATCTTACGTCGAAAGAGATATTTCTAATAGAAAATTAGTTGATGTTCCGCACTCTATGCGAATTAATATATATATATATATACCTAACATTTTATTAACTCTAATGTTTTTTTAACAAAATATAATTATTAAATTAGATATAAAATTCAAATTATTATAAATTATAAAATTTTAATATTTATATTAATAATCAATGTATTAAATTATGTTTTTTTGTTTCAAAGTTTTATTTTTATTTATGTGATGTAAATTTTGAATCAAAATCTTTTCTAATAGTAATAATTAAATTAGAAAATTTGTATTTGAAATTAAACACACATTATATTTGGGCTGAAAAGAAATCATGTGGCAGTGAAAAGATTATAAAAATCACAAATATAACACATTAACAAAATAACGATAGTCTAGGATGTTCAGTCCAGTAAAACCGAACCATTTAAAACCAAACCACAATATATGGATATGGTTCTGTATATTAAGCGATCAAATCGAATAAACAAAAAAAAATTGATTTATTCAGATAAATTAGTATATTCATATATATATTTTATAATAATATGTATTTGATCAATATTTCAAATAAAAATCAGAGAAACTGACTATGATTTTAGTCACTAAAATTATAAACTAAATATAAAATAAAAGTAGTGAAGATATTATCGGTAGATATGGTTATTATCAATTATTAAATAAATGTGATAAATATCATGATAGTGATAATGGTTATTAATTACCTTAGATATCATGATATATATATATATATCAAATGAAAAATAAATAATAATATCAATTAAACTAATGACTTATTTTAAAATTATGGAAAATATGACAAATAATCAAATTAAGTAAAATTATGGAGAATATCACAAGTATACAAATTTACTTTTTAAATAATAGTATAGATAGATTATGATTTCTGAAAGGGACATATCCGACGAAAAAGTAATTGGATTTACTTCTTTTTTAGGTTCACATATTTGTACTACACTACAAATGACAGCCCATCATGGATTCTTCTGACGTCATCGGTTGCGTATGTTACTTATGTTGTGAATTTTTATTATTTTCTTTAAAAATTAAAAGCGGAAGATATTTTCCCTACAAGTGAAAAATGAAGCCTTTCGCCCAAAATGAAACTAATCTTTTTTTTGTGGAAACGATGAAGTTTCTTGAAAACTACAAGACGACGCAATCGCTTTATTTCAAAACATTTTAGTGGACTGGCATTTTCTCTATATTTACGTTACTTGGTGGACTGTCATTTTTATGGTTCAAATGTCCTAACAATTTATGCTTTGAATGTTTAGTGCTGTCCCCACTGGACAAGGTATAAAACGCCATTTGGTTACCATTCAAGCAATTTTTAGTATTCTTTTTTAATTAAAATAAAAAAAGTATTAATACAAACAGCTTTTTGGTAGACCGCAACTGAAAATAAGAAAAAAGAAGTAAAGGTGCGGTTACATCATTCTTTAGTACTCTCTCTGTTTAAATATATTTGATGTTTTAGAGAAATTTTATTGTTTCATAATCTATAATGTTTGCACAAATTAATATAATTTTAGCTTTATCAAAAACTGTGTAACAAAAAAAAAACAAAAACAAAAACTGTGTAACCACTTGAATTTCTGTTATTTCTATTTATAATTAAATAAATTAGTTTTAAATTGTAACTCAATGATAATTTTGATAAAATATATATATGTTTTTAATACATGTGCGTTGGAGTAAAATATCAAATAATATGGAACAAATGGAGTTTTTTTTTCTGTTATTACCTTGTTTTATTATACTATATCCTATTTCTAAAGAAAATTAGTATAATTTTACAGAATATATTTAAATGTATATATTTTCTTGACAAAAAAATCTATATATTTTCTATTATTTACATACTCGTTTTACGAATAATGTCTTACAAAATTTGATTATACTAATTATAATATGATTGACTTATAAACTAAACTTAATTTATGATATTTTTTGTTATTCTTTTTACTTGCCTCACATTATAATATGTTATCTGATTTTAAAGACAAGAATCCTTATAATATACTACCTTCTCTTGTTAAAGATATATTTAATTTTTTCACATATATTAAATATACATTAAATCATTATCATAAAATATTATTTTCAACAATTTAAATTTTCAAGATAATTACCGCAATTATAAATTTTAAAATAAAATAAGATGTTAACTATAAAATCTCAGGAAAAGCATATTAAATTTCATATTTGATATATATAATATTTCTAAACTTAGTATTACTGATTTTTTATTTGTAAAATAGAAATATATTATATGTATCTAGTAGCTACACTGTTCATTATATGTGTCACCATTTATATTTTGTTTTGAATTGCTTATTTTAGATAAACCACAATTGTTATGCAATATGTGTTTTTCTTATGCATACCAAAGTTAAACTGTATCGCAGATAAATTGTACACAATATCTAATCTGCTTATCCCACACCGTTCAACCTGATGTTACCATTTGGAGCCTAAGACTATTTTTTTCCGGTTAACTGGATAATTGTAATCTCGCCAAAATCTTTCTAAAGAAGATGAATATTAAATATTTTAATTAAAAACAAAAATTAAATTATAAACATTCAAAATAGATAAAAATAAATTATGACCAATAAAATGAAAACAATTAAATTATAAAAACATATGGTAATCTCTCAACGCTTTATTATATTGTTATTTATAAGATTTAGAATCATATCATACATGAGCATGTTTTATAAAGAATCATTATTTGTAAATTAAAAATTCAGACTTAACTACAACTGAAAAGAAAACAGTATCAAAATTTATTTGAAGATCAGGAAAATATTTGATTTAAACGTGAAATTGGATTTTGAGATTTAACATTTTTGTTATAGTTTAAAGGATATATTAATATCTAATTACCTAAATACTTTCATTATTATAATGTATTCATGATATGGATTGTCTATTTCAAAATCAAAATGTGTTTCTCGCTTACTCAATACCGTCCTAGTGAACTGACATCGCTTCGGATCATGCTATGCTGCTTCGTACAATATATTTATATCATAGTCTAAACTCAATATTTAGTTTTATAAATATTTATTGTGTGTTTATTGCAAAATAATAATAAAAATATTTTATAAATACATGATAATTTCTAACAATAGAATTTTTTAAAAATTTTATTCTTTTTATTTATATTTAAATAATTTAAAGACATGTTAAATTCTTTATATTGATTAACAAAAAATATTTTAAAAGGACGGGATTGTCTATATTTAAATATTTCATTTTATACTTTAAAAATTGTACTTCAATTTTTATAATATTCTTTTAACATTATTTAATAGGTAGTTGAAAAAGATTATTTAATAATTGTTTTTATGATTTGGATTACCAATGTCAATCTTAAACATGTTTATTTTGAGAAAATAATTATTATTAATTTTGGAAAATTTAAATTGGACTTAATGAACGTTTAATATGAACAAATTATTTAGTATATAAGACTCAATATTTATCTAATGTTTTTGTAAACTTGGCTCACAAAAGTCAAGTACTTGATCTTAGAGCATCATTATCCTAAAGACTATTTTTAAGTAGTAAATGTGAGTTAAGATATTTAATTAAGAGATTTAAACATTTATGTGTTCTATTGCAAGTTTCTTAATTAAAAGTTCTTTAAAAAAATTATTAAACATTTTTATGATTTCGCCCAAAATGAAACTAATTTTTTTTTTGTGTGGCAACGATGGTTAGTTTCTTGAAACCTACAAGACGACACAATCGCTTTATTTCAAAACATTTTAGTGGACTGGCATTTTCTCTAAATTTAGGTTATTTGGTGGACTGTCTTTTTATGGTTTAAATGTCCTAAAGAATTTAATGTTTATTAAATCATTGTATATAATTTATTATCCTAAAATGTACAGAAAAATTCAGATTTTGCAAGATTTTCTTTTTTTGTGGTTGTATATTTTCTACGTTGTTACAGACTTTTCCACGCAAAAATTTGAGTTCATAATTTTTTCCAGTGTTCAGTGCTTGGCCATTCAGATTAGATAATTCAGATATGAAAAAAGTTGGTACCGTTTGGGTAATTCTGAATTTCAGATCGGATTCGTTTCGATAGGGCCTGACTGGTTCAAACGCAGCGGTTGCGGTTGCGGTTGCGGGAGTTTGTGGATGCGGGCGGTTGCGGTTTCTAGCGGTTTTAAGAGATTTGTACGACTGGTACTGCGGTTAAAAATTTGTGCGTTTGCGGGTGACTTATGACTGGTTAACTACCAAATGCGGTAACAGTCAAATAATAAATTAACAATATTTACATTTAATATAATTATAAAAATATCAAAAATCATAAAATTATAATAAATATAAAATTTATATTTAGAAAGTTATAATTTTAATTTTTGAAAATTTATTGAAATTGTTTTTATTATAAAATTTTATAATATTAATTAAAATAAAATAGATATATTTTAATATTTTCATAATTTTAATTTTAATTTTTTTATTAAATATTTATTTCTTTGTATATATATTGTTTTAAAAAAAAGAAAAAAATTTTACCCTCCCGCAACCGCCCGCAACCGCAAACGCTAGCTGGAGCCAGCTTTTGAATTTATGAGATTCGGAGCGGTTTGAAGCGGTTTAGAGCGATTTGAGTGATTGTTGCAAACCGCCGACAACCGCTACCGACCGCAAAAGCTGCGTTTGCGGGTGGTAGCGGGAAAACCAATCGCCACCTTATTGTTGGAGATAAACTTACACATGTCTATTAAAAATCAAGTCCAAAATCAGACCGGGTCCGTTAGATAATATTGGTGACTCCACTAGAAAAAAAACGTACTATTCTATTAGTAGATTTTTAAGTGGGATATTTGTATGTCTACCTGACAACAAACAATAGAGAAGCAAGAATCGAGATTCTAAGAGGTGTTTTATTGATCGCTTGAACAAAAACTATAATTTTTGGGGTATAAATTGTGGCTTTATTCTCTAAACGTCGATCCATTGTTTGAGGGTTCGGGGTAAGTTTTCTCATCTATAATAAACCTTTATGTGATTTTTGCATGTTGTGTGTTTGCATATATATAACGTAAAACTAATGTTTGGTCTGGTTAACTGGTCCGTTTTTTTTTAAAGATGAATATTAAATATTTTATTTAAAATCAAAAATTAAATTATAAGCAGTCAAAATAAATTATAAACAATAAAAATGAAAAAAATAAAAATTATAAGAACACATGGTAACTTCTCAACACTTTATTCTATTGCTATTTATAGGATTTATAAGGGATCATTATTTGTAAATTAAATTTTCAAACTTAACTACAACTGAAAATAAAATAAAAACAAAACAGAATCAAAATTTATTTGAAGATCAGGAAAATATTTGATTTAAACGTGAAATATAAAGCATTCCAAAATTATCCATATTGGATTAGGTTTTATTTTCTATATTGATATTCAAAGTCAGGTTTTATTAATACCAAAAACAAACAAATCTGGATGGAACTACATGGCATGATGTTTTTTATTTTTTTTATTTAAATACAAAATCATTTTCCAAATTCTAATGCATCCCATCGGTAATTTTTGTACACTCCCCTTAGTTTTGAACTTTTGATTAAGTCATAAATACAGATACAGACACAAATACAGATACAGATACAGATACAGAAAGCAACATTGAGTTTTTGACTGGTTTACATTATGCGAATTGACTCGCTTAATTGTTTCTTTTGATAAAATAAGTAAATATTATATTGATATAATTAGGGTAAGAAGACCAGATTTTTTACTTCAAATGGGAAAATCAAAATTACTAAGTCAAATATTCAAGGAACCATGTGATACAAATGAATATATTGCCATAAAAGATGAACCTACAAAAATTAACATTTATATAAAGGTCGACTAAGTCGAGTGCTTAATTACAAACCTCTAAGAAGGCTCTAAACAGTAAAGAAATCAACCATTCGCCATTTCAAAACCCTCTTGATATTCAATTATGAACCCTTTGAAGTTCTTGTTAATCGTTGTGGCCATCTTGGTGGCCTTATGTCCAGCAATAGTCCAATCTCGACAAATAAAATGTGACCAGGTTGGTGAGAATTGCATCGAGGATGGAGAAGAGACCATGAAAATGAGATTAGGTTTGGATGTGAGCCGTAGGATTCTCCAAGCCACACGATATATAAATTACGATGCATTGAAGCACGACGTACCAGCTAAACAACATGGTCAAGAGGACCGAGCGGATAACACATATCGTCGAGGTTGTACTCTCGCTACAGAATGTTATCGGCTTACGAATTAAACAACAGGAATACTAATTTTTATTTTTAGTGCAACTCAGAAACAAAATATAGTTTTTTTCCCTTAGTTTACATTTTCTGTTTATGTATTTTTATTACCTTTGATTGGTATCTTCAATAAAATTGAAAAGTTTATTACTATTTTCAATAACATCTAATTCATTGATTCACATAGCTAAAAAGGGCAATTGTATATATAATTAACCGATCTAATCATTTCTACCATCGATTATTATGAATTCAGAATTGAGTAACAAAATACCAGCTTCAGATTCTTAAGATTTAAACATTGGAGTATTAAAACGAGCTAGATAGTTGAGAAAGAATTGGTGAAAGGATCGACTATTTTTCCTACATTTATTTTTAACCAAAACAATAGAAGGATAATTTCTATTGTACAGTAATAAACTCCCTCCCAAACATATGACTTGATCCAAAACTCAACAATGAAAATCAAAGGCTAGAAAGCAGTAGCGCTCACAGTAGATATTTCTCGACAACTGTCCGGCCAAACTTCTCTTGAACATCCTTTGGCGTTTCCACCTGACAAATATGAAATGAGGTTCAACTAAAATCTCCTCTCTTTAAAAAAAAATGATTCTCCTGTCATATAGCTCAAGACTACTTACCGCATTCAACGCCTTCAAAACTGCTTTAACTGTGTTGTATGAATTCCTTGAACCAATCACCTGAAGAAAATTGGCTTTTATTAAACCAAAATTGAAATGAAAACAAAAATCCAGTGTTATAACAGGATGAAGCAAAAATGCACCTTAGACTTGATGTTCTTGAACCCCGCGAGGAGCAACATTGTTTTCACAACTCTCCCAGCTTTCATTCCGGTAGTTGTTGGTGCAGGCCATAAATATAACTAGTAGCAGATTCAAGTTTATAAATAACATAAATATAAAGTGGCAAGAATAGATCATGCAGTCAAAAGGGGACTCAAACAAATACCTTAGTTTTCTTGTAAGAAGTCTGTATTGCATGTGCAATGGTGTGCTCCTCATGACGTTCTATGTAATGCAGGTTCTGAAAGCATTTCTCATATGCCTGTTCGGTAGTTGTTAGAAATGAGACCATGAGAACTATCTAAAGACAGGATCTACAAAGATGTATAACGGCATCATCACAAAACAAGAGTGGAATACACAAGGTTTTTGAAGTTATATGTTCTTCGGTCAATTCAAGAGAAATCGATGCACAAGTAAAGACATTTATGCACATGTCAACCAACCTAAAGTGGAACATAAGCTTTTCACTGGTATCGGCATCAAGGAAGGCGAACTAAAGACATTTATGCACAAAAGAACACTACAGAGTAAAGTTAATTTTTGAGGCATAAACTAAAATTACCGACAACTCAAGCTTATAGAATATCTCTCATATCCTCAACGTTTAGCAGAACAGAGAAAAGCAAGAAGAAAAAACACAATTTAGCTTCCCATTGTATCAGAATCACTTAATTGACTATCTTAGCTACAACGAGATCCTGCCATAAGTAACATAGGTACAAAGTGTCGAGACCACATAAGACGCGTAGTCTTCGCCATTCATTCTAGATGACAAATGGTAATGTGAGATTTACCTTCTGCATTGCAGATTGGCCGGTTTCGGCTTTTGCTTTTGCATACCCGATGACACCTTCGTAGTTCCCGCATACCATCAACGCAGTGTATCTTTCAACCCTGCCACCCTAAAGCACAAGTTTCTCTTTTGTAGCCGAGCAATTGAATTAACAAAGAGAAATGACAACTGAATTAAAGAGAGACAACTATACCTTTGTGACCTTGGCAACTTTTTTAACATCAATTACATGCACATCGTATCCCTGCAATAAAAAAGAAGAAGAAATAAACCTGATCAGCATAAGAAATAGTGAAGAAAGTATGCCCTTATTATTTTTTCATGATTAATTATTTTGGTGATTAATCGAGTGAAAAAATGGATGCCAATACGCACCCAGTTCACGAAAACAATATTTCACAACATAATTTTACCATTGAAGCTTTAACTTATTTAAATAAAATAAACAAATGTAGCTATTAGACCACTGTCCCACTCATACGTATTTAACAACATAGCATATGCAATAAATATACAGCAGGGTGGAACCAACACCAAGAATGAAAATCTTTAGCTATGAAATTCTTTAAAACCAATGTACAACACTACTACTGTTTGACTATTTCCTGTAACAGAGATCATAACGAACTATTATGTCAACTAAAAAGTGAGAATAAATGGAGAATCAAGTTACCTTTCTGTATAAAGGTTGTCTTTTCTTCTCAGTCAAAGCATTTCTCTCCTCAGCCAGATCTCTAATCTCCTCTTCCAACCGCTTCCCCTTCTTCCCGAATGTATGATCAAGCTCAGAAAGCTTACTTTCAAGTTTCTTGTCAATGGCATTCAGCTTCTCCAGCAGAATATCATCCCTTTCTTTCATGTCATCAAACTCCTCTTCATCATCATCATTATCGTCCTTGGCGCCATCTGCTACAAGACGCTCTTCCTTCTCTTCTCCACCACCTTGAACATTGTCCCGCTCGATGACCCCATAATTTGCTGGGTTGTTCGGGTCAAAGGCCTCCTTCCACTCAACCAACCTCATCGCTCTGTTTATCTTCTGCTGGAGAATGAACTTGTCTTTCCCTTCAGCTACCTTCAACCGATTCATCAGCTCGCCGATGACTCTGTACTCAGGTGCAAGTTTGAAATGTTTCTCCTCAAACTTGTCGAGTTTGGTCATCCACTTGTAGGCCTCATCGAGCGTCTCCGACTTGGTGAGGGTCTGAAGAAGCTCTTTATGCCTCTGGAACTTCTTGTTGAACATGTCTTCTTTCTTCCTTTCTTCGTCCCAATCAACTTCGTCAAGCTCGCTATCCGAATCCGACGATTCCTCGCGCCGGTTCAGCTCACCGTCGTCTTTCAAGTTCTGCTTCTTAAGCTTCTCTATGAAGGGCTCAATCCCGAGGTAATCTTCCTCGTCTTCGTCGTCGATGTCTTTGCAGTCCAGGCCTTGTCTCTGCCTCTCCTCTCTCTCACGCTGCTTCTCCTTCTCCACCTCCGCTAGAAGATCTCGCACCACTCTGTCCGCTTCCGCCGGGGACATTGTGGTGGCGGAGGAGAAACGGTGGGTCTGCGACGAGATCCATGGCGTTTTTCTTATGGGAAATGCGGATCCTGAGGCATCGAGAGTGGAGATTTGACGGGAGAAAGAGGATTTAGGGTTACGGCGGAGGAGAAGACGGGTCCAGGAAGAGGCGCGGGTTCGGAAGGACATGGTTCAGTCCAGTGGGGTTCCCTTCCCTTTGGTGGAAATGGAGGAGAGAGATGTTAGGAAAAACCTCTCTGCCATTTGTTAGGGTTTTTCTTACCATTGGGCTTCACTCTTAGGCCCAATATGGTCAATTTGACGCCATAAAGTTTACTTGGGTTTCGGGGTTAATTTTGTGAAAATCAAATGGCTATAAAATATGCAAATGGTTGAACTGGATAAATTTATGCGGACTAATATTTTTAATAAACTTTAAAATTAGTTTTTTTCTTCTTAATATTAGATGTATGGATTATTGTTTGAGGTTATAGCTTCATATAGTAAAATTTATTATTTTTTATTTGAAAGTTGAAACCATAACAATTAGAGAAATTAGTTTTTATTTGAATTGTTGGTTTTAAATAAGTGTCTCCAATGGGAGAGAAAACCCTAATAATTTAGATTATTCGGTGTTTGTGTTTTGAATCTTTTCTGTCATTGTAGATTTCCGCCAGGAAGATAACGTGTATGTAAGACCATCATCAAAACACCTGATCCTCGTCTGATCACCGGTGGTCTAATACATGTAGTGTACATAATAAAACACATGGTGGCACATACTAAGAGTTTCCATGAACAAGAGGAGTATGAATGAAATAGAGATAGATGAGTAAGTTACCTGAAGCCAATATTACATCACTGTCTTTGTTTCTCAGCTCAGATTACATAAGAAGCAAGGAAGATAGAATAAAGAGAGTATTCCCCTTTTGTTCCCTGTCTATATACAACATTCACAGTCGCTCTCTCTACGGCTCTCATGTAATAAAAATGTACAAAAACAAAATCAATTCTTGAGGATCATTGCCTCCATTTTACTCTTCCTTGCTGCGTGTTTTAGTTTCTCGAGCGCCACAAGCCCCACCTGTCTAACCCTCTCTCTCGATAATCCTATCCTGTTAATTAATTTCCCAACAATAAAACATCAAATATCTTTGTCTGATGGTGATACAACCGATGGGTCAAAAAGAGGCTTAAGGTTGAATACATACCGTTTGCTAATGTCTTCCCATGTGAGACATTCTTTGTCTAGACCATAGTATAACCTAATAATTTCCCTTTCCCGTTCTCCAAGTGTTGCACTTATAAGCTTGCTCACTTCATCCTGCAGTTATATCATCAAACTTCAGTGAACTAAAATAAATAGAGTACAATTTTCATAAAAACACACACACACAACCAGAAGCATATAAAATGTAACTTCAGTTATGACTGTTGGTTTTACCTTGAGTGCCCACTCATCGTACCCGTGCCACGGATTGTTCTCCAAACGATTATCCGCAATGTACTGAGAATATTAGAACAAATCAGCCAGAATGTTATATACTCATGGAAGGTGAAACTAAAACTGTCGTTTTGTTGAAGAGAATCAGAAACAGAGACTCACGCTGTGGTGGGTTTCTCCAGGGAGACCGTTCAAAGAAGGGAATGCATCTCTGTCTAGGGAAAATATTTTGCTTACAGCCTGCAAGTTTTCGAGTGCCAAGAGCATTAGCACAAAATACACATTGACCTCAAAAAAAAAGAAAGTTACATGTTTTTTTTTTTAAAATAAAAAAGTACCTCTGTTGCATTTCTAACTTTCTTCTGAGACATATTTAGTGACTCTGCAATCCGCTGGAAACAACAATAAATATAAACACATGAGATACACGTAGACAAGGAGGATAAAGCCAGAATTGTTGAAATGTTAAAGAATATGCTTACATCAATGGAGGGTGTGACTCCTTTCTCTTGAAGTCTAAGCTTTGCGTTTCGGATTAGACCTAGCCTTTCATGCAGGTGAGTAGGCAACCTCAATGTTCGTGAGTTGTCCACTAATGCTCTTGAGACACCCTTTTGATTAGAAATTTGAAACAACAAAAAAAAGCATCAGTTTTTGCTTTCAAACAGCAAAAAAGAAAAAAAACAGCAGAGATGAAGCGCTATCCTCCTCACCTGTCGAATCCACCAGTATACATAAGTTGAGATTCTGAAACCTTTGGAAGAATCAAATTTCTCTATTCCCCGCAAAAGTCCGATAAGACCACCCTTCAGAGTTAGGAAACAGAAAAAAAGAAAAGAAAAACTTGTTCAGAGAAAAAGTTGATGGAAAACAAAAAGAGAGATTTGGAAAATATATACCTGAACAAGGTCAGACATTTCTGCTCCCATATTATCGTAACGCTGAGCAATAGACATAACCAAACGAACGTTGCTCATAGCTAACTTCTCCCTAGCTAGATTACATTCCATCAACCATGCCTGCAGCTCGGCACGAGATATCTTCAAGGATACTGCAAGCTGTTCATCAGAAGGCTCACACCCTAATCTATCCTTCAATCTAATAATGTTTTTCCCACCACACAGATAACAATCAATTTAGTCTTTGCATTTATCAATAAATAAATAAATAGTTTTATAATGTAAATACCTTGACTTATGCTCATCAAGACGAAGGCCAGATTTGATTTTCTTGGACAAGCGCACGACTTCAGTGTGACTAAGAACATCGTCACTTATGACACCCTTCACATAACCACCCTTGACACGGTTGTTTTGGAACAAGTCTGAATTAACCACTTTAATATTAGTTTTCTTCTTAGCACCCATTCTCCTTTGCCGAGCTGAAATCCCTGAACACGTCACCAGAATCTTCTTCTTCTTCTTCTCAAAGGAAAGATTCCACTGTTTTTCTAACAAAGACCTCTGCAGCAACAAGAGTGCCTCAACGGTGTCATCATCCTCGTACTCGTGGCTTTCCTCTTCCAATTCCTGATCAGATCCAGGAGGTAGCCATTGCTGCACAACATCCACGCTCTCCTTAAGAGCCTTGGCAGATTGTGTGTGGCGACTTGATGAGTGAAAGCTAGGACTGTAGTTGGATGATGATGATGATGATGATGTCTTTTTCGCAGTGATTCCACTTCTTGTTGAAGCAATATGGTAGTAGTACTGTGATGAACAAAGATCATTTACAGATAGAAATTTCTCGGTGACGTCGGAGTAGTAAAAGGAAGAACTCAACAGTCTTTTCCCTGCGTTGAGTCCTACAACAGCTGTTGTGGCCATCATCCCATATACTTAACAATACTCTTTCCCTCAATTCATCAACTCTTCACTCCTCAAGATCAACCTTCTTCTTCTTCTGCTAACAAAAATATCAAACACTTTAGAAAATGATTATATCCGGCAAAAGAAATGGTTCAATTCATCACAACTATCGAAATTTGACTAAACCTTTAAAACCCAAATCCAAAAACCATGATTCATTCAAGATCAACAGAACGTTTCAAAATTTGGCATAAAGAAAAGAGTTCAGTAAGAAATCAATGTAATTACATTGGTTATCTCCTTAAGAGACAAGGATTATAGATCAAACTTAATTTGGCTCACCTGAAACAAAAAAACTTTGAAAGTCTGAGAGAGAGGAGGGTGTGTGTGTGTGTGTGGCACAGACGAAGCGAAATGGCTTCTATTTTTTTTTTCGTTTTATTTTACTCGCAAGAGAGGTTATTGGTGGCCTAAGATTTTGTAAGAAATAAAGAAAAAGGATATATGGTGAAAAATATAATTATTAGGAGAGGATATTTAAAAGAGATATGGGTTGAAGCGATAGGATTGGTGGAAGCAGATACTGGCTCCATGTTTCTGTGGTCGTTAGCCTACTCTCTTTCCTTTCCTTTACATTTACTATTTATTAGTTTTATATGCTTTTTTATCCTTTTCTTTTTATTTATTTTATTTATACTATTACAAATGATCTTTATAAAAAAAGTCTACAATACAAGATGTTGTATCTATTTATTAAAAAGTTAACATGCCTTATTTTATTTGATATTTATCTTAATCAATCAAAAATCTTTTTATATCTATATATATTATATTAAAACAAAAATACATAACCTTTTTTTCATATGTGATTTTTGAGTTAATATATAAAATGTACATTTTATTTATCTATAATATCTCAAAAATAACTCCACATTACTTCTCTTTTACCTGATATATTAAAATTGATTGTGCCTTTACTTAGCCTTTTGTCGGCATCATATCTTATATATTAAAACATAAGTTACAATCTTGTTTCATGCGTGATTTTTTTTTTTTAAATGGATCTAATAGACAAATTTCTAGAAAATCATGTTAAATTTAATCTCTAATCTTATCATTTAAATTTTGGACATACCAGGAATTTTTATTGGGATATCAATAATTAGATTTAAAGAATAGATGATCCATTAGATTTATAGATTATATAAATTAAATAGATATAATTTAATGTTTTAATACTATACCTCCATATGTTAAATATTTAAATATTTATCGATGTTAACTTTTAAAATTATAAAGTTTTTTTTTTGTTTTAAAATAACAAAAATCTTATTATCTAACAATGATTAATCTTTACTACATTAAACCAATGAAAACAAATTTTAAACTATATATTTTATTTTAAAAATTAAACAAAAACTAAATGTTTAAATATTTACTCGATAATATAAATTTATGAAGCGAAAAGTTTAATTTCTTAAGAACTTTCTAAATTTGTGAAATGTTACAATATCTTTGAATATGACAATAAAAATATTTTAGTAATCTTTATACATATAGTTACGATTTTAATAAAGAAATAATTATCCGAAAATATATATATAGAAGAAGATACAAATACATGTGAAAGTTTTAAACAATCTATTCAATGAGAAAAATATACTGTAAACTTATTATGTTTAAAAAATTGATAGACAGATATATTATAATATATACCAATTTAAAATTGAAAACAAAATATTTATATAAAAATAAATGAAAAAAATATGTGCGGTTGCGTGGATCGAGATCTAGTCTTATATATTAAAAGAGAAGTCACAACTTTGATTCATGTGTGATTTTTTAAAAAATAGACCTAATAGACATATTCCTAAAAGGTCATGTTACATTTAATCTCTAATCCTATCATTTAAATTTTGGGTCTACCAAAAAATTTTATTGGACTATCAATAATTGGATTTAAAGAATAGAAGATTTATTGGATTCATAGATAGTATAAATTAAATAGATATAATTTAATGTTTTAATATTATACCTCCATATGTTAAATATATAAATATTTGTCGATGTTAACTTTTTAAATTATAAAGTTTTTTTTTAAATGAAAAAAAATCATATTATCTAATAATGATTAATCTTTACTACCTTAAACGAATGAAAACAAATTTTAAACTATATTGTTTATTTTAAAAATTAAACAAAAACTAAATGTTTAATTATTTATTTGATAATATAAATCTATGAAGCGAAAAGTTTAATTTTTTAAAAACTTTCTAAATTTGTAAAATGTTACAATATCTTTGAATATGACAATAAAATAATATTTTACTAATCTTTATATTTATAGTTAAGATTTTAATAATGAAATAATAATCCGAAAATATATATATAGAAAAAGAATCAAATACATATGAAAGTTTGAAACAATCTATTCAATGAAAAAAATATACCGTAAAACTTATTATGTTTTAAAAATTTATAGACACATATATTATAATATATACCAATTTTTGAAAGCAAAATATTTATATAAAAATAAATGAAAACAAAAACCTGCGCGGTTGTGCGGATCGAGATCTAGTTATAATCTATTTAAGGAGTATTAGTGGGATGTGAAATTTTAATGATTATTAAGTTATTAAATTATAGTGTTATTGGTTAATGGATTATAACATTTTTATTAAAATCCTTTGTTCGGAACTACGCAATGCGCTAGTCGGATGGCAACTCAGGACCTAGCGGGTTATCAAAAAATCGGGGAGTACTTGGAGATTACGCGGGACCTAGTTTTAAATACAATTTAATATATTTATAATATAATTAGCTAATTTTAAACATGATGACACATGTTCTTAGACATAGTTATATAATTTTTTATATATAATTTTAAACAACCTCTTTTTGATTCGTCGAACATTTAGATTATGATGTGCTTGATACGAAAAAATCCTTAAATGAAGTAATTATGTATTTGTTTTGGGTTTGATATCTAATTATAATGATTTAGTATTGAATAATTACACAAAGTCTGTCAATAATGAATAAAAAATAATCAACAGTGTTTCAATTTTACATAGACGGAAAAAAAAACTTAGGCAGTCTAGGTGGGAATTAGGCGGTCTTACACGGGTCAATGCGGGTAAACGCCTAGCTACATCGATTTAGGCATATTCGCCGCGGTCAATCTCCGAACAACGCCTAGGCGGCTTCGTTTTTGAACATGGTTAAAATCTAGTGTTATTAGTTTTATTATTGTTAAATGACTTATAAAATCTATTGTTATTCAAAAATTTTAGTTTTTTATAATTCTATAACTCTATCAAATCTAGTATTGTTGAGACTTAAATTCTAGGCAGCTTTTACTGATAAAAATGTTTTTTAAAATTCTTTGCATATAACCTCTAGATTCGTAAAATCATTACACTAGCATATTTTGATAGACTTTGTAAATATGAAAAACTTTTTACAACTATTTAGAAATTTAACAAATCTCTTGATTCTGAGAAACAACCAACTCTACAAAAATTATACTCCCACTAACCCCTCCCTAAACTTTGTTATCTTTCTTTTAGCGATTATCAGTTCAACCTTCAGATATTTTCATAGTCTTTATGATCTGTTGGATTTTATTTTCCGTGATTGATAACTTGCTAGCTATTGAGTTTGATCTCTTTTTGTTTTGAGTTTTGGGTCTTTGATACTACAACCTTTTTTGACACGGAATTGTATTATTAAACCTTCTAGGCAAATAGTTCTAAACAATGAGAACTAGCAAAACAAACGTAGAAAATAGATACGCCAGTAGAGATAATATTTGTTTCTGGATGTCTAAAGATTTTTTCATAGAAAAGCTTCATATATGTTTCTGGAATAATTGAATTTCAAGGGAGATAATATTCATATTAATCCAAAAACACCACTCTTCAGACTGAATTGAGAACGACTGTCACTCTCTTTTTAGTATTCTAGTAGGAGTCACCAAGACAAGACAACTTGTTATATTGCTCTATTGATAATAATAGAGCCAAAGAGATTATTGTTCCACAGAATTACACGCTGTCTTTCAAAATAACCATAGTTTGCAGCAAGAAATCCATCACCATCAAATGAAGAACCATCAACGATTGAAGCTGGTAAGACCTGTCGCCACCAACCGCAGTAGATTTGTCAATTATCATTTTTTAAATGGTTCAATTGAACCGAAATTTTTGTCTTACCAAATTCATTGGAAAACCATACAAAAGAACAATAAAAAACTTTGCCATACTGAAATTCAATTGGCAATCAAACAAACCAAGTGACCAGAAGTGAAAAAAAACACAAAGAAAAAAGACAAAACGAATCAAACAAGCCAATGTCGAAGCTATAGAAGCCTCCGGCCATCAGCTTGACTCTATAAAAAACCGTCCTCTCTTTTCTCTCTTAAAAAGAATCAAACTTTATTTTAGTAGCCATCAGTTCACCTAAATTTTAGCCTAACATATTTGCTTACAAGAATCATGTGGTATATTAATTTGACTTACCTACTTTCCTTACAAAAATTTATGATGCTAGCTTATCCTACACCGTTTTTTGCAGTACCGGCGGGGTGTTGGTTAATTTAATTATGTAGCACATGTTTGATTTGAAAATCTGATTGTTTATGCTGTAAGTTATGGTTTTAGATATAGTTCTATTTCTACACCTCAACGCTTTTTCAGTTGTGCTTCTATGGTTTTAGCTATTTTAATAAATCGCTTTTTCCGGGAATTGAAACCTGGATCTGCTGTTGTAGAATCATTAATGAATTTAAGTTAAACCACTTGATTAAGTACCAAGAGTCATAACTCGAGTCCTTAGAGCTGGAACCATGGAATCAAGAGAAAACGTAGCAGTAACCTATGATGCACGGGGACGTGAGTTTGGGTGACGTCCCGGTACCGGATACGTTTCCGAAACGGTAACGGCATGGGGACGGTGCTGGGACGGCGTGGGGACGTATCCGTAAGTTAGGACTTAACAACATGAGCTTTTTAGCACGTGCCGTTACTTTTTATTTCATCACTTTTGATTAAGAATGTATATTGTTGAAATTGAAAGCATTAAATGATTCTCTACGTCGAATTTATTGCCGAAGGTAAGAATTCAGAAATGAAACCATAATGATGACTTTGGATTGGAACTATTACTTTTGAATACTATATTTCTGTTATACATCTGGTGAAGTTTATGCGATTATCAGTCCATATATCAATCCAAACTAAAATTTTATGTATATATATATTATTTTTATAAACGTATCTATGCCGTACCCGTATCCATAATTTTTTAGTTTTGCCGTTTTCCGTCCCCGCTCCCGTCCCCGCTTCTGTACCCGTATCCGTCCCGGTGCATCATAGGCAGTAACACTTTTTACCCTTGCTAGCCGATCGAGAATAAGATCATAATAGGCGGTGCGTTACTTGCCAAACTGGACCTTCTCGATAACGGGTCCACAAAAAGGAAGAAAGATGCAGTGACATGATTTTTTTTTGAGTGAATGTTAAATGTGTGTTCATAAGAAAAAAGCATTTTTACATCAAGTGCAACATGAATTTAAGCTTTTTGTGGAACTACTATGCAGACATTAAGAGATTTTTTCTCTATTACGAAACCAAAAACTCAGGATACCCTCGAGCTTCTTACTTGCACACTTGGTCATAAGACTGAGTTTGTTTCTAACATTCTTCTCCACCATTTTCTGAAGCACCTGTCAAGACATATGTGAATCTCCATGCCTTATTTTGTTCCTCTTTCTCCACACTGCATAAATCGCCCCTTGCAAAGCATATCGAAGACAAAAGTGTTTCACCTCCCTATGACTCTTGTCTGTGATAATCAACTTGATCTCATTCCATTGTGTTGTGTAGGCACTTTGAAGTATTCCTTTTGTGAGAAATTCCCTTACATGAGATGAATAGATGCACTCAAAGAACAAGTGATCACGCGACTCCGAACTGTTATTGCAGAGAATGCAGCTTGTATCAACGCCTTGATTCAATCGTGCCACTGTGTCCATGGTGGATATATGATTTTGCATTGCTAACCAAGTGATGAAAAAAAACTTTGGAGTGGCTTGCGAGAACCACACCCCCATTGCCCAAGTGACATCATTGTTCGATCTATTGATCATGGAACATAGGTAGGGCGATTACAGCTAATATAGCTGCTGCATTGATTAAGATGCGTAAGTATTGATGAAGCTTGGACAATACTCTCAAACTGTACAAGTAACCTAAACAATAAAGCCAAGATTGTCAAAGCGAATATTTTACAGGCATTTAATAGGTATTTCCAAGACAAATCAAGCCAGAACTGAGAGAATGTAGCATTGATATTGCTTTCGCTATGTAAGAGACACACTGAGACACTGGTATTGGTAGGAACACACGGTGAGGTTGTGACATTGATGGATCCATCGAAAAATGTGACAGAGAAATGAAAAAGAAAACCTATGTCTTCCTTAGCATGCCAATTATTCAATTATTACATTAATATTTTTTCAGTCGACTTCATCTTTTGATACTAATTCCATTTGAGGAATCGAATCTGGAGTTGGTTAGCCAGAACATTTTCTACAATTGCACTCTTTCACTTGCTGTGTACTTATTTTGTTATCTTTTCAACATAAATGGGGAAGACTTATTACATACTGCATATTTAGATTTAGTGGATGATCAAGTGTTTATTAGTGCTTTTGTTTTAAATATATAATCTAATTTCCAGACATAGAGAACATAGCCAATCTTTTGAATCTTTTATTCTTGAATACTAAAAAAAATATCAAACATGGAGAACATATCAAATCTTCTCATGTAAAAGTTTCGGGTTCAGTAGCGAAATCCAATTGGTCAAATATGCCACCTTGGTAAATCAAAACTCTCAATATCCAATTCCTTGCTCTATTAACTTTCGACATCTCCCACCAAAATCATTTAAATGGTGCAAATGTTCAAAGCATAAAGTTTTAAGCAAATAGAAACAGTGAATATACACACTTTCTAGAGTTTTAATTTTATCGTCCACCTATCAGTCATTCCATTTTTTTTTTTTTTTTTTTGATCAAATCAGTCATTCCATTTATGTTTCGAAATAGTACTTAAATTAATTGTCTACACAAGAAATATACACACATTGCATTTCTCGATAAATAATATTTCCTTACATATTATAGGATATCTAATGGTAAATAAATATATGACTCTCAAAAGTGTTAGCGACTGTTCCAATAACAACTTCCTCGTTATAAACAAATTGCATCATCATCAAACGACTAATATAAAACCACCACCGTTGGAGAACTACTACAAATGGTATTATCTGTCTATTTGATATCATAACTCTAAGTGCTAACTTAGGGTATGACTGGTTTTCCCGCTACCACCCGCAAACGCAGCTTTCGCGGTTGGTAGCGGTTGCTGGCGTTTTGCAACAATCGCTTAAACCTCTCTAAACCGCTCCAAATCGCTCCAAATCGCTCTGAACCTCATAAATTCAAAAGCTGGTTCCAGCTAGCGTTTGCGGTTGCGGGCGTTTGCGGAAGGATAAATTTTTTTTTTTTTCCAAAACAATATAAATACAAAAATAAAAAAAATCAATAAAAAAATTAAATTGAAATTATAAAAATGCTAAAATATATCAATTAAATTTTAATTAATATTATAAAACTTTAAAATAAAAATATTTTCTATATTTTTAAAAAAAATTAAACTATAACTTTCTAAATATAAATTTTATATTTATTATAATATTATTATTTTTGATATTTTTATAATTGTATAAAATGTAAATATTGTTAATTATTATTTAACTGCTGCTGCATTTGGTAGTTAACCAGTCATAAGTATCCCGCAAACGCACAAATTTATAACCACAGAACCAGTCGTACAAATCTCTTAAAACCGTTAGAAACCGCAACCACCCGCATCCGCAAACTCCCGCAACCGCAACCGCAACCGCAACCGCTGCGGTTAAACTAGTCAGACCCTTAAAATAAGGCTTTAAACAAAAATTAGACACTATGCCACACAATTAACACATACGAGAAACGAAGAATTTGGGCCCTAAAGTTGTTAATCTTTCTTCTAATTATCATTTTTCATCATATCTGTCTTTTTCTATTTCTTTAATATAAGGACTGACTTGCTTGCAAATATGTTCGCTCACAAAGCTTTTGTTTTCTCATGACTCTGAGGTGGCGATTGGTTTTCCCGCTACCACCCGCAAACACAGCTTTTGCGGTCGGTAGCGGTTGTCGGCGGTTTGCAACAATCACTCAAATCGCTCTAAACCGCTTCAAACCGCTCCGAATCTCATAAATTCAAAAGCTGGCTCCAGCTAGCGTTTGCGGTTGCGGGAGGGTAAAATTTTTTTCTTTTTTTTTTAAAACAATATATATACAAAGAAAAAAATATTTAATAAAAAATTTAAAATTGAAATTATGAAAATATTAAAATATATCTATTTTATTTTAATTAATATTATAAAATTTTATAATAAAAACAATTTCAATAAATTTTCAAAAATTAAAATTATAACTTTCTAAACATAAATTTTATATTTATTATAATTTTATGATTTTTGATATTTTTTTATAATTATTTTAAATATAAATATTGTTAATTTATCATTTGACTATTACCGCATTTGGTAGTTAACCAGTCATAAGTCACCCGCAAACGCACCAAATTTTAACCGTAGTACCAGTCGTACAAATCTCTTAAAACACTAGAAACTGCAACCGTCCGCATCCACAAACTCCCGCAACCGCAATCGCAACTGCTGCGTTTGAACCAGTCAGGGCCTGAGTCCAGTATAGTTAGCTCCAAAAGCTAACATTTTCGACTTGAATATCAAAAAAAAAATTATCCGTTGCATCCTTTACCTTTTCTATTTTTCATCTTCCATCATTTTGTAACATTTTTGAAAAAAAAAAATTTGGGACGTTACATTATCATATTCGCCGTGAATTGCATACTCCCAAGGTGCGAGTGGTTGCGTCAGCAAAGTTGCACAGAGCAGTTACGTTTTCGATCAGTCGATTAACCAGTTCCACTGAACCATTTTGACATTGCAATTATATGTCTCCTAAAACCTCGTTAAACCCGTTAGCGGAAGTGGAAGAGTTTAGCTGGACAGGCTTGCTACAACTTGGTTATTGGACCGTCACAATATGATGTGATATTGGACCGTCGCAAGAACCGTTGCGAAGGAAGAGCGAAGGAAATTCAGAGGTCTCATGCAAGTTTGGCTAAAGTATTCTTGAAATGTTAATTGGTGATGTATAATCCCAATTTCTAAGTTTTTTGGTGTTTTTTTTTAACTTTTTTGGCATCATTTAGCTTCACTGCGTAACTTTTTGTTTGTACAAATTAGCTTCATTTTAATGAAATTCACATATTTATCAAAAAGGAAAAAGTGATATATATATTTATTTATTTATTTCATGTACATACTCGTGTACTCTGATTACTTTGGCCGTCACCAGATTTATAGTGCTGTAATATTTGATTCGGAAATTATTTTTGTGGAGGAATGTTCCACAAATCTTGTAATTTTACAAGTTCTAAAAGCACATGAATATGAAATTCAGTGTAATTGGATTTCCCTATTTTTGTTATATCCTAATCGATTTTTTTTACAGTAACCTGATGAAATATTGAGAAACCATATTATCGCATATCAATTTTATTCCGTTCACTCATTGTACTTATAATGTTGAGCATATCTTCTTCACTCCCGACTGTATATATGTACATAAAATTAAGTTTTGGCAAAATATATATTCCCCTCTATATCTATAATAATTTACACAAGTTTAGTACATTACTGTAGGATTCACAACCAAATAGATAGTTTGACTTTGTATTACATTGGCTAGTTTGTCCTCTATATATTGGATTCAAATTGAATAATGTGCATGTTTGAATTATATAAACAATAAATTAAGTAATTAATTTTTTTTTTAAAAAACTGTATTGCTTTAAAGAGGATCCGAACGGAAACAAAATCTGTTTAAACTTTTTAAACACGTTGCGCGATATCTATTTTATAAAATAAAACTTATATAACGTTCGACCGAACCGTTACATTTTGATTTTTGAAAAAAAATATCGCTGAGTCTAGTTAATTAGACCGTTTTAGATAGTTTATTTTTTTTTGACAAAATATCAAATTAAAATCACCAAAAAACTATTAAAAATTTATGATTAGTTGTAAGGTCATTTTTAAATAACTGTTACTTTGTAAATCTAAAGTCTAGTTTTATTAGATTGAGCCTGCATCTATACATTTTTATATAAGTAAAGATGCATCTGTGTGGACTAATTGTAACAAAAATAAATTTAAACCAGAAGTAGAAAAAAAAGGAAGGGAATGACAATGAAGAAGTTAAGAGATATGGAATGTTTTGCTTCACGCAAAGAGCTTAATACGAGACAAGTACGATTGATCGCGTGGCTTTAAAGAAATTTTTTTTTCCATCTTGTCTTAACCGTCTAAGTTTTTTGGTAATAGTACAACTAATTAAATGATATTTTAAAAGAAAAGTATAAATGATTTATACTTTTGACAGCATTTGTTTTCTTAACTGCTAGTAGTACAGTAAAATTCTATAAATTAGTAGTGTTGGATCTTTAATTATTTATTAATTTACAAAAAAATTCTCTTCTATATTTGCATGTGAAAATAAGAAAAATATTTGATTTTACTGTATATATATTAATTAAATTTTACATATACAAACTATACAATATATTTTTATATTTATAAAAAGTTTATATTAATTTATGTTTACATTGGGACCATATATTTACATAAATTTTTTTTTAAAAAGTTATTATCTTATTATTTTATCTAAGTTTGTCATTTTGACATCACCTCAATTCGGGTTGCTAAAAGTTAATTTATTTTGGAAACCCCATTGTCCAGTGGTTTGACCAAGGGTTCATTAATGCTTTTACACCAGCAGGTCTGGGTTTCGATTCCTGAAAAAAAAGCAGAATTATGCGAATTAATGAAGAAACAACTTACAAGAGATTTGCAGCATGATGCAAGAAGTACCGTCAAAGGTGGATCCGATAGGACGGCTTAGATGATGCAGTCAGACGTGAATCTTCATAAAGCAGGTAGAATTGTCGGCGGTAAAACCGTCTGTAATATTTCTCCGAGTTTGTAATAGCATAATATATACAGTGTTAAAAAAAAATTAATTTATTATGCTTATTTATTTATTAAATACTATTAGATACTACAATTAATTAATGTATTATTGGGGGAAATAAAAAGTTTCCAATAAGCACCAACCAAGCCCTAGTTTTGTTTACGTCCGACTCCTCTCTTTCTCTCCCAAACGTTCCCAATTTTTCCTGCTAATCAACCTAACCTGGTTGAATTAGCTCCATATATATCTCTCAAAACCCTAATCAGAAGATGAGCAGTAGCGGAAGCCCTAGCAGCAGCGGTGGAGGTGGACCGTGTGGCGCCTGTAAGTTCTTGAGACGGAAGTGCGTTCCCGGCTGCATATTCGCACCCTATTTCGACTCCGATCAAGGAGCGGCGCACTTTGCGGCGGTTCATAAGGTGTTCGGAGCGAGCAACGTTTCAAAACTCCTCCACCATATTCCCGAGCATAAACGGGCAGACGCTGTCGTTTCAATCTGTTTCGAGGCTCAGTCTCGTCTCCGAGACCCTATCTACGGCTGCGTCTCCCACATCGTCTCTCTTCAGCAACAGGTAATTTAATTTTTCCATTAATACTATTAAATAAACAATTATTCTATTAATACTATAACTTATTACTATCATATAGTATGATGGGAAATCGCAAGAATTTTAAGTCAATATACTGTCTGTAGGTCGTGACATTCATCAGTTATCTTACCAGTTTCCTTTTCTTTTTTTTATAACAAAAGAAAATTGTTGATATTTCTCTCTTCCTTTGCTTTCGTTTCTACCCATTTACCCAAGCTCATGCAAAGTACTCTCTCTTAAGCATTGACGAAAAAAATCGTCTTGTGTTTTAGCTGCGATTTGTTCTCATTCGTGGTCCTTTTTTTTTGTTTTAGTAATAAGGACTTACGATTATCAGCATGATAATCTACTGAGAAAAATAAAATAATTAATTTATAATTGC
The DNA here is from genome assembly GCF_020379485.1 of Brassica napus. Lineage (NCBI taxonomy): Eukaryota > Viridiplantae > Streptophyta > Magnoliopsida > Brassicales > Brassicaceae > Brassica > Brassica napus. The sequence goes on from NC_063435.1 coordinate 14,539,292, forward strand.
ATTCCTAGCCTTAATCATAATCTTCATCAAATAATATTATAGATGATTGAACATTTTTCCTTTTTCGATGATTCCTACGAACATTAGTTTAATTTCATTTTATTTAAATTTCCTCTTCATCCGAGTTTATAGTGATATCTGTTAATAAAATATACAATAATTAAAAATACTTCTATTTAACTAAAACCTTTTAAACTAGAAATAATAAATTATATATGTCTCGTAAAAGCTGGATTTTTAATTATAACGACAAGATATTATATTGTTTGGATTGATAGCTTTTGATTGTTAACTTGATGTTAACTAATCTCATAACACTACTCTTCTGTGACATAAAATAAAAATATGTCAAATAAGCATAATTAATCGTCTTGTGTTTTCATTGGTCATGTTTTTATTAATTATGCTTATTTGACATATTTTTAGTTTATGTCACGGAAGAGTAGTGTTATGAGTTTCGTTAATATCAGATTACCAATCAAAAACTATGACTCCAAAGAATATAATATCTTATCGTTATAATTAAAAAAATCTAGCTTTTACTAAACATATATAATTTATTACTTTTAGTTTATTAGGTTTTAGTTGAATAAAAAGATTTTTTAGTTATTGTATATTTTTTTAATAAGTGCTACTGTAAACTCGGATGAAACAGAAATTCCGATAAAATGTAATTAAACTAATGTTAGTAGGAATCATCGAAAAAGGAAAAATGTTCAATCATCTATAATATTATTTGATGAAGAGGAGTTTGCTTTCATACGCTTTATTTGTAATTATAGTTTATTTTGTAGATATATCTCTTATGTTATTTTAAAGTGTTCATAAAACTTTATTATGTTGTTACGATGATAATGCTTTTTACATTTGTGGTTTGATAATAAAATAGATAAAAGATTTTGCAAGTTAATTACCAAGCCATTATTAAGTTGTGTTGTAATAAAAAAAATTACATTATATAGATTAGATATTAAATTTAATACTTGAAACTAATAAATTAATTTAGATTAAAATAAAAAAGTATGTTAAAGTTACAATTGATTGGGATATATTAGTCCGCCATCAACTAGTTTAGTAATAAAGTGTATGCATACTTACTTGTATGACATGATCTAATGCGTTACAGAACAGTTGAAGGCCTCTCTCTCTCTGAATTTAATTTAATTAGCACATTGAGCATACGTTGTATTACTTTTTATAAATAAATGTTTACAAAGATGTTTTCTAAGTTAATCCAAGCCACTGATTGAGAAGAGATGTCTTTCTCTGTTCGCAAAAACACGTAGTTGTACGCTTATTTCTAAGCGTCTTTTCAATATATAAATATATCAATTGCTTTGATCAAATAAAGTATGCTTGTTACATACTCGAATATTTGTGCAATTGCATCCAATAAACTGATATTAGTGAAGGGTATTTTAAATGTTACAAGCAAGCAATTAGTCATGTCGTGTGTTTTGGGCATAAGTGAATCAACATTTGCTCGAGAATTGGGAAACTCATGTAATCATTTATTGCTGAAAGTATCAGTATTTAGATTATTACATCTCTTTAATATTTTCTTGGTATTAATTTTTAAGCATTTGCATGGATTTTGTCTTAAAAAAAACAGGTGGTGAGTTTGCAAAATGAGCTTTCATATGTACAAGCACATTTAGCAACTCTAGAGCTGCCACAGCCACCGCCGGCCACGGTGACGTCTTCTGGATCTCTGCCGCCTCTTTCCATATCAGACCTGCCCACAATAACACCGTCGATGTACGACCTCTCCCCAATCTTTGAGCCGATGTCATCCACGTGGCCCATGCAGCAACAACCTCGACCGTCGGATCATCTCTTCGGTGTCTCGCAATCGTCCAGTATCGGAGGAGGCGGCGAGTTCCAAGCTATTGCACGTGAGTTTCTTCACGGTGGGCAGATGTCAGCTCATCAGCCGCCGCCGGAGACCGGTGGTTCTGCCCCAACAGTGATAAAAAGAGAATGATGCTTATATTATATATATATATATATATATATATGTTGGTTCAGTTTTGGACCTTATGAGATCTATAATTAGCCATATGCTCCTCTTTGTTATATGTATTTATAATACTTGGTCGAAGAATTCGCATTTTAATTTTTGGCTATGATATATGTGATACTCAATTGAAATTAAATGTTGGGCTCTAAATAAAGAAGAAACCAGAGAGCAAAAATAGAAGAGAATATGCCTATATCAACCAGGAGGATATGATTCAACTGAGTCCACAGAAGACTACTTCCTATACAAATCTGTTGGATTTTTATCTGAGCATTGAATTGATGCAGCTCTTGGAGGCTACGGTGGAAGACTTGGGACTTTGTTTTAAACGAACCAACCCAAACCCTTACAGTTTTTGTACTCTTAACCAAGACACATACATTTTTCCCGATTAGATATTTTAATATATCACCAGTTTCTGATCATTTTAGTCAGAACCGAAAGAGATCTTATAAAACCATACAAAGTTTGGAGAATCTAGTGTGTATGAGATGGATTAAATCCCTCCACAGCACCCATCAAATATGAAATTCAGCTCACTTAGTCGGCTCGGGTCAACGTTATTCGGCTTCGACCAGCTAGACACTCGCACTTGGCTGTGTGGTTTGACTTTCTCGGCAATAGGAGCTTGGTGCATGAACTTTGGTTAACAGCCGAGTTGCTTGGCTCGTAAAGCATATCTCAGTCCGTTAGGTCTAACTGATCTAGGGAAAATAGAAGAGAATGTTCATCTATAAAAAGATGACGAGAGCAACCAAGGGGAGATCTCAGACTTGAACAAACATAGAGTCTGCCAGCTAGAAATTAGAGTTTTACTCTTTTACTTTTTTTGGCCGACTTGTACTTTCCTGGCTAGGTCAGACGAGTTTTGTTGCCCTCTTTACTGAGTCCAACGAAACTCAGATTCAACATAATGCCCCCAATATCTACTTCTCACCGTCGTCCTCGGTTGGCTAGTTATAGTCTTTATCCTCCAAATCACGACCTGCTCTTTGCTATGTCACCATAAATCAAGGGACCATACATATCCTTCACACAATACTTAATACACCTTACAAAGCTTGGCTGAAAAGAAACATCATCATCTCACTCTTAGCTTTGCTCCAATTTTCTTGCAATCCTTTTTCTCTATTCCCAAGCAATCAATCGGTACTATTAATTCACTTACGAGGAACGCTTCTCTCGCCAGACTACCGTAGTGATGGGAGGGATTCGGCAGATAGATGTCTGGCTATATGTATATGGTTTCTTTCCCAGAGATGTGTTAAAAGCAATACAAAAAATGAGATATTTACCATTTTTTAAGGATGGTGTCTGATATTGCAAATGCCGTTTTTATTAATCAGTCTACACAAACAAAAATGTCCGATAAATTATCGTTTATATAACTCCCCCGCCCCCACAAAAAATAAATAGAATAACAACAGCGTTAATCCAAAAAGGAAAAAAAAAATGCTCTCTAGCTCGGTTCCCAATGGCGAACCCCTGGTTCCCTTCTGGTAGTGCTTCCGTCCTCAGTCCGCCGCTTACCACCACTGGTGACAGTCGCTCCTCCACCCCTCCCCTTCCCCCAGACCCCCCTGACCCGCTCAGCCCCTTCCCTACTCCTCTATTTCCTCCCTTATCCTCCTCCAAACCTTCTCGTTCTTCCCTACGAACTGCCTATCTCGAGTCTGTAGGAAAGACTTCTGGCTCTGAATCATCCTCTCCTACAGATTCTCTTACTGCCCAGGCACTTGTATCTGTGGCTCCCTCCACTGATTCTAGAATCACTGCTGCTGAATCTAGATCTGAAATTACTGTAGCTGCTACAGTTCCTGAAAACTTTACCATACTCCCACCCAAAGCTTCCTCACCCTCCTTAACCAATACAGCTTCTAGCTCGGTTCCTCTCCTCCTCCCAGCCCCTATTGTACCCCTTGTTCCTGACCTTAATCCCCATTTGCCTAACCCTAACCACGCCACCAACAAAGCTGCCTCAAATGCAATCCACTCCCTCACAAATAACCATATCCATCAAAAACCTTCTCTAGTAGAACGATTGAGACAAACCCAAGATAAATCTCTCTCAAGACTAGCTCCAGTCTCGCTCTCAGACTCAGGAAGGCCTCGAGTATTAATACCTGACAGTGTTTTCGCGAAAGGAGCAGAAATGCATAGAGATTTCATTATCTGCCATTTTAATGGTAGATCTCCGCCGTTCAAACAGATTCAGAGTGTTCTGAACCATATGTGGGGAAAAGGTAAAAGGGTTGAAATTCACAACAACCCCTTATCTCGATCCATGTTGGTTCGCATTCCCAGTGACTACCTTCGACAAAAGATCTTGGAAAAGAATGTCTGGTATGTCGGAGACTCTATGTTTCATGCTTCTCAATGGAACTCTAGCTCAAATAACTCATCGCCAAGGGAAGCCATCCAAATTTGGGCTCACTTGACGGGCGTTCCATTGGACCTTCGTTATCAGGCTGGCCTGAGTTTAGTAGCAGGATTAATAGGAGAACCAAATGAGATAGATGAATTCACCTTAAATCTGGTCAGCTTGGAGCTCTCTCACGTGAAAGTAGAGGTGAAACTATCTGAACCTCTGCCTCGTGTTGTTGAGTTCGTAAGGCAGAGCGGTGAGGTGGTGGAAGTACAAGTGGACTACCCTTGGGTTCCTCTTACTTGTGCTCACTGTAATGAGTTAGGACATATCTCTCGTAATTGTCTCCTCTTGCCTGCTCTGCCGCTAGGAGCCGCCTTTCCAAGCTCAAAAGTACTAAAAAAGGCTGCTCCCAAAGCTGTCTCCAAAGACAAAGTTTATGTTCCTGTTGCTACTCCAGTGGTCCCTGCTGGAACTTTATCTTCTGCGCCCCTACCTTCACCCTCCTCCTCTGCTCCTCCCCTACCATGTCCGCCTCCTCCCCCTGTTGCTCCTGTCACTGCAGCCCCTCCCCTCCATCACCTCGATCCTTCCCCTTCAAGAAACCCTCCTCCTCTACCCTCTTCCCCTTTGATCTCTGATAGCTCTCCTCCCTTAACCTTCACCTCTCCTGATGGTTTTTTATTCCCTATCAGCCCTCCTGCAACCACAGAAAAACAATTGTTACAAAGATCAAAATCCATTTCTAGCCTTCACTCTTTTCCTTCATTCATGAGCCAACTTGCCTATTTTTCTTCCCTTCCACCTCTAACCTCAAACACTCTTCCTACCAAAGAAAATTTCCCCATAAAAAATACTTCACCCGACCCCCCTCCATACCCATATCCAACCCTTTTGATCACTTGGCTACTGAGAGTGCTCTTCATTCTGAAGAGCCTCAAAATCTTTAACTATGTATAGTAAGGTATTTTTTTGGAATGTCCGTGGTCTAAATGATCCGAATAAGCATCAGCCCTTTTGTGATTGGCTCTGTAGCCATCAGCCTATTTTTGGTTCTATTCTGGAAACTCATATCAAAGATCATAACCTCAGCTACTTAATGGGAAAGCTATGTAATGAATGGAACTTTACCTCCAACCACGCTTCAGATGAGGATGGCCGTATCGTTTTAATCTGGAAACCCACAGTGGGTGTCAGTGTGTTGCACCAATTAAGACAATCTTTAACATGTGAAGTGAAGATACCAGGCTCCTTGCCTTTCATCTACACTGCTATATATGCGTGCAACACAAGAAGTGAGCGTTCTGACTTATGGGTGGAGCTACTGAATCTGCATCAGACGCTAGACTTTCATGCTTCTCCTTGGATGATTGGTGGTGACTTCAATCAGATCATCCATCCAGCAGAACACTCGGCTCCTGCTGTGGATTTCCACACTCACCACATGATTGAACTAAGAGATTGCTTCACTCAACTTGAGGTCTTTGACCTGAGATACCAAGGACCTCTTTTTACTTGGAGCAATCATCAGCCTGAAAGCCCCATAGCAAAAAAACTTGATCGCTTCCTCATCTCAAGCCCTACCCTGAACCTTTTTTCCTAATTGTTCTGTCCAATTTCTCCCACCCATGTTCTCAGACCACTGCCCATGTCTTGTCGACTTAGCTTTTAAAACACCCTCCTCTGGTACCAAGCCTTTTAAATTCTACAACTACCTCACTAAACATCCCGACTTTCACCTTGTGGTACTTCGAGCGTGGACTGAGGCCGGAAGCCTAGTGACCAATCTCACGGACCTATGCTGGAAGCAGAAACAAATCAAAAGGGAGTTAAAAAGTTTAAATAGAGAGAACTTTTCACAAATCCAACAGAGAGTGTGTGAGGCTAACCGTTTGCTACAAGATGTGCATGTACAAGCTCTTCAGGCGCCATCCACCTTACTGTTTGAAATGGAGAAGGACCTGCTGCAAAAGTGGCAATTTTTAAGGACCATAGAGGAATGTTACTTCAAGCAAAGATCAAGAATCAACTGGCTGAAGGAGGGTGATCAAAATACGGCTTACTTTTATCGTGTTGTCCAAGTGAGAATGAACTACAACACTATCAGATCTTTCATCCTCACATCAGGTGTGGTGATCTCTGATCCCCTTCAGATGACTGCTCATGCGATCCAACACTTTCAGTCAATCCTCGGTCCCCTGCTACTACTGCCATCCCCACTCTATTCTCCTCCTACATGGTTCCAGTCTCTGTCGCCTTTTCAATGCCCATCATCCGTGTCTCAACAAATGCTTCTCCTTCCCTCGCATGAGGAGATAACCAGGGTTCTCCTAAGGCTAAACCCTAACAAGGCGCCTGGCCCCGACGGCTTTACTTCAGGTTTCTACAAAGCGGCATGGGACATTGTGGGATCGGAAGTCATCACCTCTATCTTGCAGTTCTTTACGTCCTCATATCTACCTACAGCAGCCAACTCAACAATTCTCTCTCTTGTTCCTAAGCGTCCTGGAGCCTCCCTTATCACTGATTACAGGCCTATCTCTTGTCTAAACATGATCTATAAAACTATCTCCAGACTACTCGTGAAGCGTCTCAAGCCATTGTTGTCCGATTACATTGTTCCTAATCAAACTGCTTTCGTCAAAGGGAGATTGCTGGTTGAGAACACGGTCCTAGCTTCTGAGCTGATAAATGGATACCACAAAAACTCAGGCCAGAAGCGTATAACCATTAAGGTTGATATAGCAAAAGCTTTTGACACCTTATCCTGGGAGTTTCTCATCAGCTGTTTAAAGGGGATGGGGTTACCTGAGCAGTTCATTGATTGGCTGAAAGAATGCGTTTGTACTACAAGCTTCACACTAGGCTACAATGGTGAAACTCATGGTTTCTTTAAGGGTAGGAGGGGCCTTAGACAAGGTGACCCTCTCTCCCCTTATCTGTTCGTCATTGCGTTAAACAGCCTCTCGCTTATGCTGAACAATGCCGCTCGTGACCTGAAATTCAACTACCACCTCCGTTGTGAATCAGCCAGATTGATTCATCTATGTTTCGCTGATGACTTACTCATATTCATGGATGGCTCGATCCAATCCCTTCAGGCGGTTCTGCAAGTGCTAAAGGAGTTTGAGCTTCGCTCAGGCCTGGCTGTGAGTCTACAGAAATCTTCTTTCTTCTTGTCTGGCCTCTCTGATGAAGAACGTGACCTCATCCAGTTCTCCACGGGCATGCCACAAGGAATGCTCCTGGTCCGCTATCTTGGAGTACCTCTCTGCACCAAAAAACTCTCATTACTCAACTGTGAAGTTCTAATACAGCAAGTGAAGGGGAAATTCAACTCATGGAGTGCTAGAGCATTATCTTTTTCTGGTCGCCTTCTCCTCATAAAGACAGTTATTGCGGGCATTACTAATTTCTGGTGTTCCTCTTTTGTTCTCCCAAAGGCTTGCATCAAACGCATAAATTCTTTATGTGGAGTATTCCTATGGAGAGGTAACATTGAAGAACATCATACAGCGAGGGTGAGTTGGGAAATTGTGATGCGACCGAAGGAAGAAGGCGGACTTGGAGTGAGGGATCTTGTGCAGTGGAATAAAGCTTGTATGATGAAGTTAATCTGGCTCTTCTTTTTCCAAGCAGGTTCGATTTGGGTAGCTTGGTTTCGAGAGACAGTGCTCAGTGGTGACCTCAGCTCCTTCTGGACGGTCCAACCTAGTGTGTGAAACTCATGGTTAGTCAACAAACTACTCAAAATGAGAGGGGAGATTTATGATTGGATCAAGTTAAAGGTTGGGAATGGTATCACAACAAGATTTTGGACAGACAATTGGTCACCTTTCGGTTCTCTCCGAAGGTTCCTTGCAAATGATTCTAATTTCTCGCTTGGGGTTCAAGATGAAGCAACAATATCTTCTCTCTTCAGGAATGATCATTGGCTTCTTCCACAACCTCGTTCTGAGAAGCAACTACAGCTGCATGCTTTCCTCACAACCCTGGAATTAACAACAGAGGAAGACTGCTATGAATGGGAGATAGGAGGGAAAATCTCATCAGTTTACTCAACTGGAGATGTTTACAGATGCTTGATGGGGAATAGAGCTCCTGTACCTTGGGAACAAACTGTCTGGATCGCTGGAGGCATTCCAAAGCACTCATTCCTCTCTTGGTTATTCATCTTAAATCGCTGCCCTACCCGAGATAGATTACTGCGTTGGGGACTGCAAACGCCAGCAACTTGCGTACTCTGCAACTCTACTGCGGAATCAAGAGATCATCTCTTCTTTGCATGCCCACTATCATGGAACCTGTGGTCTGCTTTGGCTCCTCGCTGTGGTTTGAATCCTGCTCAACAATGGACTGATGTTTTAGCCCGATTACGACCACTCAATAGTCGCAATTGGAAGGGAAGGCTTACCTTACTCACTTGGCAGTGTTGCTTGTACAGGATTTGGCAGGAAAGGAATAGCAGACTCCACCGGAACATCTTTCGCTCTCACGATGCACTATTGCGGTTGATTGATCGTCAGATCAGAGACCGTTTACTCAGCTACAGAGACACTAGTCCCCGGTTATCCTCAAGGATGATGCAACAATGGCTTGCCTGAGACTCCACAGCTTCCTCGTTAACATCGTCTCTCCCATCACGACTCTCCCCCTTTCAACTTCTTTTACAGGCTTTCTTTAACTATTGGGCTATTATGATCTTTGATTTGGTTTGAACAATATTTGGGTTTTGATGGGCTCAGAAAACACTAGCCATTGGGCATGGAATATTTTCTTTCTTCTGCAATTTAATATGAAATTAAGTTCAAAAAATAAAATAAATAAATTGAATAATGTGCAAGTCAAAACACAATCATCATCAAGTGCTTTCAATCAGATTGTAAGATTCTCCTGTATGGCAAGGAAGGATCCAACAATATTTCCCCCAACGTCAGGGAACTCCTCGCTCCCTGGTAGTGGCCGTACTTTGCATCTCCGATCAACTTCCACCGGATACTTGAGCAGATGTCCCCTCATCTCCGACACTTGCTCTGCCCTAAACTGTTTCCAGTTCTCCTCCCCCATTCTTCTCACCTTGCTTACACACTCTAGGCTCTCTGGCTCCTCAAAGCTATCATCTAACATTGCCATGTGTTCTGCCCAAAGTGACATTCTATACCCGAATATCTTGCAGAATTTTTGATGTACAAAGTATTCATATTTATATAATAAAATAACTGGAAATCATATAATAATATTTTAGAGGAGGATTACTACCTGACCACGAGGACCAGACTGTCGTCTTGCCCATGTATGTTGAGGCTGATAAGCTCCCATTGCAATCTCCGTGTCTCTCGTGCCTTCCATTGATCTTTGGTTTATGTTTGCAGATCCAATTACCACATACTCGTCATCAACAACCATCCCTTTTGAATGCACATATATCATAAATCTTCTGCTCTTTCGACATGATGCCTATAACAACAACAACAACAACATCTCAGTTAACAACTCAATGATAATAGGAATATACATGGTAGCAGCTTTCTACCTGAGGAGTGTTCTCGTTGCTTTGATTTGTTTCATTATTTCCGTCCACCATCTCTCTGTTTCCAAGACAGAAAAAATTTAGATAGTCTTGTGGGGAGAATTTATCATCAAGCCCGGCCTCCACTAACGCATTGTAGATAGTCCCATACATCATTTGCATTGTCTTGTGCTACAAGGACCATAACTATGACATTCAGTTTTTTCTTTTTGTAACTTGTAACGGATTCAATATAAGGTTAACGGTTTGTAAAGACATATTTCTTCACTAGAGTTACCTGCCAATATAGAATCCTCTGTGTAGCAGCACCGGTTGGAACTCCTTCCGGCCACATTGGGATGACAATATAGACAGCAAACCTTTCATTTGCCCTGATCTTATCAGCAATCTTCAAAGCAATTTCCATAGGAATCAGGTTATTGGCACCTAGATGACCATCAACAAACAATAATCAACAGAGTAGCCACAAACAAGGATCTAACTCAAATAAAAGGCTATATCTGTTTCCATGATTCCTTTTTCACTGGAAAAATTCAGCTCAGATTTCTTGTATTTTTATCAATTATGTAAACATGCATCATTGAGGAGATTTATCCTGATTTTGAGTTTTTTTTCTTCTAATCATTAGCTCATTTGATAAAGAGAAGAGAAAAACCTATATCCTTGTGAGTATTCCAGTTGTAGGAGGATCCAATGAAATACTGGTTCTCAATGTAGATGAAGTGTTGAGCTGCACGAATGGCCTTTACATATGCGGTGTGTATGCTCATGTCGATGAGCACGTTCTTACCGCACATCAAATTCTGCCCAAACAAAAACTCTTGTATCCATCAATTTCCCAAGGCCATAATGACAGCAGAATTTTTTTTTTTTCTCTTTTTGTTTTTCAACTCACCTTGCTTGTAGCATATTTTGGATCCTTTGGGAAACCTTTGACAGAGTTTGAATCGATGGAACGGAAGATCTGAACCAGAAACCAGTAAACCATCAGCTTATAAACAAAATTAATTGGAAAACTATCAGTGGAGCAAAGTACTCATCAAAACTAAAAGAATTCCATACATGAATTGGCAGAGATAATCAAAATTATTCAGAATCTATGGTTCGTTTCTAGTTTATACATAAATAAGTAGAGTTCATCAAATCTTCTGCAGTACTATCAATAATTGGTTTCTATATGTTTTCTAACCAATTATGAACATAGTACCTGTCAGGTTTTATAGAAAAGGAGTTTCTTGGTGGTTACCTGAACATGCCAAGCCTCAGGGTCGTTTGCGCTAACAGTAGGAGCATCAAAGACTCCTAATATATCTGGGATCCTTTCAATCCTGAGCAATGCATCATCATATGATGTCTTCAATTTATTGATTCTGTGAGGCTTCGCAGCCTTCAGCCACCTCTCCTCAAAATTGGTCAGGACATCGTACGCAGCTGGGCCATCAATCTTACTGTGCAGATCATGCCAAGGTTCTCTTGGACAACCGGAGAGGTTACCCTAAAATTACATTTTTAGTACTTTCTTCACCAACATTACAGTATTATAGAAAGGCAAATGGGCATTAAAAAAAGAAAACATACCGTGAAAGTGGGGTTGTGGTAGTCACCTTTATGATCTGTTTGCAGCGTCCTAAACAAGGGATGTTGAGGAGTATCATATCGGCCATCACAGAGATCAAGTCCGCCTACAAAAGCTACGATTTTCCTCCTGTTACCGCCAGCATCAGCATCTACTATCAAAGTCTTTTGGTGGTGTGTGTAGATGGTTCCAACTTCCTGATAGACTAAAACATAAATAACTCAAAAAAAAAAAAAAAAAACAGACCAATTCATCTTTTTTTACCGTTTGTTTTACCCAACTATGTCGCTTTCCAGCATTTCGAGGGCATAGCAAGATTTGAACTGAGGAGTGCTTGAAAAAACGGCGAGTCTCCTCGTCATGGGTTCCCATCACTCCATCCTGTTCAAATTAACACATTTAAAATACCTCAAAGTTACTTACACTAAAGAATTTCATATCTCTAATTTGTGTTGTAGATTTCTTCATGAAACATCCTTTTCTATTATATACAAAACATACTTTCTAGATTACAAAGGAACCAAAGATGTGCTTTATTGGACTTAAAGGTTGCAATAACTTACTGTTTTGTACCCCAAGATGTCCCGTGAAGTAGGGTCGTCCCAAACGAGAAGCAGGACTCTCACACCTTCTCGGGACTTTGATTTTAGGAGCTCACCAAGTGTACATTCCGATGCAGGGTTTCCTTTATCCCGAGCAAGCCTGACGTTATGCCACACTGACCAACCCGTGATGTAAATCAAACGCCTAGCCTGACATATGGCATGAAACATATCATCCCAACACTTTCCGTTTTCGTAATACATTCCGTTGCCGAGTCTTATCCTCGGGAGCATCCCTTCAGGTACGTGTGCGTCTTGGTACAGCGTCACGTTCCCACCTTCCCGGAGAGGAAAATACGTTCCAGGGACACCCTGGTAACTAGGACCTCCACCAACTCCGCTGTGATAAACACTGAGTTTATCCGCTGAGGTGTACTGAATAGATAATGTCAGAGTTGCACCAGGTTTACAAGGCTTCCCATTGCTGCTCAGAATGGAGTAAGTTCCTTCGATTCTTGCACCAGAGTGTATCTGCTCGACGGGGATGGTGACGAGTCCTATAAGCTGAGAACCCACAACATCACTGTCCTTGACAACAAAATGGACCTCGGCGGCATGATGAGCGACGGGAACGTAAAAGTGCTGGTGCCAGACAGGGTTCTCGCTGTTGCTCATGACGTAAGTTTTTCCAATGACGGCACCAGCAACTGAAATGGAAACGTAAGGGTCGCTCGTGATCTTCTTGCTCAGCTGTCCTTCGATCATGTTGCTTATGCTTCCAAAGACGGCACCCAGTGTGTTATGGAACAAGTCCATGTTAGGGAGGTTATTGGCACGATAAATCAAAATGTCCAAGTTACCATGCAGCAAGAGGACCTTCAAGGAGGGTTTACCAGAGGGAACAATCTGCAAACTGGGGCTGTGTGGGAGTGGGGAATCAAGCCTGCCCGAATGAGACAAATGAGAATGAGTTGAGAAGGAGTGATAAGGCTGTTGTCCATGGTAGGAGCCAGGGTTTGAAGATGGTGGGTGATGATGAGAAGAAACAGTGAGAGCACCCATAAGGTCATGAAGAGGAGGGTAAACAGGTGGGGAAGAGGATCCGAAATTATCATGAGGTCGAGGAGGGTGTTGAGGGGGTGGGGGATAGGAGGCAAAGCTAGCGTGGGGCTGAAGTGTAGGTTGTTGAGGAGGATAAGGGTAAGGATGAGGTTGGTGTTGGTGATCATAAGAATAATGAGGCGGTGGACCAGAAGGGGACATAGAACCATAGTGGTGATGAAGTGGTGGTGGGGGACTGTGGGCATAATCCAAAGGACCAGAATGAGACATAGAACCATACTGGTGATGAAGTGGCGGTGGATAAGCTTGGGGAGGGTATGGATCTGAGTTGGGAGGAGGAGGAGGTCCTGGATAATAAGGGTATTGAGAACCATAGTTCTCCATTTAATCAAAACTCAAATGGCTTTTTAATATTTGCACCCGATCATGTACTTGCAGGATTCACAATCTAATCTCTCAAAATGGATCTTCTGAATCAATGAGAGAGGTTTGCGTGTTTTTACTAAGAACAAATCAATTCTATAAGACAAAAGAACCAAGACGGAGTTACCTTACTGGCGTTGTTGACAATGGTATCCAACTTAAACGAGAAAGAGTCACGACTCTGTATATCTATTTAAATTCCTGCTTCCTTTTTCGTTAATATCGGAGAAGAAACGTATTGAAGCTGGTCAAACTCTCACGCGCCTTGCCCATTCGTCCACAGCATCTATTTTCTTCATATAATAATATTATTATTATTATGTTTCTACTAAATTCAATTTGCTAAAATTTTAATATGCTTAGCGATTCTAATTTATTTTTTCCGATTTCGTTTGTGTATGAGTTGTTTTAAATCTGAAATTTGTTAGTCCATTGGTCATACAAAGGCAGAGATTACACCCGAAAAGGGGATTATAGTAAAGACAGATTCTGATGTGCACATACTGTATCTGTAAGAAATGCTACTCTGCTTTGTAATCTTTTTTTTTTTTGGTTCAAAGTCTGCTTTATAATCTTAGCTTAGCTTGTTTTCACGAAAGACGGTGGTCCGTACCTGTTTTCTCAACATGATCCCGTTTTAACTTGATCCAGTACCCGCTTCCAACTTTCTCATACGTGGGACTTCCAAAGATAGTGATAAAAACGCACAGTTTAAACTTTAAACAAAAAAAATGAAATCTGATCGTGCACCTCAAAACACATCAAAAGAACCGACTCACATACCACAAATCCTCAGTTCGAAACAGGTTGCTTTCGTTTTTTGTTTCTTTTGCTCTACAAAATATTTTTGTAACCCTACGTTTTTTCCTGTAATGATCCAAGAATCTATGTTTTCAGACATAATTCTTGATCAGCATTCTCAAAGTGTAGAATTGTCCCACGTGGTACCCAATGACGCACCATGCTTCTTTATAATCTTGACCGACTCAAGAAGAACCTCTTGTTGTGTTGCGTAAAGCTCCTCTTTCCCCTGAGACACCAATAAAAGAATAAAACTCTCTTTTTTTTTTTGACAAGAGAATGTTACAGAGAGTAAAGAGAGAGACAGTACCATGTACTTGAGATTGCATCCAATGGTGAGTTCAGCAAATGATTTTTCCACTCGGGATAAGTAACAATGAGGAGCTTCTTTCCCTAAGAAAACTTTTGGGTTTGACCTCAACGTTTCCTTGATTTCATCTGATATTTGAGGGATCTTGTCCAAGTCATCTATCTGCAGTGGGATCTTGGATGCTATAGCACGCCACTGAGCTCGTGACTTGTTCACAATCACCTGTATATATATATGTTAATTCTACTTCAGGGCCATTCCGAACTGTCTCCACCATGATAATGAGCAATAGTAATAGATCAAACAAATGGTTGCGAGTGGACGCTTCTGATTTGTTTACAGATAAACTAACCTGACTGGAAAACAGTGAATTAGGTACCAAGACTGGGAACTTTTCGGCGTTCAACAAGGATGTTGTTGTAAGTCCCATCTCAACCACTTGACCTTCTACCGATCCAGCCTGAAACATGTAAGACATTATTATATCCTGATGAAAACAAGAGGAGAGAGCAGGAAGCAAATGTGAAACTAACTTTGATCGTATCTCCCATAGAGAAAGGCCTTGAGAATTGCATGGAGAGACCACTCAGCACATTACCAAGGATATCTCTTGCAGCGAAAGCAGTGGCCACTCCTGCACGGCCAGATCAGATCAGAACTGATTAGTGGTTGAAACCTAGCAATATTAGATTGAGGAAAACAAGTAGACAGACCTCCTACTCCACCAACAGTCAAGATAGATTGAACAGCTACACCACAAGCTTCAGCAGAAGCCATTAAACCGATCGCAAAGAGACCAACTGATGATACTTTGTCCAAAGTCAATATCTTCTCCCTGTCAAGCCCAGCAACATTCTTAGCAGACAAGACTCGGGTGATCACATTGGTTTTCCAGCGATGTAGGAACCACACCAAGGAGAGGATGACTGCCCCCTTCAATGCCGGGAAGAAGTACTGAGCTGCTACCGTTGTTGGGGCCACCATTGACGCACTGCAGCATATCAGAATCATCATATCATTTTATTTTCTAAAAAGCGTTCAGTTAAAAGCGACAAACATTTGTGCGAAGGCAATGAAGGTCATCAAGTAGCGGGCAGGATCCTCCAAAGCACCCCAAAAGCTTTTATCGTAGGGAACGTCATCGATAGCAAAGCCTTGTGGAAGCAAAGCAGCAGAGCTGCGCATAGAGTAGCCGTGAAACCTCCTCAAAACCTTAGGCATGACAACCCAAGCGAACAAAGTACCAGTCATGGTGAGAGAGACGGGGACCATGACTTCTTTAAGATAAGGGTTGGCGTCGAGCAGTTGCTGAACATGAGGAGTGAGCTCGTCAGAGGCTTCTTTAGCCTTGTTAGCAGTTTCATGAAAGACGTCCTTGGCCTTGTGAACCCAGTCGGTGCCATCAGGTTGCGAGCTGAAAGCGCGTGCCAGTAAAGGGAAAGGCTTAGCATTCAAATTGGACGAGGAAGAGACAATCCAAGACCCGTATCCGTAGCCAATGGCCCTAGCATGAGTGAAAGAAGACACCGGAGATGATGACCGCACAATAGCAGCTTCTTCAGCAAGTCTGCGACAAGAAGACGAAGACGAGGAGGAGATTCTTGTTGAGGATCTGTAAAGTGACTTGAGAAGCGATAACCTAACTCCTCCTCCTCCTCCCATTGATCTGCACAACAAGTCAACAACATTGTAATCTCTTCTCTAACTAAGTCCGCCATGAACAATCGAAGATCAAATCGAAAAAGTCAAAACTCGAAGGGGATCGATCTTACCTGCTACTTCTCACCAATCTCACTCCCAAATTTCTCGCCGGAAATATATGGATTGCTTAGCAGCAGCAGCAGCCTTGGCCAAGAGGGAACGGCAAAAGCGGTGACAATGGTATATGCGTTGTTTTTTTACCGTTCGATTCGATTATCTATCTGACGGCTATCAACCTCTCTGACTCCATCTGTTTCTCCCTCTTACGACTGCTTGCCGTTTGTTTTGCGATTTAACCCTCAAGTGTTTTATTTACAATGGAACATGTAAACGTCCTGATGTTTTCTTCACCGCAGAAAAGACGTGCCCACCTTCCCTGATAATTGAATATTTTATTCTTAACATATTTAATATCTTTTTTTTTTTGACATCTTAACATATTTAATATCTAAATAATGATTACATTTTGATCAAAAAATAAAATATACATATCGATTGCCCCAAATTATTTCTGAACTAGTTGTTGGATGCATACAGTTAGGTCTAAAATAATCAACCGTTAATATATAAATGGAAAACTAACGATTTTCGTTCAAGTTTTACCAAATGACTATTTTTATTTAAGTTTTATTGTCAAAAGGATTGTCAAGAGAGCATAATTATTCCCGAGCTAATCGTTAACTGTGTAAAATTGAAATAAAATAGTCAACTGTTAAAATTTTGGACGAAAATCATTAATTTTATTTATACATTAGCAGTAACTCTTTCAAACCCAATTTTGCACAAATGACAATTAGTACGAGAATAATTTTGCACAAACAATATTTAAATATTACATATCCCCCCCACCACCCCCACCCCCACCCCCAACACACACATTCCTTTTTGTCGTCCAAATTATCCAAATGGATTCAAATACATCTTCGTATCGGACATTACAAATCAATGCCTAATACAACTTAAAATTATGTAAGATTAAAATAAAACTAGGTGGCCGGCCTGTGCGGGCATAAGAACATGATCGGTCCGCACCCTGTGTTCTCTCTCGGTCCGTACCTCACGAGAGGGAACACAGTAACGTCAGTATGAAGAAGCAGATATTGTGTGTATGTATAATTGCAACGTCACAAAATATTTTGTGTGTTTACGAAGATACTTTCATTCAAAAAATGAAATAAATAGTGTATAGTTTTAGAAGTAACAGATTTTATATTATCATTAATTAAAATTGTATTGTATATGTTTCGTAATTCTTTATTTTAGGTGAATAATATTATTTTTCCATAAATAATAAACAAACATTTATATAGACATATTAAAAGAAAATATAATAAAAATCAAAATATTATCCATAAATAATATAAATTATGAAGTAAATTTCTCGATAAAGAAAACAAATTCAATTAGAAACGTGCAAAAAATTAAATAAATTTTGTAAGCAATTTGACGGGTTAATATTATTTGATAAATTTATAAATTTATAAATTTTATTGAGCATGAAATAATATTAAATTGACATACCGTCATCGGTCTTCTAACTCATCACAACCCATCTGGCAAATACAAAAAATAAATAATTGTAACAGTTTACATATTTTAAAATTTGTATTTGAAAAAAAAGTAGATTAAAATTACGTACTGTGACTACGAAATATTCTGACAAATTTGTTTGTAGACAACATTCAATGTTTTTGTCTTCGGCTTCCCTTCTTTACCAGTTATTAGGATTTTTAATCCAGATCTCGACTTAACTCTTGAAAGTGCAACTTTGCCTTGCATTTTGTAAGCATTTTATAAATTATTTTAAAATTATGATAAATTTATTCTTTAAACAACGATAAATAATTTAAAAATAATAAGCATAAACATTTTTGGATTTTGTAATATTTAAAATAGTTATTATATAATTATATTCGAACACATTTCATCAAGTAGAGGATAAAACTATTATAATTATCTTATATAAAATTTCGTTCATTTTATTTTATAGGTTATAAATATTAAAAGTAATAAATAAAACATTATTAGTCTTTCAATAATTTCGAGAATAGTTTCCATAAATTGTTATTTGTAATATTCGTTAGATTATATGGCAAGTGATGTTAAACGTCAATAAGTTAAACAATTCTTCCATATTTGGAAAACATATATATATATATATATATAACAATGACAAATTAAATGGTAGAGTATGTAAACACTTGTTTTCTACCAGCGTGAGTTAGAACACCGCTGTATTTAAGAATCATAAGGGCCTCTACAGGTCTTTATTCTTCGCCTTCATCATCCCACTTCAGCGGCTTCAGTTGAACCTTCCGGTATATCCCTGAGAAATTTCCTCTCTGCACCATTCCAAAAGATTCTCTGCTGTGAGAAAATGACCTTATGAATTAAATAAAAAATGCATAATGCTAGCTTACTTATAAGATAGTATATTCAACAAAATAAAATGATATAAGATAGTATTACTAAATGATACTATGTAATATTTTCCCGGACAATATTCAACAAAGAGAGAGAAAGTAATAAAGAACCTCTTCAAGAACTGCTTTAACTTTGCGAAGCTTCTCAGCATGTTCAATCAAGGTTTTCTGGATCACTATCACTCTCACGACCTGGTCTACATATAAAAAAAGGAAGACCATATTGTCGTTACCAGTATTCAACACATGGAAAAGATAGACCAGACATGCTTTTTGGAGACAAAACACAAAGAGTTGAGTTCAGGGTTCTAAAGATGAGGAGCCTTTGCGTCTAAACACATTTTTCTTAGCACACAAGCAGCATTGTCGTAATACCTTAATAGTATGAGAGGAGAGATTTGTGAATAATACTTTAAAGAATGAAAAGAGAATGTTTGTATTTTAAGACCTTGGGTGTCTCCTATATATATACAGTCGATTTATTCTCATATTAATGATTTTAATATTTTGCACAATAAATAATAAAATCGTTTAAAGAAAGATGATTTGTATATGATATGATTTTAACTTGCGCAAGTAATCCATATTAGAAAGGTAAGTTATTAAAAACAAACAACCTAATTAGAAACATTAAAATATTTTGTAAGCAATATAATAAATATGATATCAAAATGCGCAAATTTACCGTTTGAATAATAAGGAAAGTTTTTAATATTTGTCTTAATTCTAAATCTTTCCCAAGAGTAAACTAAATCGATAAAATTTAATGATTTCAACTTGCGCAAGTAATTCATATTGTGAATAAGTGATTTGCATATTTAATGATTTCAGCTTGCGCAAGTAATCTATATTAGAAAGGTAAGTTATTAAAAACAAATTTTGTCAATAAGTTATTTGCATATTTAATGATTTCAACTTAAACGATATTAAATGTGTATTGTCAAAAAATGATTTGCATATGATATGAGTTTAACTTGCGCAAGTAATTCATATTAGAAAGGTAAGTTATTAAAAACAAACAACCTAATTAGAAACATTAAAATATTTTGTAAGCAATATAATAAATATGATATCAACATGCGCAAGTTTACCGTTTGAATAATAAGGAAATTTTTTAATATTTGTCTTAATTCTAAATCTTGCCCAATGGTAAACTAAATCGATAAAATTTAATGATTTCAACTTGTGCAAGTAATCCATATTGTGAATAAGTGATTTGCATATTTAATGATTTCAACTTGCGCAAGTAATCTATATTAGAAAGGTAAATTATTAAAACCAAATTTTGTCAATAAGTTATTTGCATATTTAATGATTTCAACTTAATCGATATTAAATGTGTATTGTCAAAAAATAATTTGCATATGATATGATTTTAACTTGCGCAAGTAATCCATATTAGAAAGGTAAGTTATTAAAAACAAACAACCTAATTAGAAACATTAAAATATTTTGTAAGCAATATAATAAATATGATATCAACATGCGCAAGTTTACCGTTTGAATAATAAGGAAAGTTTTTAATATTTGTCTTAATTCTAAATCTTGTCCAAAGGTAAACTAAATCGATAAAATTTAATGATTTCAACTTGTGCAAGTAATCCATATTGTGAATAAGTGATTTGCATATTTAATGATTTCAACTTGCGCAAGTAATCTATATTAGAAAGTTAAGTTATTTAAACCAAATTTTGTCAATAAGATATTTGCATATTTAATGATTTCAACTTGCGCAAGTAATCTATATTAGAAAGATAAGTTATTAAAAACAAACAACCTAATTAGTAGGGGTGGACACTTTACCCGATATCCGAAGTGGCACCCGAACCCTATCCGAAAAACCCGAACTGAAATCCGAACCGAAGTAGCAAAATACCCGAATGGGTATTGAATAAGGAGAGTTTGGATACCCGAACCCGAACGGATAATACCCGAACCCGAATGGATATCCGAAGATAACCGAACATATGTATAATTAACCTTATATTTTTAGTTTACATCTCTCATTTTATATAAAATATTTATATTGATACTACACATACTTTAAGTTCATATGATATACATACAATTACGAAAAAAATGATTTCCTACTCACTTAAAATGCATGTCAAGTTTTTTATTTAAAAAATTAACAAAAAGTTACATCCGAAATTTTAAAAAAATAACTAAATTAATGCTTTTTTAGTTTTAAAATGTTATGTCCAAATCTATTAACTATTCAATCTATTAAAAATAAAAAATTAGTTAACTGAAAGTTATATTTTTAAATATAAGAAACTTGAGAAATGAAAATTTTAATTTTTTTTTAAATCTAAATATCCGAACCAGATCCGAAATAACCGAATCCGAACTAAAAATACCCGAACCCGTCCCGAAGTACAGAAATACCCGAACGGGTTCTACACCTCTATACCCGAAAATTCGAAAATCTGAAATACCCGATCCGAACCCGAACGGGTACCCAAAGCTAAACTAAATCGATAATTATTATCCCCTAGCTATATATGGGCTTAACGAAATTGACAATAGTTTTGGGCTCGTCTACATAAGTGATTAATTAAAATAAATGAAAAAGAAAAATTCAAAAAAACCAGCCAATAGAATTATAACGTTTTTTCTGAGAAACTCTATATAAGTGCCACTTCAGCAGAAATCACTAAAATGACTTCTCTTTTAATGTATAGGGGATCTACCAAAAAACGTTTTGATTGTGTATCCTCTTCTATGCATCAACCCCATGATCTTCACGAGACACATAGATACACATCTAATTCGTGCAAGAAACCGAAATTTCGGCTACCGTGAAGCTTTGTTGTCGTAAAAGTTACTCCAACATCGCCTTTGTAACTCTTTTTCGCGGTTGCAGTAATGGACTATAAGTCTATAACCTCACTAATCCAATGCCTATTCAAGTAGCCTATCTTGTTCACCTTCCTCTAGGAATGGCAATTGGTACCACCCGCCCCGCCGTAGCCCGCCCCGCCGCGGTCTCTCTATCCGGCGGTTCTTTGCGGGTTGGCCCGCCACTACCCGCGGTCTCAATCCGTAAGCCCAAACCCGCCCCGCTAACCTCTCCTAGCATTTGCGGGCAGCCCGCGGGTAGTCAAATATTGGTGGCAAACGGTACCACCCGCCCCGCCCCGCCCCGCCGGTAGTCCAAGTCTCCCTCTCCGGTGGTCCTTTGCCAGTCCTAGCTGTCTGCTGAATCAAGATTATTCCAACATAGGTAAATATAAACTTCACCAAAAGCACAGAAGAAAAAACAGCATTAGATTTTATATCAAATCATTACCAACAATGTTGGCAACACAATCAGTCAATCATTACTCATTACATTTCATCGTCTACATTCTCTATCTTCAGGCGAAATATTATAGCTCACTCACCTGATTTGCAACATGAAAGAAAGAAAAACTGACTTATCTTATCAAAAGGAAAATCAGAAGAAAGCATATACCACGACAGCTGAAATGTGAAAACCATAGAGCAGCTCATGGCGATAGAAATGTGAATATGACTCGTATGTGGGACTGATACCAATACCAAACATTCTTCTTCTTTTTTTTAAGTTCAGCCTTAAAATTTTCAACAAGTGTTTTACTCGTATGTGAGACTGATACACTCGTATGTGAGACTGATACGTGATAATGATATTGATTGCAAATGTACATTACCAAAAGCACAGACAACATCAACTGCAAATTTTTCAAGTCTTCACCAAATTTAAATTAAACAAAACACCAGATCCAAATGATTAATCTCAAAGGCAATAAAAAATCAAATCCAAACAGTCATTCTAAATGTAGATAAAAGAAAAACACCAAATCAAAAAAAAAAAAAATCAAACTTCTTCTTCATCTTCATCTCCACCATTGACAATAGATTCAAATGATGGTAGGTTCTCTTCTTCATCAAGAATTTCATCTTTAGAAAATATCAAAAGTTGAAGTTAGTAAATAATAATAGGCATGGTTCTCAGAATTATAAAATAATGTGAATATTTTACCATGTTCATAAGCTTCATATCCCTTTAGCCAGTTCCTAGTACAGATCAGAGCTTGCACATTTTTCGGAAGTAGACGGCTCCTGTATTTATTAAGGACTCGCGATCCAATGCTAAAGGAAGACTCTGAAGCCACTGTTGTAATAGGAATACTCAGTAAATCACAAGCCATTGCTGACAAATCGCCATACCTATGAGTATTATCTTTCCACCACTTGAGAATGTCCATGCTCCGAAAACTATTAAAGTCCAAGGGTGGTTCATCCAGATAAGCTTCTAGAGGTGTTTTTCCACTCACAGCGCCGCTGACTTTGCGAAACGCAAAGAAATCCTATGAAGGTTTAAAAAAAAGATCAAAAACTATTTAAAAAAAAAATAAAAATAAACAGAATGTTAAAAAAAATCGAAACACTCACATTGTAGTTCTCAAACATACCCATTGACCCTTCAGCACAAACATTTTGTGGAACCGTCTCACGTGGCTCTGTAGAAGGTGAGTTAGTCTTGGATTTTTTGTCGTAAGACTCAAACAGAGTACTGAGCTTATCACGCAAGTTTCTCAACTTTGTATCACGTGTACTCATGTCGAGCTTCCCTAAGCAACAATCCACAATAGAAAGAGTAGTTTCCGTGTGTTTAGGTTTGTGTTGTTACTTGTTAGGGTTTTTTAATTTACTTAGTATTTTAATTTTATTTTTAAAAATTAATATTTCTAATTTTCAACAACAAACGACAAAGTTACATAACAATACTTACTTCAAAACAGAACCTAAACAGAACCAATACTTACTTCAAAACAGAACCTAAACAAAACCAATACTTTGCCATTCCTAAATATAACTTAGACAAGATCAAACATCAAAGAGGGAGAAGCTATACTTTGACAGACTCAGGTTTCATTCAGACAAGAATAATTCAGCTACACAGTCTACGGTAAAACCAACAAAATTGATAAGTTCTCACTGTCTATCAAGAGCAATATACTCAGCTATACAGTCTACTGTCATACCAACACAATTATTAAGTTCTCACAGTCTACTGTCATACACAGTCTTACAGTTCCTCATCAAACAATCACAACAAGAAGAGTACATAGAGAGACAGAGAGAGAGACATACCTGTTTCATAGACCTAGAATGAGCAGCAGATTCTCTGTTTTTGATCATACGCTTATGCCTTCTATCTCCTCTGCTTTTATTAGAATCTTGGCTTCTTTTCTTCCCAAACCTCGCAAATTAATCAATAAATACAGAACAACAATAGTATATCAGTATGACATTATCAATGAATAAATTATTTCACTTTGTAGCTTAGTTGAATCTAAACCAATGCTCAATTGCAGAAGTCATGGTGTTAGCAGTGTACATCATGAGTCTACGTTCATCAACAAACATATCAGAAACAAACTACTTCAGAGCTTAATCAAATACCTTTGTAGTCCAGGAACAAGAAGTTTCGGTGGCGGGATCTCCAAGAAGACGAAGGAGATAAGCTCCGGTGGAGGCTCGACGAAGGAGAGAAGCTCCGGTGGAGGCTTGAGGAAGGAGAGAAGTTTCGGTGGCGGGATCTCCAAGAAGAGAAGTTATGGTGGTGGAAAGAAGACGGCGAGGAGCTCCGGTGTGGCTCGAGGAAGGAGATAATCTCCGGTGGAGGCTCGACGAAGGAGAGACGCTCCGGTGGAGGCTCGAGGAAGGAGAGAAGTTTCGGTGGCGGGATCTCCAAGAAGAGAAGTTATGGTGGTGGAAAGAAGACGGGGAGGAGCTCCGGTGGTGGCCTTAGTCGAGGAGAAGAAGAACCGGTTGGTGGTGATGCTCCTCTGGTGCTCGTCAATAGAGTCGCGGCTACAGAGAACACGAATCGCCATTTTCGTCCCTACTTTTTTTTTTCAGGTGCAGACACAACAAAAGAGGAAGTGGTGCGGGTTCTGTCTGACCCGCAAGACCCGCAATGACCAAAACCGCAAAGGCCCAACCCGCATGAGACTTAACCCGCGAGACCCGCTCACAAATGGGCCTACAGTATCTCTGCCCAAACCCGCCCCGCATGGGTCTTGTACGGGCCAGGCCCGCGGGCTGCGGTCCATTTGCCATTCCTACCTTCCTCCTTCACCTTTAAAACTTTTTTCAAATAATTGAAAAGAGGGCACCCACATCTCCGGTATAACTTAAACCAAAGATATTCCTATCTACTAAGAATTACAGATTCAAACAAGTACGATATTATCCAATCAAAGATAGATGAACTGGATTACAGAGAAATCATATGGAATAGATTTGAAATCAAAGAAAGCTACACCGAAAACCCCGATTTATAATCAGAAACCTTATTAATTCCAACCTAGAATCAGAGAATACAAAAATATAAAAATCTGCTTTTATTTTCATTGAAAAACATAGGGATAGGCGTTCGGGTACCCATTCGGGTTCGGTTCGGGTCTACTCGGGTTTCAGGTTTTCGGGTTCAAAGATTTTAGCCTCATTCAGTATTTCTAAATTTCGGTTCGGATCTTTGCGGGTTTGGTTCGGGTTCGGATAACCCATTTAAATTATTTTAAAACATTTAAAATTTATTAAATACTTTAAATTTCTCAAAATCTATAAACAAAACAATATATTACATATAAATTTGAATAGCATATGTCAAAGTACCTAAAATTAATATATAAATTGGTTTGGTTTGAATATTTGGATTGAGAATCATTAATAGATATTTTAAGTATTGTTGGTATTTTGAGTATACTTTAGCTATTTTAGACATGTATTTTTGACTATTTGTATATAGTTATAAGTATTTTGGATAACTTAAAAGTATCTTATATATTTTGATGTTCTTAATATATATTAAATCTAAAAATATTTAATATATATAGGTATATAAATCAATTTCGGATATAATCGGGTATCCGAAATACTTCAGTTCGGATCGGGTTCGGTTTCGATTCTCTAAATACCAAAATTTTGAACCCATTCGGATATTTAATCAATTTCGATTCGGATTTAATACTACCTTTTCGGATCAGGTTCAGTTCGGTTTTTCAGATCCAGATTTTTTGCCCAGCCTAGAAAAACACTTGCCAGAAAAAATAACCAAAAAGATCAAAAATATTTTACAACAAAACCGGTTTGGGGGGAGATAGAATCTAGATAATAAATCCAAAAAATCCTCTTTCCCTCTCAAAATCGAACATCTGTAACATAACTTGGTATGTAATCACATCAAATTTTATTCTTATGGTATTATGATATTTTCTTACAACAATGCTATTATTCACTCTGAATTTGATTTCTGTGCATGGTATGTTGACCAATGTCGTTGTGCAATTATTAGGTTGTGATCCATCCAAATATTTGACCATTACAATATAGTCTTTGATTCAATTCATTTCAACTGTTAGATTTTCCCTAAAATAAGACAGAGACCAATAAAACAAGAAATAAAATAAAAATCTACATTCTTTTAATTTCTCATTTAGAGTGCCTTGATTGAATCAGTGAATGAAACAAGTAAACAACAATGGCAGAAAGCATTCACAAAGATCAAAAGACAGTTTCTTTTGACAAATGCATTTCTTCTTCTTCTTCACGATGCTCGTTTATGGCGATTGTCATCTTATTGATCTTCCTCTCATATTTCTTATACTCCTTCAGTTTCATCTCCGTTTTAAAGTCTCCTTCTAAAGTCTCCAACTCTCTCCTTGTACCTGTGATGCAAGTGCAACTCGGATCAGGTCAAAACCACACCGAGGACAAAACAGAGCTTAACCACATAGTTTTCGGAATCGCCGCGTTCTCCAAACTTTGGAAGCATCGGAGAGAATACGTGAAAACGTGGTGGAAACCTAACGGTGAGATGAAGGGCGCTGTCTGGCTCGACAAACCTACAGTAAACGACAGTCTTTCCTCCGCCTTGCCTGAGATCAGAATCTCCTCAGACACGTCGAGTTTCAAGTACCGTTACCGTCGCGGTCACCGATCAGCGATCAGGATCACAAGAATCGTATCGGATACGGTGAGGATGTTAAAGGGAACTGAATCCGAGAGAAACGTGAGGTGGATTGTGATGGGCGACGACGACACAGTGTTTTTCCCGGAGAATCTTGTTAGGGTTTTGAGAAAGTACGATCACAAACAGTTCTATTACATCGGAGCTCCTTCTGAGAGCCATTTGCAGAATTTGCAACAGTTCTCGTACGGCATGGCATATGGAGGAGGTGGTTTTGCTATAAGTTATCCCTTGGCCAAGGCTTTGGAGAAGATGCAAGATCGGTGTATCGAGAGCTACTCTGATCTGTACGGATCCGATGACCGGATTCATGCTTGTATGGCGGAGCTCGGTGTTCCTCTCACCAGAGAGGTTGGGTTTCATCAGGTTAGTTTTTATTTATTTTCATTTTTTTTTTTGAAGTTTGGGGTTTTAGTTTGACCAAGCAAAATCAATTAACAATAAAACAAAAATTCGTAATTTTGATATTTTCTTTGTCAACCTAAGACTTGTGTGTGAACCATGTTTTAGAATTTTGTGATGTTTCTACCAAATCATATTAACTATGTTTAATATTTTGATTCATTGTTTTAATATAATTTTAAACAGTTTGATGTATATGGGAACCTCTTGGGTCTTTTATCGGTCCACCCACAAGCACCGATAGTCTCTATCCATCACTTAGACGTAGTCGAGCCTATATTTCCGAAAATGGACCGAGTGAAGGCCGTAGAGAGACTCATGATCTCAGCGAAGCTCGACTCAGCTAGCCTCGTCCAACAATCCATATGCTACGACAGAACTCACCAGTGGACAATGTCTATCTCGTGGGGATACACTGTCCAGATCACACGTACATACATGCCAGCAAGGATGATGGAAGTCCCCACTCGCACTTTCAGTGACTGGCACAAACGTCATGATTTCAACAATCTTGCTTTCAACACACGCCCTATAACCTACACTGATTGCCAGCGTCCACGAGTCTTTTACATGTCTCGCACTCATGGTGATTTTTCTTCAAGCACAACAATTACCGAGTATCTTAGGCACAATGAATTGAATCCTAAATGTGAGTGGGGGATACCTGATCCTTCTGATATCAATCGGATCTTTGTCCACAAAGAGTCTAACCCAGATAGGTGGAATAAGGTATGTAGTAATTTTTAATTACGTTACTATTTAATAATTCATTTTTTGAGTTTACATCATAATTGTATAACAGTATAAGTCAATGTTTATAGGCACCAAGGAGAGATTGTTGTCGATTATTGCCAGCGACGAAGAAGGGAACTATGATGATCAAAGTCGCACCTTGTGAAAATGACGAAATCGCTGCTTATTCTGATAAATAGTTTTCTTTTTGGTTTATTTCACATGGAAAACTTGTTTTCTAAAAAAAAAAAATACTTATATATTAATTCAACCCATATAAATGGGGATTTCAGATCCGGTTACAAGCTGATTTTGTACAAAATTTTCAAAGTTAAACAATTACAATAACTAGCTTCACCTACTAAACCCGGCACGTTCCGCTTATTTGTATTTGTAATTTTTCAGAATTGGTAACCGTTCTCGATCGTTAACAATAATCACTAGAAAATGAGATTATTTGAGGCGCCTCGAATACCGTAATTTTTCGTGTCGTTTCCGAAATAGCTAATTTCCAAAGAACTCCACAAGCTTGTAACCTTCTCTAAACATGAAGCTCCAAACGACGAGTAGGGGAATGTTTCATATACATACCATGAACTTTGCATACGCCACCAAAGCCGAGTTGCACACAACACCACACAGCGCTTGAAACCACTTCCCAACCGAACATAAGATCGCTACTGCCGTCAACTACCGAAGGTCTGTGGTCTGATTCTCCTATCTCAAAAAATTCAGTTTCAGACACTGGAAATTTCTCAAACCAAGCCGGTGTTGCTATTGTGCGATCTAAACATCACTTAACCTGATAAGTTCTCTGTCCCACCCAAGAGAATCTGTTACCAACTGTTGACAAATCCTCAAACTCACAAATTCGCATCATCTGTCTGAACTATTGAAACGAAGCCTTTGGTCTTAATGTCTTCCTGACTTCTCATGATTGCCCCTTATCTCATTGAAATCTCCCAAAGTAAACCAGGGTTCATGTCGTCTAGCGTGGATCCGATAGGACGGCTCAGATAATGCAGTCAGGCGTAAATCTTTATACGACAGTTAGAATTGTCAGCTGTAAAATCATCTGTAATATTTTTCATAGTTGTAATAGCATAATTATCCAGCAAAAAAAAATATCATATTTTGTATCATTACAGTAGAGTGAAATTTTGATTAATAATTGGGCTTGGGCTTTTACACAAGTTGGGATATATGACCCGGTACGAATTAGTCGCGTCTCTTATTAAATGATTCAGATGATCGAAAATGCAGACGAAACAGCTGTAATGACGCGTTGACTAGGTCTCAATTTCCAAATTACATCATCTTCTTGTCTGATTGATCTCGACTGCAAATTCTGCAATCTCTTCTCCGCGGCAATGGCGATTCTGTCCAGGAGGATCTTATTCCTTTTCTCCGTTATCTTCCTATCATCCTCAATCTCGTCTCTCTCTTTCTCCCCCGCCGACGAGTACCTCGTCAACTGCGGCTCCAACGTTGACTCCACCGTGGATAACCGCCGGTTCGTCTCCGACGCGTCGAAAGTGAAGTTCTTCTCATCGGAAGGATCAGTCTCCCTCCAAGGAGAAGATCTAGCTCCGAACGTCCCTCAGATCTACCGGACCGCTAGGGTATTCGCCCGACAGGCAAAGTACGAGTTCAATGTCCGCGAGAAAGGGACTCACATGGTACGTCTTCATTTCAATAGGCTCTCTTCCTCTACAATCGATCTTAACGACGCTGAGTTTCACGTCACCGTTAACGGCCACGTCGTGCTTAGAAATTTTAACGGCAATAACGATGACTCGTCGTCTAAAGTTAGGGAATTTCTGATTTGGGTAGATGTTGGAGAGGTTGTGGTCAGGTTTGTTCCTAGTGAAGATTCCAAATTAGCGTTCGTTAACGCTATAGAAGTTATATCTGCGCCTAAGGATTTGATTGCTGACGTTGCAACCTCTGTATCTCGTGATGGAACTGGCAAGTTGAATGGTTTAGGTAAACAAGCCATGGAAGTTGTGTACATGATCAACGTTGGTGGTAGAAAGGTTACTCCTTTCAATGACACCTTGTGGAGAACTTGGCTCCCTGATGATGACTTGTTCAAAACCGTTGATGCGTCTTCTCACAAAGCTTACTTCACCGGTAGGATTAAGTACAGGCCCGGAGGTGCGAGCCGGGAAGTTGGTCCTGATAACGTCTACAACACTGCCCGTGTGGGCAATGTTATGAGCTGGGACTTCCCGGTGAGCACGGGTTACAAATATCTGATCCGGATGCATTTCTGTGACATAGCTAGTAAATCACTCGGTATGCTCTATTTCAACGTTTACATCAACGGAAACTTGGCTTATCAAGATTTCGATATCTCTGACGCTACTGGTTACGTCCTTGCTTCCCCTTATTACATGGATTTCGTGGTGGATCTTACTGCTGATTCCAACAACCCTTTAGGATCATCGATTACAGTAAGTGTGGGACCAGCAAACAAGACCAGTGTTGATGAGCATAGAGTGGATGCGATGTTGAACGGTGTTGAGATCATGAAGATGAATAACTCGATGGGGAGTCTTGATGGGTTTGTTTCCACAGATATGATTCTCACTTCTTGCCCAAATAGAAGAAACCTGAGCATATTCATCGCAATGATGGCGTTTATGTGTATATTCATGAGCTTTTACGTTGTGGTTCAGAGGAGGAAAGTCAGAGATGACATTAGCTGGACCAAGCTGCCCATGGACGTCCGTCAAGATAATCTCAAGTCTGGGAATCAATTTGCAGCAAGAAAGCCTTGATGATAATTCTTTTTGCTTGTTGGGTATACATATAAACAAACTTCTTCCTCGAGTATTTTCCTACTTTGGTACGACGTTCTTTTTTTTGTGTGAGATATTTCTGAAGGGTGTTAATGATGTATTGTACTTTTTGTTTTTTTGTTTTATGTATTTGTATGTGTATATTTACTCGCCGGTCGATATCAAAATATGTATGTTGTTCACGAAATATGTTCTACTGTTTATGTTATTATTTGATATCTTTCAGTTTAAAAGATGTAGCCCTGAACTAGATTATTCAATTACAAATTACCAAATTAATTGGAATGATTGTTGTATGACAACGATTTAAATAAATCATACCGTGGAATTTGAGTAGGCCAGATATTTTGGTTATAAAAATTATATCCAAATACTAGTTAGTAAAATTTTGGTTTGTATTCGAAATCGGTTCCACCCGCTTCCGGATCGGTTCAGGTATAACTTCAAATCCAATATATTAAATTTTGATTTATTTTTTATTATTTCCAAAGAAAAATAAATCGAAATCATATATATCACTAATATGTATTTAACTAGTTTCCAATTTTCTGAATTTAACCAGAGAAAAAGAGATGGTACAAACGAAAGTATGGCTTCGAAGGGGTAACGCATATCAAAAAATGTAGATCATACAGATCAACCAGAAAAAATACAGATCAAGTTAATTCAATAAATTATTGTATTTAAATATATGTTGAATTTTTTATGTATGTTATTGTATCAATAAACTCTTCATTTAAATTTTTAAAATATAAATACGTATATGTATATGCAAGAACAAAAAATATGTTTGGTATTTAATGATCATTAAGTAATTATAAATAACTTTTAAAATACAAAAAAATCAAAAAAATATCTGAAAATATTTAAATATCCAAAAAATATTGGAAAATCTGACCAATGACATGAAAAATACCATAAATTTATCCGATTATCCGAATTATATTTTTGAAAATCTAAAGCTTTACCCAGAACCCAAAATCATTCCAAAACCCCTAATCGAAAACTTCTAAAATATCCATAGTTTCAAGAAACCAATAGGGTAAAAATATCAGCTTGGTTCTTATCTGAAATGAGATTTTTTGGATCGGATCCAGATAAATACCCAAGCCTATAAAAAACTCAAACACCCGCATTAAATCTAGAACCCAAAACAATATTCAGATAGATAGTGATTTTTGAATGATTTTAATTATTTTGATAAAAAAAGTATGATTTTTATTTATAATATATATATTTATATAGTAAATATAGTTATTTTAAAATTAAAGTTAATGATATGTAAACTGAGTATATATTATAATAATTAATGAATAATTTATAGAATAAAATATATAAATAAATAATATATTTCTTATATCCATTTTAAAAATAAATTTGTCTAACATAAATTATAACTTAATATAATAAATCAAATAAACTATGAAAATATAATGTTGAGATAGTTAATGTTTGATTTGAAAATGAATCAAAGTAACTAAATAAAACTATTGATATATAATAAATATGAAAGAAACAAAGGTGATTTCAATATATTTTATAAAATGTATAAAATCTTATAAATAAAACTGAAAAAACAAAAAAAAATATTTCCAATTAGTGTTAACATTGAAGAAGTGTTGTTTATTTAAAGATTATAAAATAGTCTAAAAATAGGAAAACTAGTTAACACAATACAAAAATTCATCATAAATTTTCTTATAAAATTAAAACAATGTGTTTTTAAAAACATTTACTAGTAGAGAGGATTGTTTGATTTGTGAAAGAATAAAATAAAATAGTAAATAGGATTTATAGGGAAGAAAAAAAAAGTAAAAGTAAAGATGGCATGCATTGGCCCACTGTTCTTGCCCCGCTTCTTTTTCCCATCATTTGCAGAACAACTTTTTTTACCACACATCTTATTCTGCATGCAGATATATGTGTTTTTTATTATTATAATTTATTCTGTAATTTTTTTCTTGATTGGGCTTCAATTACAGAACAATCTGCATCTCCTTTTTTTCTGCGTTTCTCATGTGTTTGTCCTGCCTTTCATTCAAAACCTATAGCTAGATGTTGTTCAAATCTGTTGATGGGTATCACTTATATGCCAAGGTAATATGTTAGCTTTCCTAGATCTGATATCTCAAACTTCTTTGACACCTCTTCCTCGAATTGCTTAATCACCTTAAGCGAAGTTCCCATCACAAATACATCATCAAAGTAAATGGCTATTAGCAATAAGTCTCCTCTTTCATTCTTGTGGTACAGTGATAGATCCTTCATGCACTTCTTAAATCTCATCTCCTCCATAACCTGATCGAGTTTCATATTCCAAGCTCTTGGTGCTTGGCGTAACCCATACAAAGCCTTGTGTAATACATAAAATCGATCCTCTTCTCCTTTCTTTTTATAACCTTCGGGTTGTTTCACATACACTACCTCCTTTAGATCTCCATTCAATAAAGCGAGGACTATTAAGAGCCGTATAGTCTCAAGACGTGCTACTGGTGCAAACACTTGTTCCCGTACCATCCACCTTTCTTTTTTTCTTGTAGATCCACTTTAACCCTATAGTTTTAACTCCAGGCGGTCTATCCTCAAGCTCCCATGTCTTGTTTCTTGTGATTTACTCTACCTCGGCTACCATAGCTTCAACTCATTCTCTTACGTGTGCAGCCTCAAGATATTTCTCTGGCTCTGCATCTACTATGAGCAACATCATTTCAATTTCTTGATCTAAAAGTAACACATAATCGTCGAGGTACCTTGGTTTTGTTATGGTGCAACCGTTTCTAGTCACCAACGGTTGAAGACCACCATATTGGTTTGCATTGTGATCAGTATCTTCTTCTTCTTCTTCTTCTTCTTCCTCATCTTGGTTTATAGCTTCATGTTCATGATCATCACCGTGATTATTACCTTCTTCTATATCACCCTCATGTGGAAGCTTAAGCATACTTGGTTCATAATCAGCTTGGTTTGTTGTAGACGTCACATCCCAAGCTTTCTTCTCCTCGAAAATCACATCTCTACTAACCATCACCTTTCTTGCAACTGGATCATAAAGTCTATAGGATTTGGAACCCGGCTCCGTTCCGAGATTGATCACACTGTCTTATCTCTAATCCAACTTATTCAGATAAGGTTCAGTTATTTTCGTATGTGCTACACAACTCAATATATATCCTCAAGTGTTGGATATTTGGTTTCTTCGTTGTGAGGCACTCGTATAGCGTTAGATCCTTCAAGGCTTTTGTAGAAACTCCATTGATGAGGTAAGTTAAATGTCGTACAGCTTCCCCCCCCCCCCTTCCCCCATAGGTAGCTCAGCATCTTCATTGCCTTAAGCATACTTCTTGTCATTCCCATCAAGGTTCGGTTTCTCCGTCCATAACACCGTTTTGCTGAGGTGTGTAAGGTGTGGTTAGATGCCTTTTTACTCCATTATCTTCACAGAATAAATTGAACTAAGCTGAGGTAAACTCTCTTTCTATATCGGTGCGAAAGTTTTTAATGGTTGACCCGATTTTCTTCTCTACACAATCCTTAAACCTTTTGAATCGATCGAATACCTCACTCTTCTCTTTCAATAGCATAACCCACATATACCTCAAGAAGTCATCAATTAGGACAAAGACATAGCGATTATTTTATGGTGTCGGTGGTGTGATTTGTCTACATAAATCTCTATGCAATAACTCCAATGACTTTGTCGCAGGAAACATGACAATGAGTGTCTAATCTGCTTCCCTGCTAGACATGTGTCACAAACGCTTTCCTCGTCTGTTATACTCGGCATTCCTACGACCATCTTCTTCCTTACTATGTTTTCATCACTCCATAGCTTATATGTCCTAGTCGAGCATGCCACCTCCATGTAGCATTTTATCTCTGACATGTAAATATTTCGGGTAGCAAATCTCCATCGCGGTCTTGTAGAGACAGTTTGGGGATCTTGTAACACGTACAAGAAACCTTCCACACGAATCTGTGAATGTTATATAGATGTCTTTCATGTTAACCTCACATCCGTTTTATGTTGCTTGTCTGAGGCTCAATATGTTATGCTTGAGATCGAGTATGTAATATATGTCTTTGAGTGCCTTTTTCTCATCAGGCTTGCACACAAAAGTTACCACCCCCTTTCCTACGATATCAACACACGAACATTCACCAAACTTAGGCCTGGGCATTCGGGGTCCCAATCGGGTTTCGGTTTTATCCAATCGGGTTTCGGTTTTTCGGGTTTATCAAAATCAGCCCCATTCGGATTATATGAAAGTTCGGTTCGGGACCGGTTCGGGTTCTATCGGGTTCGGATCGGGGTTAGTAAATCTTCAAAGAACCGGTACAACCCAATATACTTTCGGGTTCGGGTCCCAATCGG
Organism: Brassica napus; assembly: GCF_020379485.1. Classification (NCBI taxonomy): domain Eukaryota; kingdom Viridiplantae; phylum Streptophyta; class Magnoliopsida; order Brassicales; family Brassicaceae; genus Brassica; species Brassica napus. The sequence continues at coordinate 14,574,360 of NC_063435.1, forward strand.
TTTTTCGGTTTAAAAGTACCTAATTTTTACCTATTTATAACCAAAACATGAGTAAAATCGGTTCTTCAGTTTTAAAATACCTAATTTGTACCTATTTTGTAACCAAAACTTAAGTAAAATCGATTCAAAAATAAGGAACATCAATCGTGATCATTCAAAATCAAACGAAAAGTAAACATATTTACTGATAAAAAGAAAACCAAATAAATAAAAGCATAAAACGAAAACCAAGTTCTCATGAAATGAGAAACATTGTTTAACGAAAACAAAATCAAAATCTAAATACTTCAAGATTCAACTGACATCTTTAACAATCAACCTTCATGTAATAGAACCACCAGCCTTCATGTAATAGATAAGTATTTTAGATGTTCAATATTTCTTAGTGTATTTTGGATACATATTAGGAATTGAGATCATATTTGGTACAAGATCTTTTCAAGGTTTTGAATGTTTCGGGTTCTATCGGATATCCATTTAAATTCGGATTCGGTTCGGATAATACACATAACCTGAAATACCACAAAACAAGACCCATTCGGTATTTACTTCGGGTTCGGATCGGTTCGGATTCATTTTTATCGGATCAGATTCGGTTCGGGTTTTCGGGTTCGGTTTATTTGCCCAGCCCTAACCAAACTTCACCTTGCCATTGGTGTTTAGATTAAAACTCGAAAAGAACTCCTTGTTTTCCGTCATGTGATTGCTCGCTCCATTATCCAAATACCAAACACTTGCATTGCTTTTTTCGATATCAAGGTTCTTTGGAATCACCTTTTCTTCATTCAAGAGGACGTCGGCCTCTTATGTCTCGTTTAGGTTGGTTTCTTCATTCTTCACTGGTTTCTCTGGACAGACTGTTGTATAGTGACCCAGCTTGTCACATCTCCAACATATCACCTTTGAATGATCTTTCTTCTAGTTTTTGTCCTCGGTGTGTGACACATGGTTTTGGTTGTTTAACTGACCTTGACCTCTGCCTCTAGCATTCCGTCTTCTACCTTTACCATGGAAACTTTCATAGTTCCTATGACTATGCTGGTTGTTATTTGAAAACATAAGCTTATATTGGTCTTCTTTTTGAGTTTCTTCTCCTACATGCTCCTTGTACGCCTTTAGCCTTCTAACTATGTCCTCAAAATCCATAGAATTAAGGTCTAGGACTCGCTCAAGATACTCTACGATCTGGATATACTTGTGTCTCAGAAGTCCCTTCAAGAATTTCTTCACCATCTTGGATTCTTATATGTTTTCTCCCAATGAGGCTGCTTTGGATGATAGGCCTGGTATATTTCCTTCAAATTCATCGATCGTATCATTATCATCCATCTTCAACCTATCAAACTCTATCATCAACGTCTGAAGTTTCACCTCCCTTACACGATCAGATCCACGGTGTCATGATTGATGACGTTCCAGATATCTTTTGTTGCGGTTTGTTCTCCCACCTGGAGAATCAACGTCTCGGAAACAGATTGAAACAAAAGAGCAGTCGCAACATCTCTCTTCTTTTGATCATCTGAACCGTGTTCGATTGTGTCCCACAATTCATGAACACAAAGCAGAACTTTCATCCTCATTGAATAAACCGTATAGTTTGTCGATGGTAACATACAATGGATGGATGCAGATCCAAAGTCCTTCGTGTGAAGAGCCCTCACATCTGCCATCTTGCTTTTGTGATCTCTTCACAGTGACCAGGATCGAAGCTTCAACTTAAGTGTAGATCGAATCTCCAACCTGGGGCTCTGGTACCAATTCAAATTTCTAGAAACACAAATTTATAAGAACAATTTTTCTTATTGCTTAAGAAACTTCTCAAAACTAAAGTTTTCAATATTTCTTTTAGATCTTATAGAACACCTCTCCATTAGATATATATTTTTATAGTGAAAATTTAAATGTAGGAAATGAAAACACAAACTTTATTTAAATAGAAAATTTTCTTTTCCTATTCTAAATTTTGTTTTTGTGTGTGTTTATTTCCTAACATATTAGAGCATCCGCATCGGTTCAACTTTTACACAAGTCTCTAGCTACGCAAATAATCAAAAAATATAAAGGAGGAAAGAGAGAAGAATAATTACCAAAAACGTCCCTCGAAAAAGAGATTATCATACAAAGAGAAAGAGACTATTACTAACTTGTCTTTCATTCAAGGCTCATTTTTGTTCATTTTTTTGTTATCATTTATTTTAACTATATAACTAAAATAATAATAATATAATAATGTTAAAAAACTGTTTTTTAGAACTTGTCCACGAATGATGCTCTTAAAGACCTATTAATATGTTAACTCTCCACAAGTTTTGGAATTATCCAACATCATCCATTTACACGATTACTTCGAGCAGTTACCACGATGCATAAAGGCTAATTAAGCATTGTGATCAAAAGTGAAGGGAAATGGTCTACGGCTACCGAGCTTTACTAGATTCTTTTTTTTTGGGATTCCAGGCACGATTCTCTGGTAATGGTTAGCGGAAGCAGCGGAATTACTCCATTCATCTCCATTATCCGTGACTTAATAAGACCTTATTCTCCCTATATCTGGTTTCGAAATATCACCAACTGACCTGAATATCCAAATAGAAGCTTACATCACCAAAGATACTGAGCCCAGAAACGAAGAAACACAGAAGATCAGACCCCTCTTTTTCAAGCCAAGTCTCTCAGACCAACCAGTCTCAGCAATCCTAGGACCAAATCAGCTTACCATGTTTTTTTTGTACTATCCACTAAAAATTGTACGTAAATCTTACCATATTTGTGTGTAATATGTGTGTGAAGCAGAGATTTTACTTGAGACCAAAGGTTCTGTTGGATCCATTAATAGCCTTTAGGCTTTAATGAAATATGTGAAAAGCAAATGACTTGGGCCTGTGTGATCAACAGCCCAAAGTATCATCATTTATGATGTAAGGAGACTTGTCCCACATCGCTTAGAGGAAGAGAAGTTGAGCAATATATATATGTTCACTTACCATGAAAGATTAAACAGCTTGGAGAAAGAAGAAAGCTCCTCACGCGCGCGCCGCCGCCGCCGTCCGGCCGGCTCGGCTCGGCTCGGCGTGGGCTTGGGCTTGGGCTTGGGGGCCTCTGGCCCGATAAGAAGTATTCTTTTTGGACCAAGTTAAGCTCAACGTTTTGCCATTTATTTCGGGAAAAAACAGCATACAATTTTATTTAAAACGACAAGTAGTTTGTCTAGAAAATAAAAACGTCATGCATGTTATCCTCTCGAAATTTTTAAACGAGATAAGAGAGAGTCTTGAGGAAGAAGTTTCGGAACTCAACTTCCCTCGATCTCCGCGAGATTCTCGCCCACGTGCAGCAGCTGTTGCGGGAAGTGGGTCGTCTCCGTCTCTTTAAATATCATCTCTTCTCTTCCTTCATTTTTTAACCTTTTCTGAATCGAAATCCAACAGCAAAATTCCCTCTGCGTAAGTCTATTATTGCGAGAGTGTTTCGTAGATTTTTTGTTCGATAGGGCGATCACGGGTGAGGCGTGAGTCGTCTGCCATGGTTGTATCCTGGGACTCTATATTCGTACAGTCCCGTCTCACTAACGGAGCGAATATTTTGAGTTAAGGAAAGAGATCATATCTCGCCTCCATGTCTCGTTGCGAATACGGTTTCTTATCGTTCTCGTATTCGTTTTCTATATTTGTCTATTTCCTTAACTTTGCTTTTATTATATCGTTTACATCAGTCCGGTTTACCGGCTTTAACAATCTTAACTCAAAATCGCTTTATGTCTAAAGCTCGAATCGGGTTGTAGAACGATTTATAAAACGGGTTTTGGAACCGTGTTTGCGATTTGCTTCCTAGCACTTCCGCGAAACGGTTATTCTTATTTTATAACGATGTTTGCGATTTGCTATACGCTTATCCGCGAAACGTTTTCTGAGTTTATTCTAAAAACATGTTTGCGATTTGCTTTATAGTACTTCCGCGAAACGTTTATGTTTTATTTCATTACGATTTGCGAATTGTTTTTTAGCATTTTTCGCAAACGTTTTTGATACATCTTCAAAACGTTCTATAAGTGAATCGTTTCAAGATCGCTTTCTTAAGCGAGTTTGTGAAACATTCTAAGTCTATAAAAATGATTTCTGCGAACGCTTTTAAGCGAGTTTGCAAAACGTTTTTTCCAAGACTTATATCGATATGATTTGGTTCAAACACCAAAAATGAACATCGATTTTAGACTATTATTTTATTTAAAATAATATGTTAAATGTTGAATGGAAGTACTAATCCGTTTTCATGTTTTTTCTACAGAAAAAATGACAAACGAAAACGACACCCCCACTCCCATGGACACCTCGGATGTCATTCAGACTCCACTCAACGCTGCAGCAACTGGTGTGACAACCGCTGGAAACATCACAGCGTCAACCACTGCAGCAACAACGAGCACTTTCCTCCCTGCGGGGAATGCTGCTGATGAAACCACTCGCCGTACCCTATTCGGTGCTGGTCTTTATCAGACGGGCTCAATTTCAGCAACTGCAAGTGGTCCGGTGGCAGTTCAAACTCCTCCGACTGTCCCTAGTGTGTTCACTCAAGGACTGATGCCAAACCAATTTGATGGCAAAGGCTTCAAAACGTGGCAGAAGAAGATGTTGTTCTTCCTGGCAACGATGAAGCTGGAGAAGTTCCTCCAGGAGGACAAGCCCCTTATGCCTTACGGGATTGATGATGTTCACAGCCTCGCAACTGTTGACATATGGGTGCATTCCGACTTCATCTGCAAAGGCTACATTTTGGGTCGCCTCATTGACCCATTGTACCGTGTCTACTGTGAGATCCCCACGGCGAAAGAGCTATGGAGATCACTAGACAAGAAGTACAGAGGTGAGGACGCTGGCTGCCAGAAGTATGTGGTCTCAAAATTCCACGACTTCAAAATGGTGGATTCAAAACCCATCATGGATCAGGTGGAAGCGCTTCAGCTCATTTGCCATGAAATCGCTGCTGAAGGAATGTCCATCTGCGAGACATTCACAACTCTCAGCTTCATTGAAAAGCTTCCTCCAAGCTATGCGGATTTCAAGAACTACTTGAAGCACAAGAAGAAGAAGATGGGGCTCGAGGAGCTCATCACGAGGCTTCAGATGGAATCCAGAAACCGAACTGCTGCGAAAGTCGGTACAAAGGAGCACAGTGTCAACATGGCTGAGCACAAAGGCAAAGGAAAGGCACACGCCTATTCTCCTGCCAAGCCTTCCAAAACTGCTGCAGCCTTGAAGGCTTCTGGAAAAAACTTCAAGAACAAAGGTATTGAGATCAATGCGAATGTGGAGAAGTTCAAGGGGAAATGTCACTACTGCCACAAAGTGGGGCACAAGACTGTTGAGTGTCGCAAAAAGATCAAGGATGAGAAGGCTCAGGCAAATCTCACTGAGGAGGATCTCGTTGCTGTGGTGACTGAAGCCAACATGGTTGAAAGCAACAACCCCAAGGAATGGTGGTATGACACTGGTGCAACCACCCACATTTGCACCGATAGGGCGATGTTCAGCACCTATCAGAAAAGCAAGACTGAGGAGAAGCTCAAGATGGGAAACACTGCAGTCTCCAAGATTGAAGGACGCGGCAATGTGATTTTGAAGATGACATCTGGACGTGAGGTCACTCTGACAAATGTGAAGCATGTGCCTGACATGAGGAAGAACCTGGTCTCGGGAACCTTGCTCAGCAAGAATGGATTCGCCACAAGTTTTGAGGCGGATAAGCTCGTGATTAGGAAGAATGGGATGTATTTGGGAAGGGGTATGTTAAGGGTGGACTTGTCAAGTTGAATGTAATGACAGTCACTCCAAAAGTTGTAGCTCCAAAAGTTTCAATGAATAAGAATGAGCCAGTTGCTTATTTGGTTGAGTCTTTTAATATATGGCATGAAAGATTAGGCCATGTAAACTACAAATCTATACAAAGATTAATGAATTTAAATCTAATTCCTAAATGCAAAACAAGTAAACAAAAATGTGAAGTATGCGTACAGGCTAAGCTCACAAAAACGCCATCACCTCGTGTTGAAAGAACTAATAAACCTCTAGATTTAATTCACACTGATTTATGTGATTTAAAATACTTACAAACTAGAGGTGGTAAAAAGTACTTTGTGACCTTCATAGATGACTGCACAAAATATTGTTATGTTTATTTATTACATAGCAAAGATGAAACCTTAGAAAAATTTAAAGAATTTAAACTCGAGGTCGAAAATCAGCTTAAAACAACTATTAAAGTAGTTAGAAGCGACAGAGGAGGCGAGTATGATGGTCCGTTCAATGCATTCTGTAAAGAACATGGAATAATCCATCAAACTACAGCTCCTTACTCACCAGAATCTAATGGAGTTGCTGAACGCAAAAATCGAACTCTAAAAGAGATGATGAATGCTATGTTGCAGGAATCTGGGTTACCCCAGAACATGTGGGGGGAAGCGTTGCTTACCACTAATTATATCCTCAACAAAATTCCACACAAAATAACTGGCAAAACTCCATATGAATTATGGAAAGGTAATTTACCTTCGTATAAATACCTCAAAGTGTGGGGGTGCCTGGCAAAAGTTGCGGTACCACCACCAAAGAAGGTCACTATTGGACCTAAAACAGTGGATTGCATCTTCATCGGATATGCACATAACAGTAATGCTTATCGATTTCTGGTACATAAATCTGAAATATCAGACATTCATGAAAATACAGTCATGGAATCAAGAAATGCATCTTTCTTCGAAAATATTTTTCCATATAGGGAAAAACAAGGTTCAAAACGAACTCGAGAAGAAAGAGACAATGACAAGAACTCAGAAACTGAGACAAACGTCGAGATTTCTATAAATGATATTTCAGAAAATGAAGAAAAAGATGAACCTCGAAGAAGCAAAAGAGCTCGAAAGGAAAAATCTTTTGGAGAAGATTTCCTAATGGCATTTTTAGTAGAAAATGCTCCAAAAACTTTGGCAGAAGCCATGGCTTCACCAGAAGCTCCATTTTGGAACGAAGCTGTCAGGAGTGAATTAGATTCGATTATGCAAAATTATACGTATTACATAACGGATTTACCACCTGGCTGCAAAGCATTAGGGAATAAATGGATAATGACACGCAAACCTGGTGGAAAATACAAGTCTAGGCTTGTAGTTCAAGGATTCCGACAAAAGAAGGCCTTGACTATTTTGATACATATTCTCCAGTGACGAGAATAACATCAATAAGACTGATGATAGCAATCGCAGCCTTAAGAGACTTAGAAATCCATCAAATGGATGTAAAAACTGCTTTTCTAAATGGTGATTTAGAAGAGGAAATTTACATGAAACAACCTGAAGGTTTTGTCATTCCCGGACAGGAAGACAAAGTATGTCGACTTGTAAAGTCACTTTATGGGCTTAAACAAGCTCCTAAACAATGGCACGAAAAATTTGACAATACAATGATGTCAAATGGTTTCAAAATAAATGAATGTGACAAATGCATATACTACAAAACTACCAAAAATGCGTATGTTTTGCTATGTCTATATGTAGATGATATGCTCATTATTGGAAGCAATAAAGACATTATCAATCAAACAAAGAACATGCTCAAAGGGACATTTGAGATGAAAGACTTGGGATTAGTAGATGTAATTCTCGGGGTTAAAGTCACAAGAAATTCAAACGGAATTATCTTAACCCAATCTCATTATGCTCAAACAATATTAGAGAGATTTAAAAATTACTCTAATAGTACGGCAAAAACTCCGTTAGATCCCCAAATGCACTTGACAAAGAATTCAGGTGAAGCGGTTTCACAAAACGAGTATGCACGTGTGATCGGAAGTCTCATGTACTTGACAAATTGTACTAGACCGGATCTGGCGCATGCAGTAAACGTACTTAGTCGATATACAAGTAATCCAGGTCATACACACTGGAAAGCTATAACGAGGGTACTCAATTACTTGCGCTACACCAAAGATTTTGGGCTTCACTATGGTAAAGAACCAGCAGTTTTAGAAGGATACAGTGATGCTAACTGGATATCAGATTCTAAAAACTCAAAATCCACAAGTGGATATGTCTTTACACTAGGGGGAGCAGCAATATCATGGAAATCTACCAAACAAACAGTGTTAGCCAGATCAACAATGGAATCTGAGTTCATAGCCTTAGACAAAGCAGCAGAAGAAGCTGAATGGCTTAGAAATTTTTTGGAAGATATTCCTATGTGGGAGAAACCTGTGCCAGCTATACGCATACATTGTGATAGTCAATCAGCAATAGCTCGGGCTCAGAATAATCTCTACAATGGTAAATCTCGTCACATCAGAAGACGACATAAAACCATTAGACAACTTATCTCAACTGGTGTAATCACAATAGACTACATCAAATCGGCTGACAACCTAGCGGATCCATTTACTAAAGGTTTGCCACGAGATGTTGTTGCTAAATCATCAAAAGGAATGGGTTTAAAGCCTATAACGAATGAGGATGCTTGATTGCAACCCTACCTATCATGACTGGAGATCCCAAGACGTAGGTTCAAAGGGAAAACAAAATCAAACAGAATCTAACCAAAGCACTTGAGACAAAGTAGTCTCTTCCCAGCTCCTAAGATGATAAAAGTGCTAACAAATGTGTGAAGGATAAGCATAAGCTTTTAATGATTCCATAGCTTCTAAGCGGAGTATTACTCAATACTTTTCATGGTCAATCACCTAATGAGTGTGAAATGGGGCCGTTTCTAGGAGAATGAATGCAAGGCTATATTCTCTAAGTTCACTCATGAAAACCAGGAATAGTTCAGGGCCACAATGAACACAATAGAGAACTAAGTTCTACGAGAAAATGAAGCTGCGTTATGCCTGTTGTCTCGGTCTACATAAAACACCGGTTGGTTCAAGACATCATGTTCACCTTCTGGTAAAGTAAACCCGACAGATATTAACTATGAGTGGTTCAAGGCTTAAAAATGCCACCAACTCAAACACAGTGAATTTTTCGCAAACACTCTCGATAAGTCTGTCTAGTCTAGTCCAGATTAGAATAAGTATAGTTTTTTAGAGTCTATCGAGTCTGCATTTAGTCTGCATATGTTTAGAAGAGTCATTTCTATTCATGTGGGGGATTGTTGGATCCATTAATAGCCTTTAGGCTTTAATGAAATATGTGAAAAGCAAATGACTTGGGCCTGTGTGATCAACAGCCCAAAGTATCATCATTTATGATGTAAGGGGACTTGTCCCACATCGCTTAGAGGAAGAGAAGTTGAGCAATATATATATGTTCACTTACCATGAAAGCTTAAACAGCTTGGAGAGAGAAGAAAGCTCCCCACGCGCGCGCCGCCGCCGCCGTCCGGCCGGCTCGGCTCGGCTCGGCGTGGGCGTGGGCGTGGGCTTGGGCTTGGGCTTGGGCTTGGGTGGAGGGCCTTTGGCCCGATAAGAAGTATTCTTTTTGGACCAAGTTAAGCTCAACGTTTTGCCATTTATTTCGGGAAAAAACAGCATACAATTTTATTTAAAACGACAAGTAGTTTGTCTAGAAAATAAAAACGTCATGCATGTTATCCTCTCGAAATTTTTAAACGAGATAAGAGAGAGTCTTGAGGAAGAAGTTTCGGAACTCAACTTCCCTCGATCTCCGCGAGATTCTCGCCCACGTGCAGCAGCTGTTGCGGGAAGTGGGTCGTCTCCGTCTCTTTAAATATCATCTCTTCTCTTCCTTCATTTTTTAACCTTTTCTGAATCGAAATCCAACAGCAAAATTTCCTCTGCGTAAGTCTATTATTGCGAGAGTGTTTCGTAGATTTTTGTTCGATAGGGCGATCACGGGTGAGGCGTGAGTCGTCTGCCATGGTTGTATCCTGGGACTCTATATTCGTACAGTCCCGTCTCACTAACGGAGCGAATATTTTGAGTTAAGGAAAGAGATCATATCTCGCCTCCATGTCTCGTTGCGAATACGGTTTCTTATCGTTCTCGTATTCGTTTTCTATATTCGTCTATTTCCTTAACTTTGCTTTTATTATATCGTTTACATCAGTCCGGTTTACCGGCTTTAACAGGTTCAAGTGTGTGAGTGATGGTGTGTGTGTATTAAGGATCAATCACATATATGATTGATATGTGAATCTTCAGAGAATAAGGATAGTCAATATACGATCATAAAAATATATTATGGGCACTTCCCAACCACTTTTCTTGATTCCTTACCGGCCTTGAGAAATGAAGAAGATACGACCATTAACTACCATCTGTAAACCCTAGGCTAGTTTGTATATATGTACAATGTACATATATTCTTCCTATTTAATATATTCAACACCTTTACAGTGTGGACCGAAGAAGATGAGACAAGAAGTGGCTAAGATATGTTCTTCTGGTTTGGCTAAGAATCTTCACTTTGAATCTAACAGTTTTGGCTGGTGATTACGCGCACTTTACTACTCTCTTTATGTGATCTTTTTCTTTTGTGGAAATGTTCTGTTTTATTTTCTAAATTTATTTATATGGAAATGACATCAGTATCTCTCTGTTTTGAAACACTGTATTATATTTAGAGTTATTCTTGGGGAGTTCACCAATCAATAGAATTTTATTATTTCAAATTCGATATCTTTTAGAAAAGTAAAAAAAATATTGTCAAGTTATATTATGGTTTAAAACAAAAAGATAATAAAAATAGTAGTTACAGAAAAAAAAGAATTAAAAAAAAAATTAACGTCGTAAGCAAAACAATAAACCCTAAATCCTAATCCATAAACCCTAAACCCTTGGGTTAACCCTAAACCCTTGGGTTAACCCTAAACCCTTGGATAAATCATAATCTCTAATAAAAACACTAAACACTAAAACCTTAAACCATAAAGGCATAAGCCCTTGAGTGTTTTAGTGTTTAGTTTTTTGATTTAAAGTTTAGGATTTATCCAAGGGTTTAGGGTTTACCCAAAGGGTTAGGGTTTAGGATTTATGGTTTAGGGTTTAGGGATTAGGATTTAGGGTTTAGTGTTTTGCAGGTGACGTTAAATTTTTTTTTTTGTAATTACTACTATTTTTTTATTTATTTCTTTTTACCTTTTAATTTTAAAAACATAATTAATTTGACAATATTTTGTTTTTTTTTTTAAAAGATATCGAATATGAAATAACACAATCCTATTGGTTGGTGAATCTAGAGGTTTACCCTAGAGCTAAACCTAGAGGGGAACCCAATAATAAGTCTTTTTAAAAGATATTGAATATAAAATGACACAATCCCATTGGTTGGTGAACCTAAAGATTCACCTTATGGGGTGAATCCAAGAATAAGTCTTATATTTAAGGGTGTAAAAAGAGGTATAACTCATGAGCAAGCTCAGCTCAGCTCGATTTATTTATCTGTGCATGGTGCTTGGTCACCATTGCTAAACTATGTTCTATGGCCTTTCTTTTGGCCTTTTTCTTTGAATGGAAGTACTTAGTGTTAAAAAAAAAAGAACTATGTTTCCTAGGCTCATTTAATAAATGAGCTTAATGATCGGATTTAAATTAAATCATGAGTTATATGCACGATCTTTAATAAAAATGAGCTAACTCATGAGTTTGGTCTTTTTATACTTTATATATACTAGATTTTTTAACCGCGCTACGCGCGGATAAGATATTATATGTATTTCTCAATTCTAAAAAAATATAATGTATAATACTGTATTACATTATTTAAAGAATATAAAATAAGACTACATAACATAAATATATTTTTTAAATTTTCTTTGTGGAAATCATTAAGTTGTTTGATTGTTGTACTTGATTCACATATTTGCATAGTTATTTGTGATAGATGAATAACTATATTTTTATTATCAGTAAATAATATATATTTATTATATAATATAAGAAAAATAAAATTATATTCTTTTAAAACAAACTTGTCTGATGTAGGGACTCGGTTATAGACATATCATATTCAAATGAGACATTTTACAGTTATCAATCTTCTTAACAGTCAAGAAACAAATCTGAATATCAAAACAATATCTCATACGATCTCTTTGTGGAATAACTGCTCTGAAGAAATTGAATTTAGGCATCAAAAAGGACTGAAAATGGATGTGCATATGTGTTATCTAAGTCAGTTTTACAAAGTACTATTCATAATTCATATATCATTTATGTCCATCCTATTTTTTGTCCATATTTTCTTAAACATCTTGAAATAACTGATGCTAATTAATAATAAACTTTTGGCTGGCAAAAAAAGAGTCAAAATTGTCTAATTATTGCTTAATTTGTCTAACTGATATATATGTATTTCTCTAAGGCGATGGTGACGGCGACTTTTTGAATTTAGGGTTGATGGTGATTTTCGATTGGGATCCGGGCGTTAATGGGAATCGACTGGATCTTTATCATTATGATAAGATTGGAGGAGGATGGAATCACAAGGAAGAATTGGAATCAAGGGTTCTCGAAGGAAAACACGGTTTTGACGGGATTCAAAATAGGAGGGGGCTACAATGGGCTGAGATTTTCACACGATCTGAGGAGGAGATCTGGTTTACGGAGTATCAATTACGAGATCTGCGAGGTATGAGGCTCACTTTCCTTATACTGGGATCTTCCTTAATCAATTTGGCGGATTCAGAAATTACTTCACTATATCATGCTGGTCGAGTTTTGGATATAGGGATTTGGTACTGGAATTATGATGGAATATTAGGTGATTTGATTATGATAATTTTGAGAGGATGTGGGATTTCACGAATCATTCAGATTTTGGATTCAGTTTGTGATAAACTTTACAGATACGGTTTTAATGATTGGGTCTTCGGGAATATTTTCTTTTGTTTTGGAATTGGATATAAAAGGAGAAGAGTGTTTCTCTCTTTTTTCATAGTATCAAACTATTTACTATTTCTTCTTGGTATTGTTATCTCTCTGTTTCTGGTTCTATTCACAATGTCTCAGGGTTACTTTGTGGGAAAGGAGGGAGCGATGAAGACCGGTGAGGTAGCACGGAAACGTTTGAAGATATCAGTTCCTCACTTCGATAATTCAGAATTGATCAAGAGTTATGCGTTGACGTTGGTGGGGAGATGTATGAATCCGGACGAGCAAGAAATCAATTCGCTTCTAGTGATGCTTCCGAAGATCTGGAAGGTGGAAGAGAGGGTGACTGGTGCTGACTTGGGAATGGGGAAATTTCAGTTTCACTTTGAGAAGGAGGAAGACATTGAGACGGTGTTGGAGATGCAGCCATATCACTTTGATTTTTGGATGCTCTCCTTAGCAAGATGGCAGCCACGGATGCCAAAGAATTTCCCATCGGAGATTCCGTTTTGGATCAAGGTGGAGGGTGTTCCGCTTGAGTTCTGGTCTACGGCAACGTTTCAGAGTATCGGAGATGCCATCGGGGAGACAACAGACGTGGATTTGGATTATGGCAAGATGAGAGTTGTGATTGATGGCGCTAAGGAGTTGTGTTTTGATACTACGGTAGATTTCAAGGGTGGAGAATTCTATGAAGAGGAGGAGGCTCCGGTTCTGCTAAAGTATGAGAAGTTGTTTGGGTTCTGTAAGCGTTGCTTCAAATTGTGTCATGATGAGGATATTTGTCCCTTGAATCCAAACCCAGTCAAGAAGAAGGAAGCAAAGGCTGACTTGGAAAGCAGGAAGGAGGATCGGGCAAGGAGCTACAAAGGAGTGGTGATTAATGGGGATGGGAGCAATCAAGAGAATCTCAAGGACCAGAGAGGTTACCATGGGAAAGGAAAAGGTAAAATGTATGAAGAACCAGAGAATCAATGGGTCAAGGTTCCGGAGAGAGGAAGCAAGAGGCCTTCTACCTATCGAAACGGTAGCAGAGGTGAGGAGGAAAAATCAAGGTACAGGAACTCTCGCTGGGAGCAGCCGCGGCATCATATGCAAGAGGATAGAAATCGGTATCAACGTGATGCAAGGAGGGCCAGAAACCATATTGATGGTGAGCGTGGAGAGCCAAGAGAGGAAGGAGAGGTTGGAGGAGTAGCGAGAGTTCAGAGGGGTTTAAGGAATGTGGAGAAGCCAACTTTGAGCCTTGTGACTCAGGTGGCTACGCGAGAATCAAATGGGAAAACCAATTCTATTGATGCAAGTGCAATAGCTATGGAGAAGGAAGGTGAACTAGTGGAGAAGATGGAGACTAGCAAGATGGTAACTAGTCTGGACAAGACTGAGGAAGTGATGGGTCATGGAGTTGGCGATGATGTCACAGAAACAATGAAGTTTAATGGATCTGAGATAGATGTGAAGGGCAAGGAAGAGGCTACGGCTGATGAGGATGAATTTCAGGCGCTCACAGATGGGGAGGTGGAAACGGTCCAAGAGGATACGAGGGATCCTATGGACGTGGAGAATGAGCAGGGGGGGATTGGTGATCAGCGTGTTCAAGCAGAGGATGATGAAAAGAAGAAAGGAACACGTAAGGCGTTGTTCAAGAAAACAACAGCGATCGCAGTGGGGACTTCTAAGATGAGGTTCGTCCAGGCAGTGCTTTCACCACGAAAGAATGCTCATGCTAAGCCAGGCAAGAGACAGGGAGGAGGAGATGGAGCAAGACAGACAGAGGATAAGGGTCCTTTAAACCCTAAACCTTCCTCTTCCAAACCGTTTAATTGATTATGTGGATCAAATCTCAAGAAGTATTGTGGTCGGATAAGTGGTGGGGTTGGGGAGTTTTTCTTTCATTTTTATCAATAAGCTCTATGAGCATTTTTTTGTTGTTGGGAGTTGGGGTTTTATGGCATTGTTTTGGCCGATGGGGTTATGTTTTCCTAGTGCTTTTGGTTCTGGTGTTATGTTGGAATAAACTTGGTGCTTTTATTTTTTCTATTATCTCTTCTCGGCCATGGCTGATTGGAACTGTGAGTCTTTTGGTAATGCATTGGTTTATCTGGACGTTGCGTTTTTGGGTTTTGGATGTTACTCAGGTATTGGGAATACCAAAAATAGGTTATGGAAGAAGCGGACAGATGGGGTCTTTGGTCTCATCAAACCGAAGACTACCATATCAAGCATTAGTTGAATTTGGCATGGGAGTTCAGCAGCGGGTATTTGGACATAAAGATTTCTCTGGATTTGGATATGGAGCTCAAAAGTGGGTACTTGGAAACATGATTTTGTTATGGCTGAGAAATTGGGATAACGAAATTATCACGTCTTATGCTTGTGTGTACAAAGGATCATGTTTAATGATTTTTATGTGTTGGTGCAATATTTTATTTATCATGATGTGGACCAGGAGCTTTATAATTTGCTTAAATTATAACTGTCTACTGATACTATTATTACATGATAGAAGTATTACGGAGGTAAATTGGTGCTGGGGATTTCGAGATGGATTACTGCAATGGGTGGAGATTAGGAACTTGGCGTTGCCTAGAGACCATGCTAATATTTTATGTCAACACGAGATGCGCAAGTGTTTTGAAGAATTAATAAATTTGATGGTTTTAACATGGCAACAGGCCTATTTAATATGGGATTTGGAGAATTCAGGGTATCATTACACCCAATTTAGGCAGCTCAAAGGAGCTTTTCTATATATTTTTAAATGAGAGCACTAAGTTGGAATTGCCGAGGAATGGGAAGTAAGTGGACGATAAGTTATTTAACGGAGATATGGCACAAACATAAGCCGGATTTTTTATTTTTATCGGAGACAAAGCAAGAATTTGAGTTTGTCCAGAAATTTCAAGGTCATTTTGGATTTGATAATTTGGTCACTGTGGATCCAGTGGGGCGAAGTGGTGGATTAGCGCTTTATTATAATAATGAGTATCAGGTTAATGTGTTATATTCAAGTAATCGAATGATAGATGTGGAAGCAGTGGCTCTTGGAAAAACGGTATATATGACGTTTGTGTATGGAGACCCAGTGCAAGATTTACGAGAACAAGTGTGGGAACGTTTAACTAGATATGGAATTTCGCGATCAGACCCTTGGTTTATTATTGGTGATTTAAATGAGATCACAGGAAATCATGAAAAAGAAGGTGGAACGTTGAGAAATGCGAACTCATTTGTCCCTTTTAACAATATGATAAGGAATTGTGGTCTCTTGGAGTTCCCTGCTAAAGGAAATAAGTTGTCATGGCAAGGAAGGAGGGGCAAGGGCAAAGGGGCAGTAATGGTTAGATGTCGTTTAGATCGTGCATTAGCGAATGAGGAGTGGCACACACTATTTCCCCGTTCTTATACAGAATATTTAGGGATGGTGGCATCGGATCATCGCCCAGTGGTGGCTTATTTAGAAGATAAAGTTTCTAGGAGAAAAGGACAGTTTAGATTTGATAAGAGATGGATTGGACAAGAAGGTCTTATGGAATCAATTACAATGGGATGGTCCGATAATAATGAAGGAACAAGGACTGGTATAGTGGAACAAATTAGTAATTGCCGCCGTGAGATAGCTAAATGGAGGAAAAATAATCCACCTTATGGGAAGGAAAAAATATCAGACTTGCAGAAAGCACTTGAAGAGGTACAATCAGATGATACTAGATCTCAGGAGGATATTATGGAGGTATCTAGGAAGTTGCAAGAGGCATACAAGGACGAGGAGGAGTATTGGCATCAGAAAAGCAGAAATATGTGGTATTCATCTGGAGATCTCAATACAAAATTCTATCACGCTTTAACTAAGCAACGAAGGGTCCGTAATAGGATAGTAGGGCTACATGATGTTGAAGGAAAATGGATTACAGAGGACAATGGAATAGAGAGAGTGGCGGTTGCATATTTTGAGGAATTATTTACTACAACTTCTCCATCGGAGTTTGACGAGTTCCTCTCAGAGGTAACACCGGGCATAACTCCACTGATGAATCAACAATTACTGCGGATAGCGACAGAGGATGAAGTCAGAGATGCTTTATTCATGATGCATCCAGAGAAGGCACCAGGGCCGGATGGCATGACAGCTCTCTTTTTTCAACATTCATGGCATATTATTAAGGGAGATTTGGTGGAGATGGTGAATGATTTTTTGGTGTCTGGAGAAATGGATGCAAGGTTAAATATTACTAATATTTGTATGATTCCAAAGACAGAGAGACCTACAAGGATGACGGAGCTGCGACCTATCAGCTTATGTAATGTAGGGTATAAAATTATTTCGAAGGTTTTGTGTCAACGTTTGAAGTTATTGCTACCTTCCCTGGTCTCAGAAACGCAATCGGCATTTGTGGCAGGACGCTTGATTTCTGATAATATTCTTATAGCACAGGAAATGTTTCATGGATTAAGGACTAATGCGGCGTGTAAAGGAAAATATATGGCTGTCAAAACGGATATGAGTAAGGCATACGACCGGGTAGAATGGGAATTTATTAAGGCGTTATTACAGAAAATGGGGTTCCATGGTCATTGGATTAAACTAATGGTGGAATGTATATCATCGGTTCAATATAGGGTTCTTTTAAATGGCCAACCTCGAGGACTCATTATACCACAGAGGGGCTTACGTCAAGGAGATCCTTTATCTCCCTACTTATTTATTCTGTGTACCGAGGCTTTGATAGCGAATATTAAGAAGGCGGAGAGGGAGAAACAATTAACAGGAATAAAGGTGGCCAGAGCATGCCCTTCAATATCGCATTTGCTTTTTGCGGACGACAGTCTCTTCTTTTGTAAAGCTCAAAAGGAAGAGTGTCACACTATTCTAAGGATCTTAAAGGAATATGAGAAAGCTTCAGGTCAACTAATAAACTTTGATAAGTCTTCAATTCAATTTGGACACAAAATCGAAGAATCTGTCCGACAAGAGCTAAGAGATATTTTGGGCATACAGAATCTGGGAGGAATGGGAACTTATCTAGGATTGCCGGAAAGTCTTGGAGGTTCTAAGATACAAGTTTTTGTCTTCGTACAGGATAGGCTAAATAATAGGGTCAATGGCTGGACTTTTAAGTTCTTTACGAAAGGAGGAAAAGAGGTGATCATCAAATCAGTGATTACGGCTTTGCCAAATCATGTGATGTCTTGCTATCGTTTACCCAAGGCTACTGCAAAAAAGCTGACGAGTGCAGTAGCTCAATTTTGGTGGAGCCCTGGCGGTAATACAAGAGGAATGCATTGGAAATCATGGGACAAAGTATGTGTCAGTAAGGAGGATGGTGGTTTAGGATTTAAAGATATCACTGATTTCAACACAGCGATGCTTGGTAAACAATTATGGAGGCTGATAGAGAAGCCAAATACCTTATTTTCTCGCGTTTTTAAAGGTCGGTATTACAGGAATGCATCACCCCTGGAGCCGATTCGTTCATATTCTCCGTCATATGGTTGGCGGAGTATTATTTCAGCTAGATCTCTGGTAAGCAAAGGACTAATCAAAAGGGTGGGAACAGGATCTTCTATATCCGTATGGAGCGATCCTTGGATCCCAACCACTCGCCCGAGACCAGCAAATAAAAATCAACACAATCTTTACCCAGACCTTACAGTGGATTCTCTTATTGATCCTCATTTGCGAAGATGGAATTCGCCGGCGCTTCGGGCTTTGGTGGACCCACAGGATGTGAAATTAATAGAAAGTATACCATTGAGTAGAACTCGAATGGCAGACAAAGATGGATGGTATTTCACAAATAATGGAAAATACACGGTTAAATCTGGATATCAAATTGAAAGGATATACCCAGATAAGGAAAGATCACCATTAGTGTTTGGACCCACAGTGGATATTTTGAAGGCATATTGTTGGAAAATACGGTGCCAACCAAAGATTAAGCATTTTCTATGGCAATTGGTGACAGGGTGTATAGCAGTCAAGAAGAATCTGCATAAGCGAGGGATACCCGGAGATATCGTTTGTGCAAGATGTGGAGCTGAGGAGGAATCGATCAACCATGTATTCTTCGAATGTCCTCCTGCACTTCAGACATGGGCTCTTTCAAAGATTCCAACAAGTCCAGCTATGTTTCCAACAAGTTCTCTCTTTGTGAACATGGATCATCTCTTTTGGAGAATTGTTCCACAGATGGAAGATCATCAGTTTGCATGGATACTATGGTATATATGGAAAGGAAGAAATAATAAAGTCTTTAGTAATCTGGATGTGGATCCGTTGGATACCCTTAAACTGGCAGAAACAGAATCAAAACTCTGGGCTGAGGCACAAATACTGACTGACCACAAGAGGATTCCACAGGTAGAGGCTATGATTCTTCCGGCAATTCCAGGAAGATGGTGTTTTACGGATGGTTCCTGGAAAGAGAATGAGATTTTTTCAGGTCAAGGATGGTACAGTACTCTAGAAGGATTTGCGGGTTTGATGGGTGCAAGGAATGTTCGGGCTTCTCTTACTCCTCTTCATGCGGAGATGGAAGCTTTATTATGGGCAATGGAATGTATGAAAAACTTACGACAATTTCATGTTACGTTTGCAACGGATTGTTCTCAATTGGTGAAGATGGTTTCAGAACCAGAAGAATGGCCAGCATTTGCAAGTTATTTGGAAGATATAAACAGCCTGAAAGAGAGTTTTTTCCGAGTAGAGATTATCTATGTACCAAGAACGCAGAACAAGAAGGCGGATAGCTTAGCCCGCAGTGCTAGGAAGGAAACGTCTTTTGTAGTTCACATGGATCAAGATCTCCCAGTTTGGTTCACAGAGTCAATATGAGTCTGTAAAATTGATGACAAAAAAAAAAAAAAAAAAGATATATATGTATTTCTCAATTCTAAAAAAATAATGTATAATATTGTATTACATTATTTAAGGAATATAAAATAAGACTACATAACATAAATATATTTTTTAAATTTTCTTTGTGGAAATTATTATGTTGTTTGATTGTAGTACTTGATTCACATATTTGCATAGATATTTGTGATAGATGAATAATTATATTTTTATTATCAGTAAATAATATATATTTATTATATAATATAAGAAAAATAAAATTATTTACTTTTTAAACAAAGTTGTCTCATGTTGGAGATTCGGTTATAGACATATAATATTCGAAGGGGACATTTTTACAGTTATCAATCTTCTTAACATTCAAGAAACAAATCTGAATATCAAAACAATATCTCATACGATCTCTTTGTGGAATAACTGCTCTGAAGAAATTGAATTTAGGCATCAAAAAGGATTGGAAATGATGTGCAGATGTGTTATCTAAGTCAGCTTTACAAAGTACTACTATTCATAGTTCATATATCATTTAAGTCCATCCTTTCTTAAACATCTTGAAATAACTGATGCTAATTAATAATACACTTTTGGCTCGCAAAAAAAATTAAATTTGTCTAATTATCGTTTAAATATTTTATTAATATTGTCTAAGAAGCTTTCAATTGATATCATAGTTTAATTTTTATTAGTTCTTTTTGTTAATTTTAGGATTTTTTGTATTTAAGATTTTTTTCCATATTAAGCTTATATTTCTTTCACATAATATATATATATATATATATGTCATAAAAATTACCATCAAATCAGTTTTACTTTTTTATTATTTTATTTTTAATGAAAATACACTTTTAAATAATTTAATTTAAAATAAAATTATATATTAAGTTGTTGTATTCTAACAATTTGATTGATTTAATTAATTTGCTTTGGTGGATAACTTAAAAAGTTTTCATATGAATCGGGGAAAGCAAGCTTATGTTGTTATATTATATTTATTTGTGTATATAGAATCTTGTGTATATAGAATCGGGGAAAGCAAGCTTATGTAAACTTACTTTTACAAAAGTCTTAACTTTGTCACGAAAACAAAAATCTATGCTTTTTCATATTTGTCAATGTTCTCACACTTTCAAAGAATATATTAGCTTAGTCACTTTCTTATTTTTTTTACAAAACAAAATATCGAAGTCTTGAAAGTTGAATCCATATTATTGTAAATGTACATAAGAGTTTGTGATTACATATTTAGTGATTCTTGTATATGTGTTCAAGAAAGTTTCAATGGCTTAGCGGTATATGCTCTATATTTATGTCATACTAACCCGGGTTCGATCCTGTCCTTTGCATTTTTTTTTCATTTTTTACGAAAAAATAAATGAGATGACGTGACAACTTCGGGCTCTCTGATTGGATGATTATATATGCTGATGTGGACACTCTAAGAGGGATTTATATCTCCCTTTTAGTATAGTATAGATATATATATATATATATTGATGACTTCTACTTTCTTACGTAAGAAAATATAATTTCTATATTGATCATATCGTCTTCTAAAATTAAAATGTAAAACCAAAAAGTTTTAAGTATATATAAAAATGTAAGAGATTGTTGATAGAAATCTTCATATCATATATATCTTTAGAATTAAAATGTAAAACAAAATATTCCTATAACTCTCATGCGGCATAAATATCTTTTTTTTTCTCTAGACAAGCGGCATAAATATCGTTATGATTTAAACATATGAAGACTTTGAAGATCATTCATCTCAAGACTCTTATGTGGAATAGACTTTTGGATCATTGATTTAGCTTAGATGTAATTTATTAGTACGTGTTGGATTTATTTAGTATTTAATATTGATGTTTTGAATTTTTAGTATATAAATTTTAAATTATATTCCGAAATTATTTTATTCTATAATTTATAATTTTTATAATTTTATATTTGATCGCGGGTTAGTTTATTTAACTCATGATTTAAATGATCTGAGTTCGAGTTTACATATTGAAACTCATATAATAAATAAGCTAAGCTAAAATAGCTCATGAAAAATCCAAATTTACTATAAGCTGAATTGAGTTGAGCGAGCTTTCTCATTTTGACACCCCTAATTATATTGCCTTACTTAACAATTTGGTTCTTAGCCGAGGTGTGAAGTATTGTATTATGTGACTTTTGAAATGAATGATTTTTTTTCTATCTCTTCTTTGGTAAATGCTTACAATAATTGATGGACCTGTTATTTTATTATCTAATTTAAAGACAAATTAGCAATACTTTTACGATTTACGCCGCTAATACTAAGTCAACAGATTATATACTTTAGCACTAATTGAAAAAAAAAACTAAATAAATAAGTAAAGCTAAAGAAACTAGTGATCTAGCCCTATATATACGTCAGGAAAAAGTATTTGTGATATTATCTCTCTAATTTAAATATTACTAGGATAAGACCCGCGCCTTGCGCGGGATTAAGTTATTATTTTTATTATATTTTGGAAAATGAAACAATAGTTTAGCTTCATTTGGATTACGGGTGTTCAATCCGGATATCAGGTTGGTTTCGGTTCGGTTCGGTTTTTTTCGGTATTTGGTTAGTAAAATATAACTACTATTCTAAATCCATATTTACTTTGACTTTAGTCTTTCACATACTTTTGAAAGATTTCAACTGGACGACTAAATTGATCAGCCAATCTTGTTGCTTTAAATCATTAGTGTTTATATATATATATATTTATATATATATTATTTAGTTTGAATATTTATTAAATAAAAATTCATATGCGTTATATTTTATGATCATTTGTAATTTATTATAACAAAAAAAAAAACTATTGATCACAAAATTTTCAGAGTGGGAATATTCAAATTTCTAATAATATATAGACGTTTTGAAAAATTCAAATATAACATATAAGAAAAAATATAAATGTTTTTATTATATATTTAATGTGATTTTTTAATATCTTTCAATAATATAAAATTAAAAAAAAAGAACTAAGATACCAAAATTGTTATCAAATATTTATTATTCATAATAATTAATTTTCATATATACGTTAATCATATTAGGTAATTTCGTAGCTTCTAATTAAGGAAAGTGCAAAAAAAATTTGGTAGATTATTTATCAATTCGATAGTTAGTTTAATAAAAAATATAATGTAAGTCAAGATGGACCAACCTATTTTTCTAAGAATAGTATATTTTATATAGTCATTTATTAAATGAGAATTTATAATCATACAGTTCTATGATCATTCATATCATTTTATAACTGAATATTTAAATCATCGATAACAAAATTTTCAATGTGAAATCTTTAATAAGTTTATAATTTATAAATGTTTTTGAAAATTCATTGAAAGTTTTAATATTAAAATATTTATGTAATCTTATGGTATATAGTATAATCTATATATATATATATATATATATATATATATGTTTTATTATTAAATGATATTTTTTACTCATATGGTTTTAAAATAATGTGTATCTTCTTATAATATTAAATAAAAGTTCATATTAATACAATTTTATGATCATTTGTAACTTATTATGACAAAAAAATAATCTATTGATCACAAAATTTTCAGAGTGGGGATCTTCAAGTTTCTAATAATTTATAGACGTTTTGAAAAATTCAAAATATAACATATAAAAAAAAATTAAAAATGTTTTTATTATATATTTAATGTGATTTTTAAATATATTTTAATAATATAAAATTAAAAAAAGAACTAAGATACAAAAATTGTTATCAAATATTTATTATTCATTATAATTAATTTTCACATATACGTTAATCATATTAGGTAATTTCGTAGCTTTTATTTAAGGAAAGTGCAAAACATTTTTTGGTACGTTATTTATCAATTCGATAGTTAGTTTAATAAAAAGTGTAATATAAGTTAAGATGGACCAACCTATTTTTCTAGAAATAGTATATTTTGTATAGTTATTTATTAAATAAGAATTTATAATCATACGGTTCTATGATCGTTCATATCGTTTTATAACAAAATATTTAAATCATCGATAACAAAATTTTCAATCTGAAATCTTTAATAAGTTTATAATTTATAAATGTTCTTGAAAATTCATTGAAAGTTTTAATATTAAAATATTTATGTAATCTTATGGTATATAGTGTTTAATATATATATATATATATATATATATATATATATATATTTATTTTATTATTAAATGATATTTTTTACTCATATGGTTTTAAAATCATGTGTATCTTCTAATAAAAATGTTAAACCATTGATCATTAATTTTTAATATAATAATTTTAATAGTTTTAGTCATTTATTGTCGTTTTTAAAAATTCAAAATATAACATATACGAAAAAATCTAAATTTTATTTTTATAGCTAATTTGATTGTTTAATTTATTTTAATAATATAAAATTAAACAAAAAATGATGGAGGAGATATACATTGTTATCAAATCTTTATTATTAAACTCATTAATTGTCATATATATATTAGTCATTTATGGTAATTCCGTAGGTTTTATTTAAGGAAAGAAAATATCATATCATATCATTATATCATATAGTTTGACCAACTTATGTATCTAACAACATATAAAAATCGAATGTGGACCTACTTATTTTTCAATTGAATGTAATTGACTACCTAATTGAGTGCCACCTATGCATTGGGGCCTCTTTTAATTAATACAAAATTGAGGTTACATCTTTTCAAATGTTCCTCAATTAATATATAAGGGATGTATATACTTTGCTTTTGCTTGCAAGTCATGTTTTTCAATTACGTGAACCTCTCTTTGTTTACTTTTGATCTTAATTTGGTTTTCTTGTCCTTCACCAACCAATCATACACCGTGTATCTATTATCTTGTTCGTCCCTGATTGGTCGTTCTCCGTCACAGCCAGTATCTTTATCTCTTTAACGTACGTTTCAATCATCTCTTCTCCTAATCCAGCCCTAGCTCGGCGATCTACGCTAACACCTTATTGTAATATAGTACAACCAACCATATAAATAGCAATTTATATGCTTCCCAAAATCTTCCTTCTTTATTTCTCAAAATTTGATTGAAAAGAATTCTTAAACCATTCTTAAGAAAAGGAAAGATGGGCCTTTCTTACGGCAGCACCGGAGTTATAATCGTTGGAGTTATTCTGAATGATCTTATGAAAGAGGTTTGTTCTTTTCTTGACCTAACTCGTTTGTTAGGCCTTTATTCGTCGGAAGCTTCGGGAAGCATAAACAAGATTCCGATGGATGATATACTTCCAGCTACGAAATTTGAGGATATGTCTCGGGTGAATCCGCCGGAGAGTTGTCGGATATGTCAAGATGAGTTCGAAGGTGGTGAACAAGTCCGGTCTTTGAGGAATTGCGCTCATGTTTTTCACAAGACATGTATTGACCGTTGGATCCATGACGACAAGATGACTTGTCCTTTGTGTAGGACCTTAATCATCCCTGATTTCTATTTCTTTCGCTTGTAAAATCTCAAAAGAGATGCAACAATCGTTTGAAAAACTATTTTTGGATACTTTTTGGTATATATCTTTATCATTAGAACGATCTCTCAGACAGTTTCTCGTAAGAGTAATTCCAAAGTAACACCAAGAGGCTATATATATATTGAATGCTTTCGAATGGAACTACAAATATGACATCAAAATATATATCTCCTAAATATTATTTGTAAAATGATTTGTATATGTGTCATCACCACAATCATTCCCAACAAAGAAAAAATGATGGCTTTTTAAAAATATGACATGGCATTGTGACATATATAATTTCTCTTATAAGGATTTCTATTTTTTTGGCAAGGTTTTCTAAATATTGTAATGGCTAATAACTATTATATCATCTTTAAAGTAAGTTTTCTATATAAATATTTATTTTTAGCAAATTTTTTGAAATATAGTAATAACTGATAACTCATATATCAATATTAAATAATATATATATATATATATATATCTCAAATTAATAAAAATAAATGAAATATAAGTACAAATTTCTTTTACATCAACTTATATATCATATTTTGTATATATAATCAAAATTTTGTTGATAGTTAAATGATTACATTTTATTCAAATTTATTGGTTCATTAAGTTGATTAACATATTGATTTTTACGAGTTTAACGTAATTTAACTAAAACCAAAAAGAATTTATATGATAAAATATAATGATATAAATAACATTATTTTTATAAAAATGTAAACTATTCTCTATTATACCATCCAGAACATATGGTATTCCAAAGTAACACCAAAACCTACATATATTTAATGGTGAATGCTTTCCAATAGAACTACAAATATGGCATCACAATAAATATATCTCCTGAATATTACTTGCGAAGTGATTTGTATATGTGTAATCATCACAATCATTCTCAACAAAAAAATATGACATAGCATTTAAAAAATACTAGCGCTAGACCCGCACGCACGTACGTATATTAATTTTACATTTTTATAAACTGATATTAGTTTTTCATGATTAGTGTTATATATTTTAAATGTATCGCCGTAAAATTAATTGTATTCAAAATAGCTGGACTGAATCGGGTAATAAGATTATTTTTGGTACAAATATCCGAGTCCATTTCAGATACATTGGTTATTTAGATATTTTTATGTTTTTACACATCAGAATCAAAATCATTCAGACCCGGAAGGACCCAACTCGAACCCCACTAATTTAAAAGCCCCAAAAAAAATTGATCCAAAAAAAAACTTGTACCTCAATGAATACCCGAATGTTTATACCTAACTGATTCTGTAAATAAATAAATAAAAATATTTCTATATATGTGACTATTTTTTATTTAGTAAAATAGTTATATGGAGTGAAACATTAAATGACAATAAATGTAATACATTTTAATTATTTTGATTTAAGTTATTATTTTGTTCACATAAACTATGCCTTTGAATTTTGTGTTTGACTACGAAATTTTTCACCGATTGAAACTAAGATAAAATAAAGTTTTAGTAAAACTGATTAAACCGAAATATTAACCATATGAAAAACCCCGGTTATTTTACATTTTTTATTTCTATAATCTGCACAAAGTTAATGTTGATTAACTAATAAATAAAAATCTGCATTATTACTTTTATGGTAATATAAAATGTATTTTTAAGATAAATATAATTAATGATGTTATGTACCGTTAAGTTAATATAATTAATGAAATTAATAAAATGACACTATATTTTTTTTTATATTGCTATCCATGTCTTCAAACAATTCTTGTTTATACTAATATCTATATTTCCAAACAAATTCCAAATGTACTTCAGTTTTAATAATATAGATGACATAGAATTGTGACATATATATTTTCTTTTATAAGGATTTCTATTTCCTGGCAATTTTTTTTTCTAAATATGGTAATGAATAAAAACTCTTATACCATCATTAAAGTAAATTTTCTATATAAATTTTTGTTTTTAGCAAAACTTTTGAAATATATTAGTAACTGACATATATCAAAAATTAATATATATGTATATATATATATAATTAATAAAATAAATGGAATATAACTACAAATATTTTTTACATCAACTTATATATCATATTTTGTATATATATAATCAAAATTAATTGCAAGTGTTCATTAACATATACCAAAATATAGCAATACTAATCAAATCAAATTTTTGTTAATAGTTAAACATTTAAAGTTTATTTAAATTCATCGGTTCATTAAATAATCAAGTTATATATCAAAAACAATTGGGGGAATTTTGCTTTTACGCCATTTGTTTTACCATTATTCATGTTTACTCTCATTAGATTGAAATTTTCATAAATACCTAAAGTATGAGGTTTCATTAAAGAAAGAAAAGACTTTTCTACCTTGATTTATAGATAAAATACAAATATTTATTAAAATAAATAATAAAAAAGAAAAACATTAATAGTTTCAAATATAACTTTTTTAATTTGCACTTTTTATAATTTTTTATAATTATTTTTTCTTCACAATGTTTTTTCAAAAATTATATTGAAATTCGAAAATGATTTTTAAATTATTTTTAAAATTTTATTTTAAATATTTATTTATTTTAAAAGTTTTAAACGCTACCCTCAAATACCGCACCCCTAAATTTGAACCTTAAACCTAGATTAATTAATCCTTCACTACAAGAAAATATCAAATTACCAACTGCATGTTCCATATTATGCAGTCGCAAAATATTAAGATTGAATTGCTATTATATAGCGATTGTTTTACGACTAAATGAATCAGTTGCAAAACAGTCGCTAAAATTACCGACTGTATTGCGACTATCCACTGTGGTTGGTACTAGTGGTTTCAAATCAGTCGCTAACTACTTAGGGTCTGACTGGTTCAAACGCAGCGGTTGCGGTTGCGGTTGCGAGCGTTTGCGGATGCGGGTGGTTGCGGTTTCTAGTAGTTTTAAGAGATTTGTATGACTGGTTATGCGGTTAGAAATTGGTGCGTTTGTGGGATACTTATGACTGGTTAACTACCAAATACAGTAGCGGTTAAATAATAAATTAACAATATTTAAATTTTATATAATTATAAAAATATCAAAAATCATAGTATTATAATAAATATGAAAATTATATTTAGAAAGTTATAGTTTTAAAATTATAGAAAATATTTTTATTTTAAAATTTAATAATATTAATTAAAATATAATAGATATATTTTAGTATTTTTATAATTCCATTTTAAAAAATTTATTGAATATTTTTATTTTTGTATTTATATGGTTTTTTTTTAAAAAGAAAAAAAATTATCCTTCCGCAACCGTCCGCAACCGCAAACGCTAGCTGGAACAAGCTTTTGATTTTAAAAGGTTCAGAGCGGTTTGAAGCGATTTGTAGCGGTTTGTATGATTGTTTTGAAACGCTGTCAACCGCTAGCAACCACAAAAGCTGCGTTTGCGGGTGGTAGCGGGGAAACCAGTCAAGCTCTTACTCTATAACCAAAGAATTTTTGACCCTTAGATTAAAATGAAACTAATGGCTGAGATGGAAATTTTGGTTATAGAATAGATATTCAGAAAATTGCGACTGATTTACGACTGATAATTTCTGCGACATTATGATTTGCGACTGCGTGCATCAGTCGCAAATCAGCCGCAAAACGTAAGTTTACAACTGATTAGCTACTGATTTTGTAGTCGGAAAATACATGTTCCCTTGTATTGCTAGAGATATAAGTGTATATTTATCTCTTTAAAACTAAAGATAAATGTGAACATGAAAAATTATTTTAAGAATGTCGTAGTTTAAACAATTTATCGAAAAAATTTATATACACAAAATCTTTACAATGGTGTTTTATCAAACAATTGAGTTATGTCCTCACAAAAGTTATATTGGCGTTATGTGTCTATTTTTCCATTATAGTCGCACTAGTAATAGATTTAAATGGGACATCAAATAAATTGCTTTAAACAATAAATATTATTGAACCAAAATTAAAATAAAATTTAAAATTTAAAAAATTTCTTAGTTCTTATAAAATTAGTCAGTCAACATATACATAGAAATGTGAAGAGTACACTTTTTATAAAAGTACAAAATCATGAATTATATAGATGAAACAACATGATTTTTTTTTCTCATCAACATAAATAGACTCACTAAAACTCTATATATAATACTAGTAACTTTGCATTCATATGAACGATAAAAGACGTTTATTTCTTAGCACTGCGTGCAAGACTATCTACCTTTGAATTCATCGTTCTTAGTATATGAATGAGCTCAGAGGAGTGGAAGCTTCTTCTCAGGATCTTGATATATTCTAAATAACTTGCAAACAGTGTCCATTCTTTTGGTTTCAAAACCATTTTCACCAATTGAGAACAATCTGTTGCAAATGTGACCTTAAACTGTCGTAAATTCCTCATACATTCCATTGTCCAGATAAGCGTCTCTACTTCCGAACGTAAGGATAAGAGACTAGTGCATCTACTTCCGAAACAACATGATATGACCTCAGTTTTAACCAAAATTGCGTACGTTTGTATTTTAATAGTTGACATCTGAATGAAAAAAAGATTATTTGCCTCAAAATAATTTTATATCCATGTCACACAATAAAATGTTATGGCTAAGAACATAAATATAATATATTTAGGAAATATAATTAAAGGTAAAAATTAGGATAAATAATTGTTGACTACATGAAATACTGACCACCATATTGTTAGCTATACAAACCGGATTATTTTATTTAATTATACAAAGTATATGTTATGCATGACAACATCCTTCAATTTAATGATATTATGTAGTCTACATCATGAACTTAATTTTATTAATCCAAAAACTGATATAAATTCAGAGACATTAACTAAGTTTAGCTCTCCGGTTGATCAATTAAAATCTGATTCATCCGACCAAAATTTAACTAAAATTTGACTCATCACGATAA
Organism: Brassica napus; assembly: GCF_020379485.1. Taxonomy (NCBI): domain Eukaryota; kingdom Viridiplantae; phylum Streptophyta; class Magnoliopsida; order Brassicales; family Brassicaceae; genus Brassica; species Brassica napus. The sequence goes on from NC_063435.1 coordinate 14,604,476, forward strand.
AAGAAAAAATTATTTAAATTACAATATGGTGGGTCAAATTTTAATTGATGAATGAGAAAACTAAACGGAGATAACATCTCAAACATCCAAGTCACCTTTTGGATTGATGAAATTAAATTTTTGATGTTTACTACATAACATCACTAAATTAAAAAATGTTACTATGCATAACATATACTTTGTGTACTTAGATATATAATCTACATGACTAGCCATGAAGATATACCCTTACTGATAGTGGGGCACATGCTCCCTACTCTTTTTTATTTTTTTGTTACGCACATATGCTAACTTGTTTAATTGTTCTTAGATCAATGAATAAACTAAATAAGTGCCCCCATTTCATAATTCTTTTGTTTTGTTTTTGGTATTGTGTCCCCGACTGAAAGCATTTCTAGATCTTCTACTGTGGCTAACCATGTAGTGGTTAATATTTCAGGTAGATAGCAATCATTTTTTCTATAAATTTAAAATAATTCAACCAGGTATAAAATAAACATATCTAATATAATTAGTTGCATTTAATAAAAGTAATATTTACTTCTAAATATGAAAATCCATACTATTAAAAGGAAAGGAGTGTTAAAAAATCTACCTATGAAAGTTGTTTGGACCCTTTTATTTAACTCATTATTTTTGGTCTTACCTTAAATTTAGACTAACAATATGTTACCATATATTTCTCTAACAATAATTTACTCAATTCCTTTGTTTATTCAAATCTCACTCCTAAATCCTAATTATTACTATTACTATATTTACCATTTTGATTTTTAATCGTAAACGCATTGAAACTAATATTTTATTTTATCACTTTTATCATATAATATATGATTTAAAGCAAGAGAAGTTACTTGACATATATGTGTACATTCTAACTTCTTTTTTTTTTTTTTATAATAAAGTAATCATATCATATATAAACGTTTCCACTAAAATCTCATATCATATACTAAAACTTTCAACCGTCTATAGTTTGAAAGATATTCTCATATTTAAAAATTAGTTTTCTGAATATTCATGTTACCTTCAAAAATATAGAAATTCATTGGTTCTGTTAAAGCTAACCCGACTTCACGATATCAATATTGATTATTCACGATTTTGAAAATTATTGGTTTAGATATTATACTTTTATATACTTTTCACTTAAAAATGAATCAAAACTATTAAAAAGAAAGAAGTTTTTAAAATCTAATATATAAAGTTTTTGGAGTCATGTATAACTATTTTTTATTTTTTTGGTGATACCATTAATTATTCTAACCATACAATATTTTAAATATTTGTAACATATCCTAATATTATTCCTTATGATACTTTTTCTAAGAAAAATATTTCATCAACCATGTTTTTGTACAATAATGTACTTGAAACTCCAAACAAATACTCAAAAAATTTAAATATCTAAAAATTCAAAATCTTAACTAAAATCTGACATGATGAACTGAAAAATACCCAAAATTTTATTCAAATAACCAATTTTTTTTTAATTTGAAAATTTACCTGAAATCAAAAACTATAATCGTAAACTAAAAACTTAGAAAAATATCCATAATACCGGAAACATATTCGAAATATCCAAATATACCTAATAAACACAATATATTTATGATCTGGTCTAGGGTAGGACCGAGACTCAAACAAAAACCTGCGAGTCCAAAAAAAACCAATAGGTTATCTTCTATGGACCTGAACTAAACCTATATTTTCGTTTTTATTTTGATCTGGATATAATTTTCATACCTAAAAGAAACTTTTACGTAAAAGTGTACATATAAAATCTCAAATAAACTAATTCATAGATTATAACACTGTTAAAAATTATATTTTCGATATAATAAGATTTTGTATTATAATTTAATCCAATAAATCCGCGCTTTCCAAGCGCGGGTCAAAATCTAGTTATATTTTGAAATAACAACTATCGTAAACAAAAAATATTATAAAACTAATTCAACGATTTGAGAAATTTATATCGATCTAGCTACGGAGTATTATTCTAGTAGAGTAACTTTTTCATTCGTTAGTTAGCAAAAAAAAAAAAAACTTTTTCATTCGTTGACTTAGACTTTTTTGTAATATATTATTTCTTCAGCTATTTTCCATTCCGGGTTTGTAACCTTGTCATAAGAAAATAAGTCAACTGCAATAGTAAATGCTTTCGAAAAATCATGTTGGGAGGCAATTAGCACCGAAAATTAAATGCATCACTGATTTCTTCATTTGAGTTATTGGCATCTGTATATAATGTACTCCATAAAATAATTATTGGCATAGTTATCTCACTGAGAAAGAAAAATAAGGAGAGTCAACGCTGAGTGATAAATGCATTTTGCATATTGAAGTTGGCAGGCCATCTACTCGTTGTCTGACATCTCTCAAGTTGTTCCGTTCTGTTATACTTACACACACACACACACACACTTGTTCATTTGTTCGCAGTTTACAAAGTCAATGTGCTGCAATATATGGAGAAAAAGAATCAAATGTAGTTATTGCATTTAGCAACAGAAAAAAGTAGTTATTGCAGTGTAGAGTACCAGAGTTTAGAAGTAACAAAAAACAATCTTAAGAAATGAATGAAGAATCTTTAAGCAAAAAAAAAAAAATGATGAATTCTCCAGATCCATGTAAGAATGAATAATAGCTGAGGATACCATTTTTAGCTTCTAGAATATATTTCTTAGTTCAATATATTTCTTAATAAGACTATGAACAATGATTTTGTGTTTCAACACCTTACTTTTTGCTATTCAATATTCCATGTCATTTTCTCCTTTTCCACCTAATAATATAATAAAAAATATTCATTAAATACAGTTTTTTTTCCAGTGTCCAAATTATATGAAACAAGTTTACAAATATAAAGTTTTTGTATCTATAAAATAAGTAGTCACAAATAATAAAGGGAAAAAAATATACAAAAAGACTCAACAAGAACTAAGGAATACAATATGTGGTGGGTGTCTCCACCATAATCTTTTTTCAACATGTTGAATACTTTCAACACAAATGAATCCACCTCATCTTAACATCCATATTCAATACTTCCATTGTGATCATTCAACTGTTGAATCATGGATTCAACACCTCCATTGCACATAGTCTAACTGGAATCAAAGAATTAGTAGATCGGTACCGCCCAAAAAGGGAATGGACTAAGGTTGTTGGCAAAAAGAACCATTTCCCCAGCTTGAATCTCGTTCAATCCATAAACTTGTGAAATCCCATCTCCAACTGAGACCACTCTAACAAAGCTAGAATGCTTATGTTGTGTATAGTAGCCAAGGGGACCGAGCAAGAGACGCAGGCTCATCAAACAGTGCTTTCTAGTTTTCTTCAGGATTTAGCATGAACCGTGGGTTGGTCTGGTATGAGAAGTTATGGGAAAGAGTATATTACAGAATTTTTTTAATTTGTGAATTTCTACAAGACAATTACGTATTTAAAAAATATCGGCTCAATTCATCCTTTCATTTCGGTCTTAGACTGCTACGGTTAGCTCTTTCCCGAGCACCTGGACTGTCACTTCCCGCTTCGGCCGCTTCAAAAACCTCGAAGGATTTCTATTTTAAGGCTGTTGATGTCTAACGACCACCCCCCCCCCCACCCTCCACCGAGCAAGAGACGCAGGCTCATCAAACAGTGCTTTCTAGTTGTCTTCAGGATTTAGCATGAACCGTGGGTTGGTCTGGTATGAGAAGTTATGGGAAAGAGTATATTACAGAATTTTTTTAATTTGTGAATTTCTACAAGACAATTACGTATTTAAAAAATATCGTCTCAATTCATCCTTTCATCTCGATTTTAGACTGCTACGGTTAGCTCTTTCCCGAGCACCTGGACTGTCACTTCCCGCTTCGGCCGCTTCAAAAACCTTGAAGGATTTCTATTTTAAGGCTGTTGATGTCTAACGACCACCCCCCCCCCCCCCCACCCTCCACCCCCACTCACGTCCCTTTTTGGAGCTGGGTGGTCATGAGGCAGTGATGTTTGGGTGTTTCATTGGGTCTTCATTTGAAAAAATCAGGTTGGAGCTTTTCATTCTTTATCATGTCCTCTATAGCGTTAAGTCGCTTATCAGACCTTGTCTAGGTAAGGTGTCTCGCTCAATAGTTAGATTTGGTGGTAATTTGTTTCGTGCAAAGTATATGTTCTTTGATGTTGTGATATTCCTTAGTTTTTAACCTACATGTTTTCTATATTTCTTTGCAAGAGATTGTGGAGCATTAGCTCAATCACCTTCGGTCTTGAGTTTGATTATTAACCATGTTCTTCTTCAGCTAGTGGGGTGGAGATCCATTTTTCGTGGCTTTCAACAATTGAAGCTTGTTTCTGAGTGACGGTTGCTCTTTGTTCCTTGTCGTAACCTGTCTTGGAGCTCTTCTCGTATATTAATAAATCGACCATCAATGTTTTCTTATTGACTTCTGAATTTGTCTTTGCTTCACACTTATGTTGTGGTGTTATATTCTTCAAAAGTTCTTAGTGCTCTTTTTGTACCGTGTTTTATATTAAGTTATGTAATAGTTGTGTTTCTTTGATTTAGCTCTGGGTGGTAACACTTAGCACGCCGTTTATGGCTCGGACGAGGAGACTTGAGTGGAACAAAATCCAACAAATAAAAAAAAAGTAAAAAAAAAAACCTAGTGAACTGATAAATGTAGTCGGGTAGGCCAAAAAGGCCTCAACCAAATACACAAGAAAATGTATATATTTTTTGTGGGGTTAATCAATTTACTCTAACAATTTCCTCACCATTGAATCAAAGAAAAAGAAGCAAATTAGATAAAAGAGTCACGAGCTGCTTACCAAATCCCCGAAAATAAAAGAAAGCTGATAAACCAAGCGAGAAAATTAAAAATCACGTCTTCTTTTTTCTATTACAAGTTTATAGCCTTAACGAAATAAATTAATTAAGGGGTACCAAATCATTAGCTTTCAACAAAACGTGATCGTTGGTTTACGATCACTTATAAAGTCAGACCTAAAATGTGCTATTGGTACACGACGTAAACCATATACATTAGTTATATCATGCAAACCCTAATGTCATTACCTAACTATACTTTTGTTGATCTCTTCTTAGTTCTTGCTCCCTCCATTTTTTTTATATATGACGTTTTAGAAGAATTTTTTTGTTTCAAATTATTTGATGTTTTCAATTTTCTATGTAAAATTTATTACTAATTAATGCTAGATGACCAATGATATTATAGTTTCTATTTTATTATTGGTTAAATTGTGGTTAGGTAAACAATTAATAATGTTTTTGTTTATAAATTAAATGTTTCTTAATCTATGTGCACAATCCTAAAACGTCGTATATAAAAAAACGGAGGGAGTAGTTCTTAGTTCTTACCCTTATTAAATGTGAAAAAAAAAGATTCTTCTTATTCTTTCCATCTTTTTCTGTGCTTTCTGTTCTCAACTAAACTCATTTAATCTAGCACACAATCTATAATATTATACTATAGTTATAAATTATTACACATATAATATATGGTAATATAAATGAGATAAATAACTGAGTCATTTAATGGTTTTATCACTAAATGGTACTACTATCTTCTTCCACTTGCCCTCTCCCATATACTCTCACAATTTTACTAAATCCTTGACTTCAGAATCTGAACATTCTTTAATTTATCTCCAAACGAATTGTTTGCACTGATAGAAACTTATCCAAATTTTCAAATCCCATTCAATTAGTATACACTCTCTCAACAGTCTCCATTAATGAGGGTTGCTGCTTCTGATGGCTAGTAGTAACAGTTTTTATTTTCCTCCACTTGTTTTTTCTTCTTAATGCCGTCTTCTCTCTATATATATATTTTCCCAAGAAAGCCATATCCTTTTGTATTAAACTTTGATTTAATCTCAAACTCTAGTTTCGGAAACACCATTCAAATTCCTTAACTTTCCTGGAAAAAGAAACAACCATTTCATTTCGATAATAATCAGTCACAACCTCCAATTACTATTTCGAGAGAGAGGAAAATCAAGTTGACCTCAGATATGGATGTATCCAATACGATGCTGCTTGTAGCGATCGCTGCAGCTTACTGGCTATGGTTCAAGCGGATCTCACGGTGGCTAAAGGGTCCACGTGTCTGGCCGATATTGGGCAGTCTTCCTGGTCTGATCGAGCAGCGTGACCGTATGCATGACTGGATCACTGAGAACCTCCGTGCGTGTGGCGGTACGTATCAGACATGTATCTGTGCAGTGCCTTTCTTGGCCAAGAAGCAAGGTCTCGTGACGGTCACTTGCGACCCCAAGAACATTGAACACATGCTCAAGACCCGCTTCGATAACTATCCTAAAGGTCCCGCGTGGCAAGCCGTTTTCCATGACTTCCTCGGCCAAGGCATCTTCAACGCTGACGGCGACACCTGGCTCTTCCAGCGCAAAACCGCCGCTCTTGAATTTACCACCAGGTAGATTTTTAAAATCGTCGAAGTAATTAATTTATGCACACTAATTTTTTTAATTCAATTATCCGGTTTTATTTGCTGGTTTGGTTCGGTATATTAATATGAACTGCTGGCTAAATAATTTGCAGGACGCTGAGGCAAGCCATGGGTAGGTGGGTAAACCGGGGAATCAAGCTCAGGTTCTGTCCGATTCTTGAAACGGCTCAGATCAAATGCGAGCCGGTCGACCTCCAAGACTTGGTTCTACGCCTCACATTCGACAACATTTGCGGTTTAGCGTTTGGAAAGGACACTCGAACCTGTGCGCCAGGACTTCCCGAGAATGGATTCGCTTCGGCTTTTGACCGAGCCACCGAAGCTTCTCTGCAGCGGTTTATTCTGCCGGAATTCCTGTGGAAGCTCAAGAAATGGCTGGGGCTCGGCTTAGAAGTCAGCTTGAACCGGAGCTTGGGAGAGATTGATGGGTATTTAGATGCAGTCATTAATACACGTAAGCAAGAACTGCTGAGTCAGCAAGAGAGTGGGGTCCAGGGACACGACGATCTCCTCTCCCGTTTTATGAAAAAGAAAGATCAGAAAGGTCAGTCTTATTACAGCGAGGGTTTCCTGCGGCACGTGGCGCTTAATTTCATACTCGCTGGTCGTGACACGTCATCAGTAGCACTGAGCTGGTTTTTCTGGCTCGTCACAACGCATCCAACGGTGGAGGATAAGATCGTGCGCGAGATATGCTCCGTTCTGATCGAGACGCGTGGAACCGACGTCTCGTCGTGGACGGAGGAGCCCTTAGGATTCGATGAGGTGGATCGATTGGTTTACCTCAAGGCGGCGCTCTCGGAGACGCTCAGGCTTTACCCATCGGTGCCGGAGGACTCGAAGCACGTCGTGAACGACGATATTCTGCCGGACGGAACCTTCGTACCGGCGGGATCGTCGGTGACGTATTCGATATACGCGGCGGGGAGGATGAAGACGACGTGGGGAGAGGATTGCCTGGAATTCAAGCCGGAGAGGTGGATCTCGCCGGACGATGGGAAGTTCGTGAACCACGATCAGTATAGATTCGTGGCGTTTAACGCCGGACCAAGGATATGTCTGGGGAAGGATCTAGCGTATCTCCAGATGAAAACGATAGCTGGGGCGGTTTTACTCAGGCACAGACTGACGGTAGCGGCGGGACACAAGGTGGAGCAGAAGATGTCGTTGACTTTGTTCATGAAGAACGGACTTATGGTAAACGTGCACAAGAGAGATTTGGAAGGCATCATGAAGAGTCTCATAACCAAGGAGAGTAACGACGCCATTGTCCTCAAAAAATGCAACGGCGTAATTGGCGAAGGCATTTCCGTTAATGCAGCTGTGGCTGTTGCGGTGCAGGCCGATAGTATCACAAGCTTATCGGGTTTATCATTGATATTCTTTATACTATTTACTAAATACATACATTTCGTCGGGGTTTTGTGATTGTGAGGTGGTAAAAAGTCAAAGAAATTGGTTTGGTTGTGTGATATGAAACTTGGTACTTGTTATAATCAAAACAAAGGTAATGGTGTGGTTACTTTTGGTTTCTTTTCTCTTTTGTAAAAGCTTTTACATTATAACTGTTGTTCTTCCCACCAAGAATAGCAAATCATTTAGCATTAATTATGATCTCATCACTATAACAGGGCTAGCTCGGCACATTTATCCAAAACAGAAGAACCAAACTGAACCGAAAAACGAAGTTCGGTTCGGATTTAGATTTATTAATTATACTAGTGGATACTATATATGTAAAATTTAAAACCGAAACCGAACCGGTACCTGAATATCTTTAATATAATTTATATGTTTATAAATATTAACTATATTTAGTTTTAAAATAATTAAATAATTTAAAAACAATATTTACAAATCGAATCTAAATTTTTAAATGAAAACCCAAAAACATATCTGATATTTAATTTGAAACCCAATATTTTTTTATCTTTTTATCCAAATTAAACAAAAATCGGAGTTGAACTGGAACCGAATTAGATTCGCTATTATTTCAAGTATAAGCCGGTTCCCAACTTTGTTACCCAACCGAACCAAAAACCAAAATGACCGAATTTTCTAAATAACCCTAACGGATCCTAAACCTAGGAATCGAACCGGTACCAAACCAAGAACCGAATGCCCATGCCTAATCAAAACAAATTTAAAGAAGAGAAAAATATATAATGCTTTCTTCACACGTAACCAGTCTACTGCAGTAATTTCCTCTCCGGTTGCGAACAAGTTCCAGACTTGAGCTCCAATTAAATAAACTGCTACTTTGAGCACATCCCCGCAAGAACCTATAGTATATGGATTGACGTTAAAATAACGGAGAAATTTTAATATCCCTTATATATTAATTGAGGAACATTTGAAAAGATGTAACCTCAATTTTGTATTAATTAAAAGAGGCCCCAATGCATAGGTGGCACTCAATTAGGTAGTCAATTACATTCAATTGAAAAATAAGTAGGTCCACATTCGATTTTTATATGTTGTTAGATACATAAGTTGGTCAAACTATATGATATAATGATATGATATGATATTTTCTTTCCTTAAATAAAACCTATGGAATTACCATAAATGACTAATATATATATGACAATTAATGAGTTTAATAATAAAGATTTGATAACAATGTATATCTCCTCCATCATTTTTTGTTTAATTTTATATTATTAAAATAAATTAAACAATCAAATTAGCTATAAAAATAAAATTTAGATTTTTTCGTATATGTCATATTTTGAATTTTTAAAAACGACAATAAATGACTAAAACTATTAAAATTATTATGTTAAAAATTAATGATCAATGGTTTAATATTTTTATTATAAGAAGATACACATGATTTTAAAACCATATGAGTAAAAAATATCATTTAATAATAAAATAAATATACACTATATACCATAAGATTACATAAATATTTTAATATTAAAACTTTCAATGAATTTTCAAGAACATTTATAAATTATAAACTTATTAAAGATTTCAGATTGAAAATTTTGTTATCGATGATTTAAATATTTTGTTATAAAACGATATGAACGATCATAGAACCGTATGATTATAAATTCTTATTTAATAAATAACTATACAAAATATATTATTCCTAGAAAAATAGGTTGGTCCATCTTAACTTATATTACACTTTTTATTAAACTAACTACCGAATTGATAAATAACGTACCAAAAATTGTTTTGCACTTTCCTTAAATAAAAACTACGATACCTAATATGATTAACGTATATGTGAAAATTAATAATAATGAATAATAAATATTTGATAACAATTTTTGTATCTTAGTTCTTTTTTTAATTTTATATTATTAAAATATATTTAAAAATCACATTAAATATATAATAAAAAAATTTATAATTTTTCTTATATGTTATATTTTGAATTTTTCAAAACGTCTATAAATTATTAGAAATTTGAAGATCCCCACTCAGAAAATTTTGTGATCAATAGATTATTTTTTTGTCATAATAAGTTACAAATGATCATAAAATTGTATTAATATGAACTTTTATTTAATATTATAAGAAGATACACATTATTTTAAAACCATATGAGTAAAAAATATCATTTAATAATAAAACATATATATTTATATATATATATATATATATATATATATATATATATATATATATATATATATATAGATTATACTATATACCATAAGATTACATAAATATTTTAATATTAAAACTTTCAATGAATTTTCAAAAACATTTATAAATTATAAACTTATTAAAGATTTCACATTGAAAATTTTGTTATCGATGATTTAAATATTCAGTTATAAAATGATATGAATGATCATAGAACTGTATGATTATAAATTTTCATTTAATAAATGACTATATAAAATATACTATTCTTAGAAAAATAGGTTGGTCCATCTTGACTTATATTATATTTTTTATTAAACTAACTATCGAATTGATAAATAATCTACCAAAATTGTTTTTGCACTTTCCTTAATTAGAAGCTACGAAATTACCTAATATGATTAACATATATATGAAAATTAATTATTATGAATAATAAATATTTGATAACAATTTTGGTATCTTAGTTCTTTTTTTTTTAATTTTATATTATTGAAAGATATTAAAAATCACATTAAATATATAATAAAAACATTTATATTTTTTCTTATATGTTATATTTGAATTTTTCAAAACGTCTATATATTATTAGAAATTTGAATATTCCCACTCTGAAAATTTTGTGATCAATAGATTATTTTTTTGTTATAATAAGTTAAAAATGATCATAAGATATAACGCATATGAATTTTTATTTGATAAATATTCAAACTAAATAATATATATATATATATATATAAACACTAATGATTTTTTTTTTTGACAGAAACACTAATGATTTAAAGCAACAAGATTGGCTGATCAATTTAGTCGTCCAGTTGAAATCTTTCAAAAGTATGTGAAAGACTAAAGTCAAAGTAAATATGGATTTAGAATAGTAGTTATATTTTACTAACCAAATACCAAAAAAAAACGAACCGAACCGAAACCAACCCGATATCCGGATTGAACACCCGTAATCTAAATGAAGCCAAACTATTGTTTCATTCTCCAAAATATAACAAAAATAATAACTTAATCCCGCGCAAGGCGCGGATCTTATCCTAGTTATCTTTATTCCAACACATAATTAAGATCTAAATAAATACTTGAATTTTGAAGAACCCGATATCTGCTCCACTTTAAATAATATGTACATAATCTAAGTATATCCAGATTATGAATACTATAGATACCTCGTTGGAGGATGTAGCCAGTAGCCGCAGTGCCAAAGACACCAGCGAGGACTCCTGCTGTGTTTAAAAGTCCTAAGAGTACACCCTGGAAGGATCCACGTCGAACATAGTTATTGCAAACAAATTATTTTCAACCTTCGATGTTTGGTAACAAAAGTAATGGAATGGAGGAACTACTTTTTATCTCACAGCGTAGCGTGGGGGGCAATGTCTTGATTATTAGAGTAGAGACCCGACTAGGAGAATGCTTCAGAGCCCTGCTGGGGACAGCATGAGTCTTTATGTCAGAGCTGGACACCACTTTTGACTGGTTCTAAGTGATAAGTTTCCTGGGCTTCCAACTTAAAACCAATTGGCAATTAGTGAATTGACTCAAGTCCCTTATATATTACTCAAGTCCCTTTAATATTTTCGATGTGGAATCTTCTCTCTAATACTCTCCCTCGAGATAATGGTGCGTATAACCATTAATCTCGCAGAATCCATCATACCCCCTACGAAATCATGCTTTATTTTTCTAGCGATCTCGGTGGAACTGAGCCTTCTATGGGCCATCAGCTAATGGGATGATCGGGCCACTGTCCGGGCCGGATTAATGGGTCAGGGTATTGGGCCGGCTCTGATACCATGATAAGTTTCTTGGGCTTCCAACTTAAAACCAATTGGCAATTAGTGGATTGGCCTAAGTCCCTTATATATTACTCAAGTCCATTTAATATTTTCGACGTGAGATCTTCTCTCCAATACTAAGTGAGACAACTGTCAGACATTTTCATTTAAGATATGTCCAATTATAGTTGCAGGTTTGCAAGTCTTAAAATGGCATCAGTTTTGAAACACTTCCAAGCTGTAAAATGCATAACTCTATGGCCACTCTGAATCCTTTTAATCATAGGATGCCTTACCTGACGGCACGTCATGCAGAGAACCGCCACTGCTGGAGTTTTGACACGGTTCAGCTGAGACAAGAAGAATAAAGTAGGACCCAGAGAGCCCATTGATTGCATGATCTGCCACATTGAAGAGTTTATCAGCAGAAAGAACTAACAAGTATACTTTTGAGTAGCCTATAGACACATAATTGACCCCGAGAACATTATGAAAATACATTTAATGGTCAGAAAATACAGTTGTGTATTTCTTGCTTCTTTCTTTCCGAACGGCAGTAATAGAAAGACCTCCTCTGCTCATAGGAGTATCACCAATCCAACCTCCAATATGAACGAATATAGCCATGGTAAACCATGGTAACACGCGTAGGAACCCCGATGGTAATATGTGGGCATCCATGTCCAGTGTTGGGCCCTCACCTAAAGCTGGGGAAACAACTGCTTTAGACGCCAAACTAGGATAAATATTAATGGGTGCCACAATGTATAATATATTCATGTATCCCAGTAGTTGTAGAATGCTTTATTGCATGTTAGATCTTGGGTTTGAATATAGATGGACCCTAAAATATTTTTTGCTTTAGGTAGTAGTTTACACTGGGTTGGGCCTATCCATGTCAATTGTATGAATGTTCCTAATATGGCAGAAGTGGGATATTATGAGAGCCCGCACAAGGGGGTTTAATGTAGAGAGTGTCAACTTGCATGGGATAATTGTAACAAGTTCATGTGGTTTGCTACGTCCGAGTATGACCTTCTTTTCTTCTTCATTTAGCTGAGGGTCATCATTGGGAGAGCTATATGCCTGAGAGGAAACAAAAGAAGTGTTTAAACAAGCATTATGTTCGAGCTTTTCTAGATATAAGAATCTTGGCTCATGTCATAACTGGACTGAGAGCTGCTTATAAATCTAGATATTGTATTGGCCTGAAGCTGCTTAAGATGTTCCCAAATGTAAAATACACTAATAGGTGTGAGCACCAAGCCCGACTTAAAAAAATAATGGGCCCTATGCATATATTTTTTCTTTCTAACAATGGTGAGCTAATTTAAAAATTGGATCCTTAGTTTTTAAGAATTTAAAAATAGAGGGCCTTAAATTAGTAAAGAAAATTAAACCAAAGATATGGAGTCCTGTGCATTTGCACTGCTAACACACCATCAGAGGCGGCACTAGTGAGCATGGTCACAGTCATGAATTACATCCCAATATTCTCCTTCAAGTATCTACAAGGAAATACTAGCGAACAGATCATGAGGCCGAGTATCGCATGGGTCGATTGGGTCAGGAAGTTATTGTCGAGTAAAAGTCTTAGGATCATTATCATGTTAGGATTAGGTTTTTGGGACTAACCTTGTAGACGGAATCATTCGCCTCACTAAGAAATTGTATAGTTGCCTATGCCGCATTTAATGTGGCAGGTTCTAAAGATGGTCCGGGTTGAACGCAAGACAAGCGACCGAGGGTGTGAGTGATGTCCTAGTCATTTGGGTTTAGTATTGTATATGATCAACATTATTATATTTAAACTACAATGTATCAAATCCATTATGATTAATAAAAAGGTGAATTTGTGAAATGACCAAGTTTGGAAAAGAAATTAAGTGCAGACCACTGATTTTGACATAATGTAGTATCTATCAATTGTGCTTCATTTCCACCGGTTTTACCCTTGATTCACACAAGTTGCCGGTGACTTCAAGATGTGGAGATGACGTTGACAAAATCCAAGTGTGGCCAATAATTAATGCAAACTGTCACCAACAAAAGGAAGATAACACAGCCACATCACATACACATAACCACAAACATTTCATTAATTTTACTTTATATCACCACAAACATTTCATTAACTCCAACTTTTAAATACTAAAGCCTAAATGGACCACTAAACCTAAACTCAAATGTAAACTATATTATATATTTCTAATTTTAAATAAAATTAAAATTTGAAAAAATATATAATATTTTGTGATATTAGACTATAGTATATAAAGATGGAAAATATCATACTAAACTCTAAACCCAACCTCTAATTACTAAACTCTAAATCATGGCCACTAAATCCTAAACCCAAATCTAAGCTATAATATATATTTAAAAGAAAATCAAAATCTGAAATATATAATATTTTATAATATTTTAAAGTACTATACATACATAATATGAAACATTGTATAAAATAGTATACAAATGTTTGTTCTATTTATGTTAGTTGGGAATCATATGTAAAATAGTAGAAGAAGAAATAAAAGTACTTGTTAATGAAAAAGACATTCTTGAAGTAGACATGAACCTAACATTGTCAAACATTTGAATGAAACTAATTTTATATTACGAGCAATCATACAAAATGATATAGAAGAAAAAAATCAAATTTGAAGACATGACATATAAACTCTAAACCCTAAACTCTAGTTTGAAAAGAAAATTACTAAACCCTAAACCCTAATCACTAAACCATAAACACATATATAAACCCGAAACCCTAATCACTAAACCCTAAACCCAGATATAGACCCTAAACACTAATCACTAAACCTTAAATCCTAATCACTAAACCCTAAACCCAAATATAAACCCTAAACCCTAATCACTAAACCCTAAACATAGATATAAACCCTAAACACTAATCACTAAACCCTAAACCTTAATCGCTAAACCCTAAACCCAAATATAAACCCTAAACCCTAATCACTAAACCCTAAACCCAAATATAAACCCTAATCACTAAACCCTAAACCCAAATATAAACCTTAAACCCTAATCACTAAACTCTAAACCCAAATATAAACTCTAAAAACCAAACTCTACTCACCCACTTAAATACTAAAACCTTAGACAAACCCCTAGTTACTAAATCTAAACCCAAATAACTAAAGTATAAACCCAAACAATCTATATAATATGTTGTCAATTTTCTCAATGTAGACGACATAGTATGGAACCGCTATAAATAGTATAGATGTACTGGTCCACTCCATTTACATTTTCCAAATGACCAAGTTTAAGAACGTAGTTACTAAACTCTAAACAGTAATTACTAAATCCTAAACCCAAATATAAATCCAAAACCCTAAACTGTAAACCCAAATCTCAAAATCTAATGCAAACCTCAACTTCACCACCATTCCTCTAAATAATAGAATTTAGATTTCTAAACTAGAATTGGTAATAATGAAGATTCCAAATAATCAAATTTGTGCAACATTTAAAAGATAAATTTCATATTACAATCAATCACAAAAAATGACAGTGAAAATAACTATCGAATTTGAAAACATGGCATATTATTACATTTTAAGGAATAGTATAGCATTTCCTCTCAAATAGTATGGTGTCTTTACACAAATAGTTACCCTAAAGAATATATACTATACTATTCATTTCATCGAATATAGTATAGACAAAAAGTTCATCTTCTTCAATTCTTCATTCTTAGACATGCTGATACACATTCATTTGGCTCACTCTCATTATTCTTTACTACCATATAGAGATCGTCTTCATCTACTCTTTTTTTTTCTGAGACAGCAACATTTCACAGATCTACCGTCGTTATTCTTCATCAGTGGATATCTGTCATGGATCTAACTCTGATGCGATAATCCCATCTCATTTGCAAGATTTAAAAACGAAAACAATATGAAAACAAAAGCATAATTGTAAGAATCAGTGAGTTAAGAGATGGAGGAAAAAAATTAAAGAGTTGGTGTGTGTTCTCACCGTCTACGCCTTCATCGTTGCCTTTTTTTACCACAGTTGATTGTTCTTCTCTTGAGAAGAAATCAATTCAAGAAAAAAATCTGGGAAGAAGAATTTCATCTACTGTAAAGTTAACAAAACAAAACACATGTGAGCGAGAATGTGTGATTTTCAAGGGCCACACGTTACTTTTGAGTACTATTATTATTATTAACTTTTCTTTATTTTTTCTTGCAGGTTTCAACCGGTTGTATCTGAGGGTAATATGACAATATTATATATAAGAAGGAAAGTGTATAGGTGATGTAGGTTTTTTGGTTAGCATTTGAATTATAATTTGTTTGATGGTTATACAACCCAATTTCCCTTAATAAAATGCGGCCATATGGCTTTCTTTGCTTCCGCGTATTGATTGAGTAGTTAAAGAATATTTGGTTGAGAATCTCACTTGAATATTACATTTAAACAGGATAAGGACCAAAAATATAACCGACCAGAACTGGATCGCCTATCGGCTCGAGTTGTTTGATTCCGGTTCAGACTAGCGCCTGGGTCGGGTCTTACAATCTGCCCTTTTTGGCGTCATCTCTTTTATTGGATCTATTTTCGGTAAGGACGTTTGATGCTCTACCTTTGGGTTTCAAGTCGTAACATTATGTGTGAAGCTTCGGCGAGGTTGTGTCGTTCATTGGTGTCTAACTGATGGGTTTCTTCAGATTTCCTGGTAAAGACTATAGAGCTTTAAGTCAATCGCATTTGGTCTTTGAGTAGTTTGATTTTCAACCGTTTCTACGTCGGCTGCTCGGGTGGAGATTCATTTTCTCGTGGCTTCAATTAGTTGAAGCTTGTTCTTGAGTGGTGGATGCTCTTGGTTCCTTGACGGAACCTATCTTGGAATTCTCTTTCACCTATAATAATTTCGACCTTCAATATCTTCCTGCTTATTCTGGCTTCCCTCGTCGTCTTGCTTTGCTTTTTTTATTAGTTAGTCTGGTCAAGAAAGTCTCTGTAATCTAGTTCCTTCCTTGTTTTATGTTGTGTTAGTTGCTTAGTAGAATTCATATATGTTTGGCTTCGGGGTAGTGTTTATCTTGCCGGCTGGCTTTGAAAAGGTGGTGTACCTTTGCCGACTTAGCTATGTACCAATCATTTGTATGTTAACTGTTTTAATATAATCTTTGGATGACAAAATTTTTTTTACAAACAACCAAAAATACAACCAGCTATACAGTCACCCTATGCATGTTAAAACAGCAGCAGCCATGGTGCACCCTTCCTACAGCCAAAACACTCAGCAATCTATATGGAAACATAATCGATGAGACAATAAGAAAAATCACAAATTTTTGTCAAGGATAAGGAAATCTCGGGTTGGCTCTTTCGAGCATTCTCAAAAAAAAAAAAGTTTCACAAACCACACAATTAGGGAGCTGCCAAAAATATTAAACCAATTACGACTTGTGTCGCTCAAACCAAATATCACTAATTATTATAATTCACATTCCATTCAGTGCCTACAAAGCCCATCATAAAATCATATTGCCAACCAAAAGAAACAACTCACTATATAACACAAGCACATCATTTTTTTTTGTTAAAGTAAAATATTTTTATCGGCCCGAGCCCGAGCCCGAGCCGGCTAGACGGCGGCGCCAGCGCGCGCGTGGAAAGCTCTCTCTTCCTCTAAGCCTTTTAACACAAACACATCATAAAATGTAAAAACACATAATTTTAAAAATCAATTCCATCAACGCATGAGACTACCCGAATCCAAGCTTTATATCAATATCATGGCCAAATTGCCAACCATGGCTAACAAATTTTCTTGAAAATATTGCAACACTAAACACAACCAGCGGCCAACGCAACAAAACTTTTGACACTATAGTCCACAAATACGTAAAGGAAAATACACTTCTACCAAATTTAACTACAAACAACAATTATAACACAAACGAAAACCTAACTACGAAATATACTGTTAGATGGACTGTTTAATCCACAAATACGTAAAGGAAAATACACTTCTACCAAAATTAATTAAAAACACCAAATATAACACAAACATAAAATCAACTACGAAATACACAGCTAGATGGACTGTTTACGCCCCCTCCCTCCCATTAACACACATGTGACCACGACAACCAACCATCGAATATAACAACGAACATCATCATTTAGAAAACAAATAAATAAAACACACAAAATCCCTACATAACGATAAAAACATTGTTATCCAAAATCCTAACCGGAATTTATCATATACTACCCTTAACTCTTTTATCCAAACCGAACAATAAACCAAAATAACTGAAGCAAATCCAAACAAAATTTCATTAATAACCAAACAATTCTTATATCTCTACAACAGAGGACCGGAAATGAAATAATAAACCAAAATTGAATCGAAAACCGTTCAACAAAGCCTAATAGCAGTGCAGAAATATACACAAACCAACAATTTAATAAACAACACTCGTGTAAATCACATACAAAACCACTAGTATTTTAGATGATGACATTCTTGCAAATTTTTCATACAAAATATAATTTTTTTTGCTAAAAATTTCAAAAATAGTAATAATATTTTTAATTCCTAATTAACGAATACAATCGTACAGTTATCAAACCAGTATCAAACCAAAAGATACACTTTGTATTTTTGATGAACACCAAAACATACACTTTTAGGGGGAGTTATTGGAAAATGAATTTGTGTAGAGTTTATGAATTTTAAGAGTTGATGGATTTTAAAAGTTATGTGGATTGTGAAAATATATATACATTGGCTTCTAAAATTTGATCATAACTTTTGTAGATTGGTATAGATTTTCATGAATTTATATTAACTCTTTTCTATCATTCTTTTTGTAAAATAATTTTTTTTAAAATCATATAGCATGATTATTTATTTTTTTCTTTAAAATTAAAAAGAAAATAATAGTGATACATATAAAATTGGGCAATAGTTATTTTTAAGTTTTTGTCACAAAAGAGTTCTTAATAAAAAGGAAAATGACTAAAATATGTTTCATTAAATAGGCAAAAGATACCCATTGCTTTATAGATATAGAAATAAAAAAAAATTATAGTTTTTAATTATATGTTTTCAAATTTTGAATTATTTGGATTTAAGATGCAATAGGTATTTGGTAAGAATCATTATTTTGTTTTCTAGTTTTTTTATCACATGGATTTTGAAAATCACATGGATACATATGATATTTTGAAAGTTGAACCTTATGAATAAAAATGAATAGAATTCATCTCCCAATAACAATAGTTTTAGTTGGAATTAAAAAATCAATAATAACTAAACTTTTTGAATAACAAGGGATTTGAATGAATTTTGAAATTTTTTAAACCAATAACAATGAATTATATTAAGATTTTTAAAATCTTTGAACCAATAATAATGAAATCTCAAAATTTTCAATGTTGATGAGAATTCACTTACCTCTCTTATCTTGCTCCTATCCCATAATTAAATTCGGAATATTTTGTAGATGGGCTTTGAGGCTTAGGGCCCATGAAAGTAGTCCATTTTGTAACTTTGCGACCACGACATGATTAACACGTTTATCCACACTAATGTACAATGCACCCAAGGGTAGACGATAATTACATCCTTACTAAATCCATATCCATAGGTCCGACGATTGATTTGACTTTTTAGTTATTATTCAACGTCTCCATGAAAACTGAATCATCATCATCATCAGGTAAGTATCTCACAGATCTCATTACTCGTCGATAAGAGAGGAAAGTGAAGTTTGGTTTTTATAGTAATGGAGTTCCTTGAGAAGGTACCCTTGTTGCATCGGTTAACTTCTACTTCTCTGAAGAGAATCGCCCAAGTCCTTGTCTTCAAGCGTTACGGTCAGTGTGATCTCCAAGATTCTCTGATTTCAATCACCAATTTTATTAATGGTTCTCTGCTATATGCAGAGAGAGGGGATTATGTAGTTGGTAGAGATGAGGAAGAGATGGAGGGAGTCTATTTTGTCGTGGAAGGACAGGTTTGGATTGTTACTTTGTGTGACTCATATGAAGATAAAAGACAATTGCAACTTGTTATGTTTTGTTTCCAGGCTCAGGTTCTAGGACCTGTGGGAGAAGAGAACTGTTCAGAGTTTTTCTTGAAACCATTTGATTACTTCGGCCGTGGTGAGAGGAGGATGATTCTTTCATTACAGACCTGTCTCTTTAGTTAGTGCTCATTGTTTCATTTTCCTACACAGGAATTTTTGGGAATGTTTATGCAGTAGATGTTGTTGCTGTCTCACAGGTATTTTTTTTTTTTTCTTTTTTATACAAAACTGCTGCTTTGGTATGCATCATTGAGTACTGTTTTTTTTTATGCCTCAGCTTACCTGCCTACTCTTGACTTCTGATCATTGTCATTTGCTTGAGACAAAGCCAATGTGTGATTCAGATAACGAACGCTCTCTTCTGGAACGCATTTTGTATATGGATCCATTAGATGTACTCCCAACTGCGCTTTCACCTTTTACCATTCTCTCTCACTTTTCTACATATATTTTTATATTACATATTTCTTTCTTGTAGTTGAATGTATTCAGGGGGTTCACTCTACCCAATGCCCCAGCCCTTGGAAAGGTTTTCGGAGGGCAATTTGTTGCACAGGTAATTTAATCAGACTACATCACATATTGCTTTGTTCATGTGCGGCTATCTATTGACATGACTAGTATTCATTGTGTACACAAACAACCTACACATTGGCAGGGACTTGCCGCAGCCTCAAAAACTGTTGAATTTATGAAGTTAGTCCATAGTTTACACGCCTATTTCCTTCTTTCTGGAGATATTAGTAGTAAGGACTTTAATCTCAATATGCTTTTGCTAGCAAGCACATTGCTGTTTTCCTCTGAAAGTTCTCTTGCAGTTCCCATCATATATGAAGTTCGCCGCTTACGCGATGGCAACAACTTTGCCACCCGAAGAGTAGATGCAAGACAGAAAGGAAAAACCATATTCACCTTGTTCGCATCATTTCAGGTTTTCATTATCAATCTCTATGCTTTTCACGCTTTATAACAACAAAGAAAAGACCTTTGTAGCTTCTGTGGTTATTACAGAGAGAGCAACAAGGTTTTGATCACCAGGAGTCGAACATGCCTCATATGCTACCTCCTGAAACGGTAAAAAAATACATTTTCTCCTTGCTTTGAGGCTTATAACGAATGGTGATTATTGCCATTTCTATCTACTGCAGCTTGTATCAAGGGATGAAATGCTTCAACGGCGTATGACTGACCATCTGATACCTAGGTTTTGTTGCCAGATCCATTCTTCCAAGACCTTAGACTACAATGAATCACTTTTCAATTGTGTTTTTATTTCTCATTACAGGTATTACCGAAATAAAGTTGCAACCCAATATACTGCCCCACTGCCTATAGATATTCGATTTTGTGAGCCAAATTACTCTACAGAAGAGAGAAAGTCTCCTTCAAGGTCAAAATAAATGTCTAAATCATGATAAACCCAATTAATATATTGTGTCACTCTTAAACCATTACTAAATGTTAATGCAAAAACTGGCAACTTGTCATCTTGCAGATTGAAATATTGGTTTAAGGCAAGGGGAGAACTTTCTGACGACCAGGCTTTGCACCGGTGAGCAACTCTGTCAATTGGTACTTCTCTTATGATCTAGAAGCTTTTAAATGTAGTGCTCTATTTTAACACAGTCTAAGCAGTTCAACGATGAGGGTATGTTAGTATCACCAGTTATTTATCTTTGGCCACTGACAATGACAACTTGTGGGGGGAATAGATCTACTGCAGTGTTTCAGAAAATCTGTTGATTATAACTAAGGAAAGTGACTATATTGTGCATACACAGATGTGTGGTTGCATTTGCTTCAGATTTGATGTACGCCTTTATCAGTTCAGACCCTCACCTTAAAAAGCGCATGAGTGCAGTTCCTGTTAGCCTTGACCATTCGTAAGTCCTTTTCTTTGGTTCGAGCCAAGTGTGTTTGTGTTTGCATTATTCATTATATAACTAAATTCTGTATTTTTACAATCTAAGAAAACAATAGTTGAGAGTAAGTTTATTACTCTTGTTAATTACCTTTTGCAGGATGTGGTTCCACCGACCTCTAAGAGCTGATGACTGGCTCCTCTTTGTGGTAAGATAATTTCATCTTCTTTTTTTCTGAAGATTTTCTGAAGAAGGAATAGCTCTTACTGATAGAAATCCAAATGCTTATTTTCTGAAACTCAAATTGCCTAAAGGACACTTAGCACAGATTTGTCTTGTTATTAAAAGACATAAACCGTATGTATACTCAATATGAAGATGACATTGCAGTGTATCAAACCCGCGGGAACATCAACCACTAGATTAGAACAAGTTGCTTGTTTAGCTGGTATTCGTTTGGTTTTATATCTCTGCTACTTTTGAATCGATTTGGTTTGTGTTTAGAGTTGCATGTTCAAATTAATTAAACCGCAACATTTGAGTGTAATTGCAAAAGAAACAAAATCTCCGGACCAAAAAAATATACATAACAACTTTGCTCTTATGCAGATGGTGAATCTAACAGCGTCTCAAAGTCGTGGTTTAGCAACTGGAGAAATGTTCAACAGAAAGGGAGAGGTACGTTGTTGTATCCTTCTTAGTCTTAAGTACACATACTCAGAGACCAGCTGAAGAAGCTAGTGGAGTTCTCTCATATGCTCCTTTTAATCATCAATCGAGAGTTATTTTGAATACAAAATGGATCTCTCATTTTTTTGTAAAGCGTAAAGAGTGTATGGTAAATGGGACTGTGCAGCTGGTGGTATCGTTGAAGCAAGAAGCTTTGCTCAAAGAAACTGTGACTAGTAACCCCATCTTGGACTCCAAGCTGTGAGTGATAGACGCACAACATACATACAAGGGAGTTTTTGCAGCTGATACATTCTAATGCTTGAATGATTATTACCCCTCGATAAAAGGGGTATTGAATGTATATTGTACTGCGATATTTGGTCAACAATGTTTTTAAAGAAAAAATCGAACCGGGAATTAGTGACGGTTTAAAATTAGGGATTTGGTTAGGATATATTCAGGTTTCAATACTTGTAAGCAAGAAGAAGCTTTGCTCAAACATAAAAATAATATACTTGTAAATTTTGAATATTGTATATGAAATATCTAAAATTACCACAAAATTGGTTCGTTATGGATATTTGGGCAAAACGGTTTAAACGAACCCGCAAAGATCCGTTGAAGCAAGAAGCTTTTGATCATAAACATTTGAACCTAACTAGGTATTTAGAAATTTTTGGTTCCGGTTTGGATCGATTCCTCTCGCATCAGGATCGGTTCCTCTCGCATCCGGATTGGTTCCTCTCGCATCCAGATCAATTCCTGTCTTGATCTATAATTAAAATGCATGTAATTTTCGAGTTCGTACTGTCGAGTTCGGGTCGACGACACCGAGTATTTAAGATTAGGAAATATCTGAAATACTCAAATTCCAACAAAATTTTGTTGAAATTCGTCATGGTTATTTAAATTTTGTAAAATAACCGAAAATAAAATACTAATAATTAAAATTTTCATTTTCAAAACTCTAAATTTTTACAAAAATAATAATGAAGATTGCTAATAAGAATACAATACAACTAAATTATAAACTAAAATATATAAAATAGAACAAATAAAATCATAGTTTTGAATATTCATATTTTTAGGTCGGAAATAAATCGGTTCTTATCGGGTCGGATCTATTTGTTTTTATATTCTATCAGAACTCTTAATTTTAGAAATGTAAAGCAGAAAAACATGCATCCAAATAATTAAACCGCTAAAGACTCATTTCTATGCTGATTAATTACAATTTGTATATATATATATGTCCAGATTTACCCGTTATTGATCTATTTGGACATCTTATGCGGGTTATGCCACACTTTAACATCTCTACTTTCTAGTTTGATTCATTAGAAACAATGAAAGTATAGTTTTATAAAAATATATATCTAAAGAATGTTTATTTTCTTTTATAACTAATAATCACTTTATCCTTATTTATGGTATATCAGCTAAATGATATAATTACCCAAATTAAAAATAACCGAAAATCCAAATATACAATATACAGTATCGATTTCATTAGTTAAAATTAGTTTGTTTGTTTTTTGGTTCTTTTAGACCATGGTGATCAAATTTGTTACAGTAGACCGATCGAATATGTATAAGTACCGGAAAAATAAACCAGATGAAACCATAACAAACCAATCTCAAACCTAAAAAACTACCTTAACCAAAAGGGACGCAGACCGGGCTTACTAACCGGCACGATCCTCGCCGAGAAATTGACAATACCGTTCCTTTTGCCGTAATCGTCCCACAATCTGTAACTCAGACACTGCAAGAAACCCTCCGGCGCATATTCTCCCGTAAAATCCTTTATCGGCACACGTGCCGTTCCCACGTGTTTATCCTTCCCGCCGGAGATCTCGCAATAAACCCTAACGTACATGAAACCCTCCTTCTTCTCCGGCGGTACCGAAAACTCCGTCTCTAGCTTCTCTTTCCACACCGGATGATCCCCACAGACCTCCGTTCTCATTGCCCGGTTGCTATAATTCCCGGCGATGTCAAAGGCGACGAATGCGTTTTTCTTTACCGGTTTTCCACCGATGAGGAGACCCTCCGCCGATACGGCCGTGATTTCGAGTTTACGAGTCGTCATACCCTTTTGCACTAACGCTGAAGCAGAAGAGACACCAAGCCTCTCACGAGGCGTTGGTTTTTCAGCAGAGAGAAGGCTTTCACGAGACATGTATTGCTTCGAAATTTTTTTTTTTTGGTTGCGCAAGGAATGAAGAACTTGTTTGTATTTATATAGAGATATGGTTTTACCTTTTTTTTTCCAGTTAGCTTAGGATTAGGGTTTAGGAAAGTGATGAGAAATTACGTTATCAAGAAGGAATTAAAGCTACGGTCTTTCCTTATAAATATTTTGTGATATTATTATTATTTGTTTTGGGCAATTATCTACGGTATTTCCTTATAAATATTTTGTGATATTATTATTTTTTTTTGGGCAATTATCTCCGATGATCAAAATAGTTTATTTTTATTTTTAAAATTTTAATATTTATTATTTATTTTTTAAAATAAAAAACCCTATCTCCAAAACCTTAACTCTAAATTGAATAAATTCTAATTCTAGATTAGTTAATCCTTGATATAAATGCATATTTACCTTTTAATAAACTTATTTTGGTCATTTTCTTCCTTGAAGTCTATTTTTTGTGAAAATAATTAAAAAAGCTATCTAAGAGAATTTCTCTAGTTTTTATCATAAAAATGTAACATTATGATAAATATCCAAGGTTTTTCATTGTATTATTTTTCTTGTACTAGTGTGAAAAAACACGTTTTCACAAAATATGAAACGGATATAAAGGAAACTAAACGTAGGATCCTAAAGTATGGTGGATAAGAAAACTAGACTAGACATCAAATATGTACCATGAAGAAAAATTGCTCCAACAATTATGTAAAAAAATACATGAAGAGAATTAAACAAACTGCTGAGTTCTTAAACTTGATGATTCCAAGTATGAAACCTTTAAAAAGGTATGTTCACTTGTCAAATAAAATCAAACTCCAAGCGCCTCTCCAAGGGTTTTAAACCTGAACAAGTGTTGTTGCGTTTCATGAGTAAGGAGCTGGTAGAAGAAGAATTTGAAACTGAATGTTCTTCCTCACTTGACAGGAGAGTCCGAGGACATCTATGAAATGGAGAGTCGTTTTCTTGTTTGCGCCGTGAGGCTGGTGATCTTCTTCTGGAGATAATGGAAGGTGTGTTCTCGAAAGTACTCGCAGCCATTTTCCATCTCCCTATGATCTCCCTCACTTCTTGTCCAGCGCTGCTGCTCTGTGGGGTTTCCGGACTCAATGGAACTTTTACACAAGACGGAGTTGTTAATTGTGGAGTTAACCATACATTCTTGTGGTGATGGTCATCTGAAGAAGGTGTTATTGATATTTCAACCTTGCTATTGCGTCTTAACCAATCAGATTCTAGCGATGATGAGATTGTTGATTCTTCATCCCCTTTAAGAGAGTTTATGGATGAAGACGTGTTCCTCCAATTCATGGGCTCTAGAGTTAATTCCAGTGAATACCTTTGAGGACTCTTGGCAGCTTTCTCGATTTCCATCATGTTGCTTTGATTGACAAAGCTAGACTCAGAACCACAAGGTCCATGACCAGACAAGGGGCTACTAGTAACAAGGTGTTCCGATATCCTCTTAAGTGAGCAATTCCAGTGGTTCTTGATATTATTCTCTTTCCTGTGAAATTTCATGACCAATATTTTTCAAGAAAAAGCGAACAAATTGCCAAGATCCACAACTGTCTATCAAAATCAGACAAAGCTGATCATATATCTGAGTTCTAAGGACAAACCTTCCAGGCAAGAGCTTGGCAATCTCGGCCCACTTATTGCCTTGATCTCTTTGTGCCTGAACCAGAATCAGTTCCTCTTCTCTAGTCCACGGAGTCTTTTTGATAGTCGGATTTAGATGATTATGCCACCTATATAACATGCAAATATATAGTAAGCTTTAATTTTATGGAGGTAAACGTGGAGTTGTACGTGAAAAGGAAAAAAACATACCTTTCACGACATTGCTTGCCAATGCGACCAGGGAGTTGCTTGGATATTTTGGACCATTTAGGCTTATCATTCTCAATAAAGACATTAACCAATTCACTCAAGAGATCATCTTCCTAAAAATAACAAGAGAAATTTATATGATCGTCAGCAAAAAAAAAGGAATTAGTAGGAGGAAAGGATATCAAGAAAAGTTGATTACCTCTTTTCTCCAAGGTCCTTTGTTGAGGTTAGGATTAAGAACTTTTAGCCAACGGTGTTGACACTGGACATCAGTCTTCCTCTTGTCTTTTCTCCCGGGAACACACTCAGCTAATTAACCAAAAGACAAGAGAGAAACAAACATATATATATTGGATAGGTGTACAAGAGTTTTTGAGATGACAAAACCAAAATCAAAATATCAATTACCAATCTTTTTCCAATTCTTTCCTTTGTACCTCCACACACCATTCGTCAAGAGTTTGTCCTTCACAAAAAGAAAACAAATAAGATGATGGAAATAAAGATTTTCACCAATCACACAAAGACTTCCACATGAAACAATTGACCTACCTGCTCTGGGGTCCATCCTCCTTTAGTTGATCTTCTGGTAGGACCACTTATTCTTCTGCATCTTTGACCAGACATGAAACATCAATAATCGAAGACAACCTTGTTAACTGATCACATATATATATACAGTTGTTCATACATACACACTGGAAGAAAGAAGATTAAGAAGAAGAACATACTCTTGAGAGTCAATTGCACAAGTAGGAGGAGTAACTTGGGCGCTGATATCAGACTTAGATCGAATCAAATGCTTAGATTCTGCCATTATTTCTGAATAAAAATATATGGACGAAACCGTAACTAACGACGACGATCCATCAAATCCGAGGAGTTGCTAATAGTTACATATTTTTCTTAAATTATAAGACCAAACGGAGATTCAACAGGAGAATAGAGAAACATTATTTACTGGAGAACAAGATGTAAATATCTAGGAGTAGAGAAATTAGAGATTTGTGTTATCCTTGAGAAGTTACGGACGAGTAACGGCTACCAATATAAAATATCAAACAAATTCACTCTCAACAAAGAGAAATAAAAAAAAATCAACCTGAGAGAGATTCACGCTCAATTATATCTTTTGTAACTTTTTGAAATATCATAACTAAATTTCAACCATAAAATAAATCAAATCAATCGACAGGATTAAAAAGATCTCCAAAATCATTTATTTAGAATTTTATAACTGTTTTAAGAAAATTTACCTAATGTTAAATGTGCATATGGCGACTTCTAGATGTTTTCTTGAAATCTCCTCTACCATATTTTGAAAAGTTCTATTAATTAAACCGGAAATTATGTAGTCTAAACTGAATGTATAATTTGCACACAAAAAAACATGAATACGCTATGGTAATGGTACTCATTATAATCATACATATAAAAAGTTGGTTGAAAAAACAAGACTTAAGAGTAAACATATTTTATAGGTATCCTTGTGCTACTAGACGGCTTGAAAACAGGTACGGACGTTATTGCCTACTAGCCAAGTGACATCAATTGCAGCTAAGAAGCCTCCTTCAGGGGTTTTGTAAACTCAATACATCCAATACATATATTCATCTACCCTTTTTTTACTGCAAACACCGTACTTTATTCAACCGGTTCAAATGGATTAGGCTGAAAAGCTAACCCGGAGGAACCACATTGTTTACATGGCAAAATTCAAAAGCTTTCGCACGAGCTCCTTTCACAAGGAAATCGGTTCTAACATTAAAATCACGAGAAATAAAAGACAGAGTAAATAGCGTAAACAAAGAACGGATATGGAAAAATTCTTCCCATTCTATGAAGCCGAAGATGGCCAAAAATCTTCTTCTTCGAACAGCTTTACCATTTGCAAGCAGTCCGACTCGAAATGCATAGTATCATGCCTCATATGGAGAGAAGTTCACATAGCCAAAAGTAGTGAATTCATCTCCACATGCAGGGGAGTGAGGACTTGTTTACCCCCAGAGAACCAGAAATCATAGACCCGTCTTCCAGCTCCATAACGAAACCACCTCCAAAAGTAGACTGGTTGGTTGCCCAAAATGCATCCACTTGACATCTGGATTTATGCAACCTATTCATCTCCTCCTGGTCATCTGAATGTGATCGCTCCTTTGCATTTCCTATCGTCATCACTTGTTGCGCCACCAGCCACTCCCACTCCTCGCATTCTTGAGTAGCCTTTTGAAGTGAGTCCATAGGTGATACCTAAACTTCATTCAAAAGTTTGTCATTCTTTGCTTTCCATAAGAACCACATGATCCATGAGAATTTAGCTAGTCGTTGCATCAATATACTTTTTGTTGGGGCTCTGAACAAAAAAAAATCAAAATTTTCATAAACTGATGTACTCGGGAATTGTCCCTCGATGGTGGATCCGATAAAGCCCATGTCTAGAGTGCTGGAGGGTATTCAAAGAGAAGATGATTTATGTATATTGAAATGGATAAATAAGCAAGAAAATGTATGAATGTGTACAAAAAAACAGAAAAAAAAACATTCCTATGTTATGGATGATTGGGATAAGAAAAAACATTCATATATTGAAATGAATAAATAAAGCACAAAAGCTGCAGTCAAATAAGAAAACACAAGTTCAATATGGATGTACTTGGAGGGGGTGGTGATAATTAAACGGGTACTTTCTGATTGATTGATGATCAAATAATATATTGGGATAGATACGTGATCAAATGATCTTTGGACAGCATAACCACAATATCCCAACCAAATTTGTATTGAGTAATTCAATATCTTCAATGCATCCTTGTAAACCTCTACGGCTTTACTATTTGTCATCAGTGGTTTCTCTTTATTCGCAAAGGTGATCCAATATGTAGAATTCCATGGGAAAAGAAGTTATTTTCATTCTTGTCAACAACGTTGTTAAACGATGATGTGTGAATTTCTAGTTTGTGTGTGTTAAAAATAATGTGTTGTTTCTGCTATTTGTTCCATTGTATGTGTATGTTTAAGAGTAGTTTAATGAATTTATTTTCTTAATTGTGATTTTGGTTCATCATATTTAGTTTAGTTTGTACTAATTTAACTCATTTTTTATTATAGGGTTTGTGTGCCAAAGATATTATTCTCGGGCTCTATTCATATCTTCTTCCGTTTGTTTTTCATGTCATTAGATTGGTCCAAATCTCATTATTCTTGGATTTAGAAATTCAATTGAATTTGAAGGAATTAGAGTTTCTGTTTAAACTTTTATTATTTTAAACTTTTATGTTATTAGATTAAGTATTTGTAATCATTCTTCTGAAATCTTTTAAATTCTAGTGTTATTCAATTTAGTGGTTTCCTAATTCACTTAAATATTTGTGTTATTTAATTTTTGGTGGATTTTGTGATAATTTTATTTGAAAGGAATTTAATGTAAAATTTACTAAAAATGTATAGAAACAATTCTTTGTCTTTGGGTTGGGATTTTAAGATAAGTTTTATATCGCTTATCTATCAGATATATAAGTCAAGATTTTTATTGATCATTATAATATACGAGATTTGAAATTGTAATTTTCATTATAAATTGTAAAATATGTTATCTTCTCGACAAAGATATAAATATATTATTTGTCGTAATTTATATTCCTATAAAACTGCCTTATAATTAATTAAATTACTATTATTAAGTGTTTTAAAAATCGTTCTAGACGCATTATCAAGCACATACAAGTTATAGGTGCCCGATTAATCAATAATATTTTATAAAGCACTTATTTATCGCCTAACAATTTCTTGAACATTGATTTTCATTAATCAAGTTTTTTTTCTCAAATGATTTTCTTTAATTATATAAAATAAAATGATTTAAGTTTTTGTTACTTTCACTAGTCAAATTTTTATTCAATTTTTTTCTTTGTGTAAAAGCTCATAGCATTTAAAGGAATTAATATCTATCAAATTTATTTAGATTCTCTTAAAATCCAGAACAACAGAATTAGACAAATGCGTTAAATTTTTTTATCAAATCTTTTAAAATACTTTGAAAGCTATTGTTTATATCTTCAATTGAATTCTTCTATGATCAATTAAATTCTTGTATTCAATACCACATCCCCAATTGGACGAGCCATTTTTTTTATGTTTATACATTATCAAGCTTCACTCTGCAAGTAAATACGGCGGACTTGACGACCGTCATGGTCATGACTCATG
Organism: Brassica napus; assembly: GCF_020379485.1. NCBI lineage: Eukaryota > Viridiplantae > Streptophyta > Magnoliopsida > Brassicales > Brassicaceae > Brassica > Brassica napus. Next base: position 14,635,193 of record NC_063435.1, read on the forward strand.
GGCTTTGTCCAATGGTTGACTAGCCAATTTAAAATTGTGAATCATTCCTCTTAAATAAAAAACTTTTCTAATTTTACCCTCCAAATCTAAGACATCAAGTTTATACCATATAATGCCATCTCCAACCCAACTCCAAAACACTATTTTAGTGTAATTTCTACATCAAAACCTCTCCAATTCAACTGCAAAAAATTATATCATTTTAATACAAAGCTACAGTACAGTACCAAATTTGGTGCGTTACTATTCACAACGCTAAACATTGTTTACTTACTTTTATTAATAAAATATTAATTAAATAAATATTAGTGGCAAGATAAACACATATAAAATAGATAAATAGTTATATAATAATTAAATAATTACAGATATTGAAATAGTTTATTTTAGTTTGTTATTTTAATATTATTATATTTAAAAATAATAATAATTTATTTTAAAACAAATATTTTAGTGTTACACATTTTTGTGCAATATTATTACATAATAATTTTATTTATATATATATATATATATCAAGTAATAATAAAATTTCTAACTAAATAGTATAAAAATCAAAAATAAAATTTTGGTGTTGTGGTTGGAGATGAAAAAACTTTTTGACACTAAAATGATATAATGGGTTGGATGTTAAACTATAATCTAATCTCTCCTTGATACATTCACTACAAGAAAACACAAGTTTTACGAGGGCAGTTTTTACGAGGGCAGTGTTACGACGAATTAGCGAGGAAACCCGTTTCGTCGTTATACGTTTGTCGTAACGCATATATCCTCGCTATTTCGTCGTAAGGTAGCGAGGAAATAATTTCGTCGTAAAAGCGAAGGAGGATATTTCGTCGTAAAGACCACGTAAAGGTTCCACGTAAGGACGTCGCTACATTTCCTCGTAAATACCACGAAAAACTTTCCTCGTAAAACCCACGTAAACAAATACTCGTAAAATAAACGTAAATACCTTGACAGCTTTCCACGTAAAGAAAACGTAAAAACCTTGATAGATTTCCACGTTATTTCCTTGTAAATGTTTCCTCGTAAAAACCACGTTAAGCTTCCACGTAAAAAAGCCGCAAAATTAGCTACGAATTTACTTCGTTTCATTATTTTATAGAAATATAAAAAATTATTAATTATAAATATAAATTAATTTATTAATAAAATTAAAATTCTAAAAAAATCAAAACCAAAAATATTTTATATATAAATAAGTTTTGAATTCATAATACAAGAACCGAAATTAAAAAGAACTAAGGGTGGTGGTGGTGGTCGTTAATCGCCTCGTAGAATTCATCACTCCTCGCCTGAACATCCGCCTCGGCATGTGAGTCGTCGGTCGGTGACTGGCCTGGGATAGGATTTTGTTGTCGCATGTTCCTCAACAAAGTCGCCCATTCCGGATTTGTGGCCGCTACAACGTCCAAGAAGCCCTCGAGTCCACCCATACGAGATCGCAGCTGAGTAGACTCTCTACGCAGCTCTTCGGACTCCCTACGCAGCTGAGAGACTTCATCATCCCGTCGCTGAGCATAAGACGATGTCGCTCTCGGAACATCGTTGACGGAACCAATCCCCAACGTCCGTCCCTTTTTTTTAGGGACAACCTTAAAAACAAAAAATAAATTTTGTTAGTAAAAATTTAAAGTTAAATTAAATGAATATTTAAGAAAATTAAAATTTTAGAAAATTTACCTCCTCGTAAAGCTTATCCACTTCAGGTGTGGATAAGGTGACGGGTAATCCATCGGTGGACTGTTGGGTCAGCTGGGTCTGGCGTTCTTCAACCCGAGCAGCCAAATCGTTGTAGATTTGCTCGGACTTGCCATCTATAAATCGGCCCGCCTTGTTCTTGTGGGTCCTCTCGTAAAGTTGCATAAGAGACGGGAATTCTCCCGTCTCTTTGGCCTAAAAAAACATTTAAGAAAGTTGTTAATTAGAATATATATAAAAAAATACTAAAAATTTAATACAATTAAATTTTTAATTACCATTTCCAAACGGACACCGGCGTGGGGTTTTTGGCCCGTAGTGTGAAGCATCGGCCCGTTCCCGTGCTCATCGACTGTGTTACGGGAGTTAGAGCAAGACTGGGCGATTCTAATGGAATCAGGAAGACGCCAATATCGGATGAGGCCATCCCAGACATCCGTGGTGAGCTCAGCGGGTTTGCCACGCTCATACCCCTTCACGATCCAGTCACCCTTCCAGTTGGAGACCGTGTCCAACAAGCGAACTTTCGCCTTCGCGACAAACTTCTTCCTCACCCTCTCAGTGATCCCCAAGGCCCAATTATATTTTTGCTGTTGGAAAAAATAATTTATAATTAGTTTTTCAGAAAAAATAATTATATAAATAATAAAAAATTTAAAGATATATATTTAATTAATAGAACTTACAGCGTAAATTTTGAACCACGTCTTTCTGACGTATTGGGGCGTCGTTTTCCAGTTCGGATGTGGCATGGAGAAGTAACCTTTTATCGTGTCGGTTACGTCCGATGCAAGACATTCGTCAATCCCCCACCTGAAAAATACAAATTTAAAATATAAATTATTTTTTAAAGTTATAAAAGAATTTAAAAAAAATAAAAAAATAATGAAACATACCATAAAGTTCCGTCCGGTCGGTCGGGGTCGATGACTGGTAAACCTTCTCTGCCTGGCAGACGGAGAATGTCCTCTACGGTGTACTGCGAGTAAGGAGCACTCGGAGGCACCATCAAATCGGGATGAATCTCGGCCGCGGGCATCGGAGGAGGCACAGGAGGAGGAGCCATCTGGGGAGGCACGTGAGGAAACGATGGTGCACTAGAAGAAGGAGATCCAATGACTCTCTGAGTGTACTGAGTCTCGGGGACAGTCTCCTGACCCGAAGAACCGGCAGCTGAAGAAGACGACGGGTCTAAACGACTACCCGGCTCACCGAACATCTCTCTGTAATGGGCAGTAAGTCTACCTTTTCGAACCTGAGAAAAAAATTTAATTTTTTAAATTTTTGTGAACAATATACTTCCCAACATTATCCACCTAATCAACACTAAATAACATAAGATCCGTAAACCTATCTAAATTCCCTATACTAACCACCTAATCTATCCTAAACTAATCAAACTAGAGAGGAATTAGAGAGACTTACCATTGCTACGAATTAGGGAGGAAGTGGAGAGGAAGTGGAGAGGAAAGACGGAGCGAGCTCGCTCGGGATATATATAAGATTACTTGTCCTCGTAATTTCCTCGTAAACTTACGAGGAATTACAGAGGCCCGCGTTTTCATTTACGACGAAATAGCGACGAAATACAAAGGCCCGCGTTTTCGTTAACGACGTTTTTACGACGAAAAGGGTTACGTGGAATTAACGAGTTAAACAGTTACGAGGAATTAGCGAGCCTTTATTTTCTATAAATACCCACAACTTTCCTTCTCAAACCACACACAAACTCACAAAACACACCCTATCTCAAATCACACTCCTCACCAAAATACTTTTCAAATTAGAAATATTTGAAAAAAAAAAGAAGAAAAGAAGATACTAGAATTTATGTGGGCGAGACTTAAGTCGCGCCACATATAATTCCAGTATCTTTCTTTTTTTCTTTTTTTCTAGTTTTTATACTATGAGGAAGTAGCTAGTTTTGCTTTTCACCAAATTAGAAATATTTGGAAAAAAAGAAAGAGAAGAAGATATCAGAATTTATGTGGGCGAGACTTAAGTATTATAATTGCTGGAAGTCTTGCCACATGTAAATCTGGTGTCTCTCTTCTTTTCCTTTTTTTCTAGTTTTTAAGTCTACGAGGTTTTTACGACGATTTCTGTTACGAGGTGTTTACGACGAAATCATCCTACGTGGAATTAACGAGTGCCTCCTTCGTCATTTACTTTACGTGGTATTTACGTCAATTTACCTTTCGAGGTGTTTACGACGATTCCGTCCTACGTGGAATTAACGGGTTTCGCTTTCTTTATTTTTTTTACTTTCGTCGTTATTTCCACGTAAGCTAACGAGTTCTTTACGACGATTTTGTCCTACGTGGAATAAACGAGGATTACGTCGTACATTCGACGTCAAATTACGAGGAATTAACGAGCAGTACGTTTAAATCCCTAAAATCCGAAACCCCAAACCCCAAAACCCCATATTCCTTATCTTCTACTTCATATATTCCAAACCCCATCTTTATTTCCATTCCAAACCACAATTCCCACATTTACTTATTTATAAAACAAACTCCCACAATTTCTTATTCATAAAACAAACTCCCACATTACCTTATTCATAAAACAAACTCTCACATTACCTTATTCATAAAACAAACTACACAAAATCAAATACATCAATCGGATACATCGACATTCTCGTCATCACTAGAAATATCATCATTTTCATTAAACTCGTCTTCTACAGCTTCGTCTGTGGCATCATCGGTAAGATCTTCGTATTCGTGATTATGCGGATCAATGAGAAGGATGTCATCAATTTCTTGTTCAGGTTCCTCGACTTCATTTATCTGTTCTTCTTGCAATGGTGGTTCTTCTCCACTGATGATTCGTCCTCGAGGTGTAACTTTGATCACTGCTAACCAATTTATACCCGAATCTCTCATCCGAGGGTATGGAAGGAAGCTAACTTGGTCTGCTTGTGAAGCTAAGATGAAAGGCTCGAATTTGTTGTACCGACGTCCACCGTTGACATCAACTACACCAAATTTGTTAGACCGAACACCTCTGTTGACGACGGGGTCGAACCATTCACATTTGAAGATGACGCATTTCAGCTTCAGTATCCCTGGAAATTCGACTTCAATAATCTCCGTCAAGATCCCGTAGAAATCTGTTTCCCCTTTCACACATATTCCATAGTTACTGGTCGCCCGCTGTCTACCATACTCATATGTGTGAAAAGTGTAGCCTCGTGTGAAATACATCTGTGATGTGGTGACCTTTACAAGTGGAGATTGAATTACTTCGTGTAACCACTTAGGATAATCTGCATCGTCGTCATAATCAACCTGCAAAAATAAAGAGAACATTAAAATACAAATCATGTATGAAAAAATAGTTTGAGTTATAATACCTGATTCCGCAACCACTTAATGAAGTGCTGATCTTTCCTTTTGTCTACGTCACTTGTGGATATACCAGGAAATGTTTCTTCGACTTGAGAAACAAATAGGCTGTAAAATTAATCACATTTCATAGGAATGAATCTCTTGCAATTATATAATTAATTATATGTGTTTTGAAGTGTCCATATATGTTACCTTTCAAAATAACGCATCAATGGATCCTCGCAATTGAGTAGAATATAGGTGTGTGCACTATGAGCGTCTTGTTCACTCGACCACCAAACCTCTTTAGACTTCCCACCGAGTCGTCCAATCTGGCTAAAGATGTCTGGAACACCAGCAACTGCATATGTTGGCGCAACTCCACCATCATCATATCTTCTTGGAGCTCTTCTACGGGTACGTACTTTTGACGCAAAGTAGTACGATGTGAAGTGAGAAACTTCTTCCGTCAAACTTCCAGCAATTATAGAACCTTCAACTTTGGCGAGGTTCTTTGCTTTTCCCTTCAAATATTTCATGGCTCGCTCATACTGATACATCCATCCGTAATGTACAGGTCCACGAAGCAATGCTTCATATGGGAGGTGGACAGCTAGATGCTCCATGACGTCAAAAAATCCAGGAGGAAATATCTTCTCCAAGTTGCACAATAAGATGGGAATGTTCTCCTGAAGCTGTTCTACAACTTCTTCTTTAAGAGTGCGTGTGCTCAGATCCCTGAAAAATGCTCCAATGCCTTTTATATTCCAAAAACAATTAAACACATTGTTAGTCGTATATTATTTTGCAAACTAGACCGTTATAAAATTATTGTGATATAAAACACTACGAACCTGCAAGTGCTTCATGTACGTTTGTTGGAAGTAGCTCCGCAAATGCAAAGGGCAGTAGTCGTTGCATAAAGACATGACAATCATGACTCTTCATCCCAGAGAACTTTTGACCCTTTTCAACACATCTAGAGAGATTTGAAACATACCCATCGGGGAACTTCACTTCTGATGCCACCCAGTTGAACAACACCGACTTTTTTTCTGAAGACAGTCTGAATATCGGAACGGAAACTTGTCCATTGCTTTTAATATGTAACTCGCTTCTTGAGCAAATATCCGGCAAGTCCAACCTCGATTTTATGTTGTCTTTTGTCTTCCCTGGGACATTCAATATTGTATTCATGATGTTCTCAAAGAAATTCTTCTCTATATGCATCACATCGAGGTTGTGGCGCAGAAGAAGATCCTTCCAATATGGCAACTCCCAAAATATACTCTTCTTGTGCCAGTTGTGATGAACACCGTAAGAATCAGGCATATTACGAGGGACATGCCAATTACCACCCCAACGAACTGTTTCGTTAGCTCCGTAGTAGTCGATTTGTGCTTCAATTTGTTCTCCAGTTAGATATGGTGGAGGAGTGTCTCTCACAACCCTTTTGTGCCTAAACAAATTCTTGTTTCTTCGGTAAGGATGGCCAATGGGAAGAAATCGACGATGACAATCAAACCAACTTGTCTTCCTACCATTCTTCAGTTGAAACGCATCTGTCGTTCCATTACAATATGGACAAGCTAATCTCCCATGTGTAGTCCATCCAGACAACATCCCATATGCAGGAAAGTCACTTATGGTCCACAAAAGCATAGCTCGCATCGTAAAATTCGTCTTCGTTGAACAGTCGTACGTCCTCACCCCTGTTGACCACAAATCCTTCAACTCTTTTATCAGTGGTTGTAGGAAAACATCCAGGGACCTTTTTGGATGGTTCGGACCAGGTATCAATATCGTCAAGAATAGCAACTCCCGTTGCATGCACATCTCCGGTGGCAGGTTGTATGGCGTAAGAAAGACTGGCCACAATGAATATTGTCTCCCTGACATTCCGAACGGACTAAATCCATCTGTGCATAATCCGAGATACACATTCCGGCTATTGCTAGCAAAATCCGGATGTACTTTGTTGAAATGTTTCCAGGCTCTTGCATCTGATGGATGAGTCATCTCACCATCCGTCTGAGTATGCTCGGCATGCCATCTCATCTTTGCAGCAGTCTGCTCTGATTGATACAATCTTTTCAATCTGTCTGTAATTGGTAGGTACCACATCCTTTGGTACGGTACCCTATTACGTCCCCGTCCTTGCGGCTTGAATCGTGGCTTCTTGCAGAATCGACATTCTTCTAGCTTCTCATCATCTCCCCAATAGATCATGCAGTTGTCGATGCAGACATCTATCATCTCCGAAGGCAACCCAAGACTATAAACTAATTTCTGAATCTCATAATAAGAATCAGCAGACACATTGTCTTCCGGCAAATACTCTTTAAACAAGTCCGCCCATTCGTTCATGCAACTTTCAGGTAGATTATGATCAGTTTTAATATTCATCATTCTAGCAGCCAACGACAATTTAGAGAGACCTTCTCTACAACCACTGTAAAGTGGTTGATTCGCCGCGTTTAACATTCCGTAAAACTTTTTTGCATCTATATTAGGTTCTTCATCTTCATCATGAGCTACGAATGCATCAGCTACCATATCATGAACCCTATCATAATCTACCATCTCCTCCTGATGGTAACTATGTTCATTATGCAAATGATGATTAACCGGTTCTTCCCGAAAATTGCTATTACTAGCTTCATTCTGATCATAATTATAACCTTCCCCATGTTGAAACCAGATATAGTAATTTGGCGTGAAACCTCTATTTATTAAATGCTTCCAAACATTTTCACGGTTTGCCAATTTCGAATTGTTGCATTTCCGACAAGGACAGAACATCTTACCACTTTCTTGGGCGAGCGGTGTTGAATCTGCTTGGTGCATAAATGTCTCCAGCCCCGCAAGGTATTCTTTCGTCACTCTCCCGTTAGCATCTCTATGCATATACATCCAATTCCGCAACTCGTAAATAGTCCCAGAGCCAGCCATTTTTTTTTCTTTCACGTTTTTTGTTGTTGGTGTGTTTAAAATGATGTTCCAACATCCATATTTATAGAAAATTTCGAATCTGGTAGTTGTAATTTTACTATGAAATTACGACGAAAATTAATTGTATGGCCAAAAAAAAACGTGAGCCACCTACCAAGTTGGTGGATTCAAAATTTCCTCGTTAAGTACACGTAAAATATTTCGTCGTAAAGCACTCGCGAAATTTACGTGGCTTTTACGAGGAAATAGTTTTTCCTCGTAAAAGCCACGTCAATTTACATCGTCTTTACGACGAATATGTTTTGTCGTTACTTTACGACGAAATAACGATGCTTTTCTTTCTCCACGTACTTTCCTCGCAAAATCAACGTTTTTTTACGACGATTATTTTTCCTCGTTAAACCTCCTCGTTAAAGATACGTTTTCTTGTAGTGATTTACATAAGTTAGTTATTTATGTTATTACACAAAGAGTTGTAACTCTTCATGTTGTGTCCTTTAGTATAAAGAGTTGTGTCTCTTATACTTGTACTGATTCGATCTCTATATAAAGATCAATCATCTGTTGTAAACATATACCGAATCTCAATAATACAAAAGTATTTTCAGAAAAGTTTATAAGCCTCAAACGTCTATCTTATTCTTCCTCTTGAACTCGTGTGTAATACACTGTGATCGTTGTGTAACACAAGCGGTTGGTAAAAGATTAACATGGTACCAGAGCTTTACGTTTGAGAGGACAAAGAACAAAGCACTAGTAAGAGAAACACTTGGCGTGGAGAAAAGGAGGCTAGAGGATTTTGTCATACGATTTCAGAATCACTCGAAACGATGAAGAATCAAGTAATCCCCATATTTGATGGAGAGAAGTACGACTTCTGGAGCATTAAGATGACAACCATTCTCAAGACCAGGAAGTTATGGTCTGTGGTTGAAGAAGGCGTAGCAGCCCCACCAGCACAAGTGGATGAAACTCATGAAACTGCAAGGGCAAGATCGCTTAGAGAAGAAGCGATGATGAACGATACATTGGCTTTGCAAATCTTGCAAACTGCTGTATCGGATCATATATTCTCACGGATTGCAGCAGCATCAACATCCAAAGAGGCGTGGGATGCATTGAAGGAGGAGTATGAAGGCTCTCCTCAAGTTCGTTTGATTAAACTTCAAACATTGCGAAGGGAGTATGAGAATCTGAAGATGTATGAGAATGAAGACATTAAGGTCTTCACAGATAAGATAGTTGAATTGGCAAATCAATTAACTTATCATGGTGAACAGAAGTCAGATGTTCAACTCATACAAAAGATACTCATCTCTCTCCCAGCCAAGTTCGATAGCGTACTCAGTGTGTTGGAGCAAACAAGCGATTTGACTTCAACAAAGATGACAGAGTTGATCGGGATTTTGAAGGCTCATGAAGCAAGGCTGGCTGCAAGAGAAGAAAGAACCAGTGAAGGAGCATTCGATGCTCGTGTTAAACACAAAAATTCTGGTGTTACACAAGACAACTCAAAGCGCCAAGGAGGCAAGAAGTGGTGCGGTTTCTGCAAGAGAAACAACCACAATGAGAGCGAGTGTTGGAGGAAACAGAAGAAGGATGATCCAAAGAAGGATCACAGAAGTAACAAGGAGTGTTACAATTGTGGCAAGTTAGGCCACTTTGCAAATCAGTGCTACTCAAAGAAGAAAGAGAAGGCACATGTGAGTCTCGAAGAAGATTCAAATGAAGATCACATGTTGTTCAGTGCGAGCGAAGCAGCAACAACAGTGATGGAAGATGTCTGGTTAGTAGACAGTGGAGCAACTAATCATATGACAAAGGAGGAGAGTTACTTCTCAAAGCTTGATAGGAGTATTAAGGTTCCAATAAAGATTGGAAATGGAAGCACAGTCATGACATCCGGTAAAGGAGACATTACCGTCATGACTAAATGTGGCAAGAAGACCATCAGAAATGTGTTCTTGGTTCCGGGTTTGGCGAAAAATTTGTTGAGTGTTCCACAAATTGTTTCAAGCGGATACCGGGTGAGTTTCCAAGAGAAGAGATGCATCATAGATGATGCAAAAGGAAGGAGGATAATGGATATCCCAATGACTCACAAAAGCTATCGAATCAAGATGAGTTCGGCTCAGGTAGAAGAAGCCATGAGCGCTAGTGAGCAAGGAAAGATGGAGACATGGCACAAGAGACTTGGTCAAGTAGGCGACAAAAGGTTGCAACAAATGCAAGACAAAGACTTGGTAAAATGATTACCAAAGTTTAAAGTCAAGAAGGAAGCATGTGAGGCGTGTAGACTTGGAAAGCAATCACGCAAAAGCTTTCCAAAGGAATTTCAAACTAAGACAAGAGAGAAGCTTGAGATTGTACATACGGATGTATGTGGGCCGATGCAGCATCAGTCTGTTGATGGAAGCTGATACTTTTTGCTATTCTTGGATGATCATACTCACATGTGTTGGGTATACTTCATGAAGCAAAAGTCAGAGACATTCTCACTGTTCAAGAAGTTCAAAGCAATGGTGGAGAAACAATCGGATTGTACCATCAAAACGCTGAGATCAGATGGAGGTGGTGAGTTCACTTCACGAGAATTCAACCGGTTCTGTGAAGAAGAAGAAATCAATAAGCAAGTCACCTTGCCTTATTCACCACAACAAAATGGTGCAGCGGAGCGCATGAATAGGACCTTGGTGGAGATGGCTAGATCGATGTTGGCAGAGCAAGACTTACCGCTCAAGTTATGGGCAGAAGCGGTATACACTGCCTCATATCTTCAAAACTGTCTGCCATCAAAAGCAATAGAAGAAGATGTCACTCCTATAGAGAAGTGGTGTGGACACAAGCCAGATGTGTCACACATGAGAATGTTTGGTAGCATATGCTACATACATGTCCCGGATCCAAAGAGGAGGAAGCTAGACGTCAAGGCAAAGCGTGGAGTCTTTGTTGGATATAGCAACCAATCCAAAGGCTATAGAGTTCTCATCTTGGAGAATGAGAAGATTGAAGTATCAAGAGATGTCGAGTTTGAAGAAAGCAAGAAGTGGGATTGGAAGAGGCAAGAAGAAGTGAGGAAGGCATTGGAGTTGTCTATGGAAGACTCTCACTCGCCTGAAGAACAAACCGAAGGTGCATCCAGTCCTGAGGAACAAACCGAAGGTGCATCCAGCCCTGAGGAACAATTTGGAAGTACTTTCAGTCCTGTTCTCTTTCAAAATGATGATCATGATACTAGTAGTGGAGATGAAGAAACTTCTGAGGCACCAAGGAAGTTCAAATCCATGGTTGATATCATGAAAAGAGCACCGAGAGTAGAGCTTGATGAAGCGGCTCAAGCGATAGAAGCTTGTCTTCATGCACATGAAGAACCATACACTTATGATGAAGCGTGTGGTACCAAGGAATGGAGAGAAGCAATGAATGAGGAGATAGCCATGATTGAGAAGAACAAGACGTGGGAACTAGTGGACAAGCCAAAGAAGAAGAGTGTGATAAGTGTGAAGTGGATTTACAAGATCAAGACCGATGCAAACGGCAATCACATCAAGCACAAGGCGCGGCTAGTTGCAAGAGGGTTCTCTCAAGAGTATGGTGTTGACTACCCTGAGACGTTTTCTCCTGTTTCAAGACATGATACAATACGAGCCATACTTGCCTATGCGGCTCAGATGAAGTGGCGATTGTATCAGATGGATGTGAAGTCAGCCTTTCTCAATGGCGATCTCAAGGAAGAAGTGTATGTCACACAACCGCCTGGGTATGTGACACACGGGAAGGAACACAAGGTGTTAAGGCTACACAAAGCTTTATATGGTTTAAAGCAAGCCCCAAGGGCATGGTATGGAAGGATAGATTCATACTTTCTTCAAAACGGTTTTAAGAGAAGTATGAATAATGCGGCCTTATACATCATGAAGCAAGGAGGAGATGTGTTGATCGTGAGTCTATATGTGGATGATATAATCATCACAGGAAGCAACATCCAGAGCATCAACACATTCAAGGAGAACATGAAGAAAGAATTCGAGATGGTGGATCTTGGATTGTTGAACTACTTTCTTGGAATGGAAGTAATTCAAGACGATGGAGGCATATTTCTTTCACAAGAAAAATATGCAAACAAACTTGTAGACAAGTTTGGGATGTGAGACAGCAAGAGTGTAAGCAACCCACTTACACCACAAGGAAAAGGAGTTGAGGATGACAAGGAGTATGGAGATCCGACTAAGTATAGAAGCATCGTTGGAGGGCTTTTGTACTTGTGTGTATCAAGACCTGATGTGATGTATGCAAGCGCCTATTTCTCAAGATACATGTCATCACCTCGCATGAAGCACTACCAAGAAGCCAAGAGGGTGTTAAGATATGTCAAAGGAACATCAAACTTTGGAGTGTACTTTACAAGCGTGAAAGAACCAATACTTCTAGGCTACACAGACAGCGATTGGGGTGGTTCTAAGGAAGACAAGAAAAGCACTTCAGGTTATGTGTTTACTCTTGGATCAGCCATGTTCTGTTGGCAGTCAAGCAAGCAACAAACAGTGGCGCAATCAACGGCTGAGGCGGAGTACATAGCCGTGTGTGCAGCAGCAAATCAAGCAGTGTGGTTACAAAGACTATTTGAAGACTTGGTCAGAAGTTTGAAGGAGGCATTCCGATCTTATGTGACAACAAATCAGCAATAGCAATTGGGAAGAATCCGGTGCAACACAGAAGGACGAAGCACATAGAGATCAAGTACCATTTCGTGAGGGAAGCTGAGCAAAAGGGAATCATTGAACTGAAGTATTGCAAAGGGAATGATCAACTCGCAGACATTCTCACAAATGCATTGGGTGGTTCAAGATTTGAAGATCTAAGGAAGCAGCTTGGAGTCAAGTCGAGATATGATTAAGGAGGAGTGTTAAACTATAATCTAATCTCTCCTTGATACATTTACATAAGTTAGTTATTTATGTTATTACACAAAGAGTTGTAACTCTTCATGTTGTGTCCTTTAGTATAAAGAGTTGTCTCTTATACTTGTACTGATTCGATCTCTATATAAAGATGAATCATCTGTTGTAAACATATACCGAATCTCAATAATACAAAAGTATTTTCAGAAAAATTTATAAGCCTGAAACGTCTATCTTATTCTTTCTCTCGAACTCGTGTGTAACACACAGTGATCGTTGTGTAACATAAGCGGTTGGTAAAAGATTAACATTGGAGATGCCCTAATGCAGACCGACCAGAATCAATCAGAAGAAATGACTTAATAGTTTGAACCAAAACCTTACTTGATTTGATGATTGATGTTTTTTTTTTGTCAACGATAATTGATGTTTAATTGTTTACTAGGTGTTTTGCCCGCATATGCGGACATAATTTTCTTATCAATATTTATTAGTTTATGTCTTATTAATCTAAAACAAGTGTACTAAATTATTATTTATGTTTTCAAATAGTTAATTTAAACATCAAATATTTATATATGTCAAATATATTTTTATCAAAATATATACTTATTATGCTGTTAAAATTTTTAAAACGCTCATATCTTAGAAATTGTTTAGAAAATATATTTATATAAATATTTTTATTGACTTATTTAATTATAAATTTTTTGCATCTTAAGTTTTTTAAATTTTATAACAAAAAATTGTTTTCAGATAGCAATATAATATATATAAAAATTATCCTATTTTAAAATTTTTTGATAATTTTATTATATTATTTTAGAATCAACAATTTAATATTTAACATATAATATAAATTTGACATGATTAATTTTTTTTTAATTATATATAAATTCATAAAGCGTATTCTTTAAATTAATAAGGGTTTTTTGCAAAATTGACCTACAACTTAAAGTCAAACACAAAACTAACCTCCTTTTTTTTGGAAATTGATGTCCTATTCACCCCACAAGTTCATATAATTCACGAAAATGCTATCAATTTTTTTTTATTTTTTTTTTCGAAAATGACATTTTTACTCTCTCACCCTCATCATCTTCAAGTAATTACAAGATTGCCATTGTCGTCAATACCCTAACCACCATGAACAACCAATTTGAAGCTCTTAATGCTCCCAAAATTGAGTTACACTTCTTCTTTTTCCATTCTTATGAACTAAACACAACATATCTCTCACTTTCTCTCCACATTGAGCTAAAAAACCCAAGATTTTGATTTTACATTTTTTATGGTTCATAAAGTCATAGAAGCTAACATTTTTTTTGATTTTACATATCTCTCACTTTCGGTTGTGTGCTTGGAGAAGCCTTATGTGTGCTAAGGAAGTTATCTCACCAATTTAAGATATGAAATCAAATTTTTTCCCAGATCTGTTCGTCATACGACTTACATGGGAAGTCGTCTGGTAGTAGACGACTTATCTGGAAGTCGTCTGGTCAACGCAGAGGTTATTTTTGCAATTGACTTTGAAATCTGTTTTCTGAGACGACTGAAAGTTAAGTCGTCTGATTTTGTTTGGTTACAAAAAAATCTCCAAAGAACCTAGACGACTTACATTTCAGTGGTCATAGGTCAGTTTTGCATTTGACTGGATTATTTCAGAAGTTTGACTTTCCAGGACGACTTACATTTCAGTCGTCTGATGAAAATTGAAATATCAATATTTTATTAACACTATACGACTTACAATTAAGTCGTTATAGTTTAGTTTTGCAATTGAAAAAAAAAACTTCAATACTTAACTATACCCAGAGGACTTACAATTCAGTCATCCGCCCGACGACTTACATGTAAGTCGTCCATTATTTTATTCCGAGATTCTGGTCAAACCTCGTAAATCCTGGATGACTTACAAGTAAGTCGTCTGACGGACGACTGAATTGTAAGTCGTCTATATATAAGTAAATATTGATGTTTTTTTTTCAATTGCAAAACTAACCTATGACGATATAATTGTAAGTCGTCTAGTTTAAAAAAAAATATTGATATTTTAATTTTCACGAGACGACTGAAATGTAAGTCATCCAGGAAAGTCAAACTTCTGAAATAATCCAGTCAAATGCAAAACCAACCTATGACGACTGAAATGTAAGTCGTCTAGCTTTTTGGAGTTTTTTTTAACCAAACAAAACTAGATGACTTATTTTTCAGTCGTCTTAAATAACAGATTTCAAAGTCAATTGCAAAAATAACCTCTGCGTTGACCGGACGACTTATATTTTAGTCATCTGGAATACTTAGATTGAATTCGTCCGCGTCGACCTAAATGGGCGACTTCTCTGGAGGTCTACTAGATGACCTCCGTGGATGTCGTCTGCGTCAATGTTTAATAAACTTGCATTTTCTCTAAAACTATAAAGACTTTTTAACATTTTCTTGTTAATTCATGTTTATTAATGAATATTTGGGCTACTGAATGAAACTTATAACTGGTGATATTTATGAGGTTACCAACATTCACGTTAATTAAAGTTTCTAACTGATATTTTAAGTCTTCTACGTTACTTTTTGAATAACTTGTATTTTTAAGAGTGATAAATAACTTCAAGATATGTAAAACTCATATTTACAAAATATGTTTTCTCCCTTAGTTTTACTAAATTTGACTAAGTTTTTTAACGCAAACTTATAAAAAATATGATATGCGTTGACTAGTTACTATTGTTTGTTTCCTTCTCTTAAGTATTATTGTTATAGACAATAATGATGATTATTGTTATGAGTTGGAAGAATGGTTAAAATGCTTCTTAAAATGTTGTATCAATATGAAACTACCAACATTCTTGTTTATTAAGATGAGAAAAAGGTCAGTGGAATTTATTATTGCATATGAGAGATTCAAAGATAAGAAAAAGGCTACTGAAGTCTATTATTTCATTGATTTGTAAATGTGTAAACACATTGTTAGCACATGTATTACATCTTGGGAAACATTATTACTGATTTTACAAAAAAATTACAACTAAAAAAGTAGACATGCAATTCACAAAACAGATCACAAATAAAACTATTATAGATCATTCCTCTACAAAGACAAGCTTGGACTCTACTTGATATGGAAGAAAACTTTGTCAGAAGACTTTCAGGAAGTCCAGACGACTTTTAGGATGTCCAGACGACTTCCAAACGACTTCCAGGAAGTCCAGACGACTTTCAGGAAGTCCAGACGACTTTCAGGAAGTCCAGACGACTGAAGTGGAAGTAGTCTGGAAGACTTCCTGGAAGTCGTCTAGTGCATTATATTTTAGACGACTAACAGGTAAGTCGTCCCAGAAGTCTTCCAGATCTGAAAAACTTGCATATCAAACCCATATCTGAAAAACCTGCATATCCAAAAACGTTCAAATGGCCTAAAAACAGAAAAAATGAGTGGAAGATTAGATAAATCTACCTTTATAGAACACACAAAAATATATATCTAAAATTAATAGATCTACCTTTAAATGAGTGGAAGATGAGTACCATCTGATTAAAAACCTGCAAAAGATATAGATTAGTAAGAAACAAATGAGACAAAACTGAAAAATTCATATAAAGTTTGGTGTTTTCAAGTCAAAGAGATTAGAGAGAGGTTGAAGAGATTTAGAATGATGAACATTACATTTTTGTTGCAGCCATTTGAGAGGAGGAAAGAGAATGTGTAAATATTTCTTTATATAGGGAGACAAAAAATCCAATTAGGTTAAATAATTTTGATTCAAACGACTTCCTAGACGACTTACTTGTAAGTCGTCCAGAAGAGTTTAATATTTTTAGCTGGAAATTAAAATATTTTTAGCGGAAAACTAAAATAGAAGACTTTCCAGGCGACTTACAAGTCGTCTGGTTTAAATAAATCGTCTGGTTTAAATTATTTAAGCGGGAAAATAATTTTTTAAAATTTTTTAGGCGGGAATATTTGGACGACTTACATGTAAGTCGTCTGTTTTAATTTCTTCACAAGACGACTGAAATGTAAGTCGTCTAAACCCTAAACATAACCCTTAAACTTAATTAACTAACTAAACACTTCATAAAATCAAATTAAACTTCAAAAGTGTTTACTATACACAAAAATAAACACGTATAGATAAAAAATTAATTTTTCAGAAAAACATTCAAGCTTTCCAAAATCTAACCCTAAAAATACATACAATACTACAACATATGTTGCCAAACCCTAGACCAAAGAATACCATGATTCACTACCTACACTCATCTATGTTGATAACAATTCAATTTTGTTATATTTTAATTTATATCACTTAAAACTGTTTATAATTACATGATTTTAATTTTTCGCTTATCAAAATATTTTTTAAAATTTTTATAAATTATTTTTAAGATTAGCTAAACCAGAAAACTTACTTTGAAGTTGTCCAGACGACTTCCAACATATCAGACGACTTACTAGGGTTATATTCATAAAAATAGCTTCTGTTTTTCTGTTTGGTCACAAGGTGCTGGGATGTAATTTCATAAGGCTTTTAAGTTAGTTTTGCACTTGATTCAAGTTTGGGTATAGGTTTGGGGTTAAAATCAAGTTGTGGGTTAGTTTTGGCAAATTCACCAATTAATAAATTAGTGAATCAGTTAGGAACTAATAATAAATCAATAACCTAACTAAAAGTCTAAAACTTAATAAAAACATGACAAATAAGAAAAACTAACTAAATTTTATTATAACATATACAATTAGTATTTTAAAATAAAATTCGTTTTTAATATATATAAGATTCATTAAGGATATTTTTAAAATTAATAAATTAGTAACTTAACTAAAAAGAAATAATAAATCAATAATTTAGCTGAAACATAATAAAAACATGAAAAATAAAAAAATTACCTAAAATGAAAGAAAACAAGACAAATAAGCAAATTTAATTCTCAAATAATATTTTACAATAACCAACTAAAAACATTTTAAAATATAACAGATTACTTTAAAAATAAAACAATTAACATAATTAATAAATAAATGTTGACAAATAAGCGAAAAAACCTAAAAATATGGAGAAGCTAACACATAAGCCAAATCAATTCATAAATAATAGTATAGATAGATAGATCACGTTATCTTAACATACAATATATATTTTAAATTCAAAAAGATGAAACGAGGACTTAGTTGTAAAACAACAAAACAAAAGTAAACAATAAAACCAGAACCGTTTCAATCCTTTATTTATACTAGATTTTTTAACCGCGCTACGCGCGGATAAGATATTATATATATTTCTCAATTCTATAAAATATAATGTATAATATTGTATTACATTATTTAAAAAATATAAAATAATACTACATAACATAAATATATTTTTAAATTTTTTTTGTGGAAATCATTATGTTGTTTGATTGTTATACTTGATTCACATAGATATTTGTGATAGATGAATAAATATATTTTTATTATCAGTAAATAATATATATTTATTATATAATATAAGAAAAATGAAATTATTTACTTTTTAAACAAATTTGTCTCATGTTGGGGACTCGGTTATAAACATATCATATTCGAAGAAGACATTTTTACAGTTATCAATCTTCTTAACAGTCAAAAAACAAATCTGAATATCAAAACAATATCTCATACAATCTCTTTGTGGAATAACTGCTCTGAAGAAATTGAATTTAGGCATAAAAAAAGATTGGAAGTGGATGTACATATGTGTTATCTAAGTCACCTTTACAAAGTACTATTCATAGTTCATATATCATTTATGTTCATCCTATTTTTTGTCCATTCTTTATTAAACATTTTGAAGTAACTGATGCTAATTAATAATAAATTTTTGGCTGTCAAAAAATAATCAAATTTGTCTAATTATTGCTTAAATATTTTATTAATATTGTTTAAGAAACTTTTAAGTGATATCATAGTTTAATTTTTATTAATTTTTTTTGTTAATTTTTAGAGTTTTTTGTATTTAAGATTTTTTCCTATATTAAGTTTCTATTTCTTTTACAGAATTGATATATATATATATATATATATATATATATATGTCATAAAAATTACCATCAAATCAGTGTTACTTATTTATTATTTTGTTTCTAATTAAAATATGCTTTTTAAATAATTTAATGTAAAATAAAATTATATACTTCTTTTGCAGTTTCGCCTTGTTTACCTTTGTATAATGGTTTTCTTAAATTTATTCTACTCCACTTTACATGGACATTCATTTGACAGAACCATTAAAAAAATCTTAGACTATATCTAATTGGATCGCACATTAAATAAATCTCAGTTCTATTGAGTGGTGGCATCTATTCTATTAAAAGGGAAGCAGTCTTGAAAAATCTACTTATAAAAGGTTGTTGGACTTATTTGTTAGAAATTTAACATGTCTTCTTTTATATAGTATCAATAATATTAACAGAGAATAAAACTTTCATTAATAGCAGAATATTCTTTTAATTTTTGAGATTTAACTACATTTAAGCTAACAATAAAATCGACCAAATTAATTATATTTTACCCCACAATAATACGTTAGTATGGTATTTTACCAAATAAAAGAGCGGTTATTTAATATTTATTCATTTCGAATATTGAATCAAATCACATAGAATAAATATTTATTCTAAACGTGGACTAAGTAAACATCGGCCAAGACTTGGGAGCAACTCAGAGAGAAAAAGAACAATGTGTTTTGGAGCAAAGGCATTTGGTTTACTCAAGGAGTTCCACGCTTCTCCTTCATAGCGTGGCTTGCAGTAAGGAACCGGTTGTCAACGGGGGATAGAATGAGAGCTTGGGGAATTCACCAGAGCTGTATGCTATGTGGAGAAAGAGATGAGACAAGGGATCATGTGTTCTTTGCATGTCCTTACTCCTTCACGGTTTGGGATACATTGGTGAGTCGACTGAGTGGCCACAGAACTGACCCTGACTGGACAACAACGCTCCAGTTTGTTTGTCGTAACAATCTGCACGTAGTGGACAAGACACTACTGAGGATGGCATTCCAAAGTTGTATATACCATTTGTGGAAGGAGAGGAATGAGAGAAGACACAGTACTGGCTATCGTTCAGTGGAGCAAGTGATCCGGATCATACACAAGGGGATTCGGAATCGGATCACTTCTCTGCGCTACAAAGAGGATCACAAGCTGAGGGGACTGATGGAGAGATGGTTTGAAGTTACAGCTTAGTAGAAGGAAGACTTAACCAATTTTGTCACAGCAATGTAAAGTTTCTTTTTAGGCTTTTTTAGTCTTTGTAAATGCCTATTCATTCTACTTGATCAATAAATTTCACATTTCATCAAAAAAACATACTAAAAATGCACTAAGATTTTTACACTAATTAACAACTTATCTATGTTTTTTCTGTAATTCAAAATCATTCAGAACTAAAAGAAATAAAAGGTTATAGATTAACAAACAAAATGACATCTAATTATTTTTTAAAAACCTATGTATCAATATTCAAAATAAATCATTCAAATATTATGCATATATTCAAAATAACAAAAAAAATCTAATATAAACTAAAATACTATACTGTAAACCATATATCATATACATATTTTAATATCATTTATTTTAATTTTCATCCATCATAAATTTTTTTTTTGAATATTCCGTAAAACCAAATAAAAATTTTACCTAAAAATTAACATAATAAATTATTAAAGAAAAAATATTATAAAATTAACTTTTAAACCTAAAAAATTTACCTAAAAATTAACATTTTTTTGAATATTCCGTAAAACCAAATTAAAATTTTACCTAAAAATTAACATAATAAATAATTAAAGAAAAAATATTATAAAATTAACTTTTAAACCTAAAATGAAAACATAAACTTGTACTAAGTTATTTATAACAAAAATAAACTAATACTGTTATATCAATAATTTTTTTTTCTGTTAACATTTTTTCGAATGATATAATAAAATTTTATTCAATTTTAGCTTTCTAAATATATGAAAAATTTAATCAAAAAGTTTTATCATGTTTTTTTGAGTTTATATGAGATCAATCGGTATCGTATTACAGGTTAATAACAAATTTTTGGATTGTTATTAGATTTATCATATGTTTTATAAATGTGAACTGGATTATATTCTGGGTCGTCGAGTTGCGACCATGAGTCAGGATTGGATATAAAAATGGTGCTTCAAACTTAAACATTATGATAAAACAACTTAAAAATTATTTATTTAATAAGAATTAAATTCAAGAAAATTTTGTCAAAAGGATCAACAAAAAAATACCCGCGCTTTCGAAGCGCGGGTCAAAATCTAGTTGTTGTTTATGATTATACGAAATCAATAATAAAGATCAAATGTAAATCAACAATGTTGCATATTTCTTTTGTTTCAAGGCTCAACAATATCTCTCTTCATTTTATTCCCTGCTATCTCCTCTTGTCCGTCTTGTTTGAACATACAAATAAGTCACAGTATACGCATGTTATATTCAAAGTCATAATTGACATTATTTGCTTTAATGTATCCCACTGTGTGGTTTGTACGTAGTTGGTTTTTTATTTGTTCGACACTTGAGTCCTGAGCATATGTTTGTGTCATCCAATTTTATATATACATCCTAGTTTTATCCATTTTGTTGAAATTGGTAATATAAATCTTAAAATTCATGTGAAAGTAAGCTTTGTAACTGTTTAGTTTTCTTCTCTTCTGCAATGATGTCTTACAAACAGAGTTCATAAGAAGAGTAAGTAAGCTACACATCCAAATTCCTTTGAAGATCCTATGGTTTTATCATTGTCTTTACTAATTAACTAACATATATGCTGGTTTTAGATTGAACACCGATGCATTTAGAACCGCTCAAGCTTGTGCTCTTCGTGAGGTAATGAGTACTGTAGCATCCTCCTCTATTCTCTGTTTTCATAGATTCCAAGGTTGAAGCCCCATCAGTTGCTGCACTTTTCTCAACGTCACCGCTTTCTCCTGCAGTTTCGACTTTTGGAGCAGGAACTCACTCTTTGCAATACACAATGCTCCCTAGGTTACATAAACAACCTACACTTTACTGCATATAGGTTTAGTTAAAACCAAATTTAAATGCAGTGGAAGAAGATGATCCAGAAAACATTGTGAGCACTAAGGTACCCTGCGGAAATAAAAAGAACATATCAAGACAGCTAAATGGTGCTCAAAAACAAAATATAACTAAACCAGTTTCATGAAATAATCACTACTTAATACAGTGATTTATATCTTTAGATGCATAATCTTAAGAGAATGACCAATTTGAGATACGAAGATGGAAAATGAAAGATAATAGGAAGCTGGCTAATATTAACAAATATCTAATACAACCCATACCCAAAATTATTAATAGGTGACGAAATACTAAAATACGTTGCACGAACCGTAATATCACACCTTTTAATTAGCAAATGCGTTAATGATTCTCTGCACACGCATCTCCTACTTGTAATGGACAACAATCATAGAGAGATATGGCTTAGCGATACTTCTCTTCTCCATCGCCAACAACTCACAGGTATGGTGGGACCGGGAGAACCATCGGGACATGGCTCAGCCGCCGGATCTCATCGGGCCATTCTTCTTCATGTTTCGCTCTCAAAGGTTGATTGGTGTTTGAACAACAATCGCATCAGACAGACATTTTCAATCAGGTTTCTAAGTTTGAGATAGAAGAGAAACTGAGAGGATATGTGGAGATTCATCCTACTCTCAGCTATCTCCAATTTATAGAATTTGAGGTGAATTTACGGTTTTCATTGACTGGGAAGGGAGACGGAGAGTTCGAGATTGTTAATGGCTTTACTAGAGAAAAACATTCATTGTCAAATTAAGGAGGAATACGTTGAATGAAGCCAAAAATATGGATATAAACAAAGTTGGGAGGTTAAGAGTCGAGAAATAGACGTTTTTTTGCAGACACATGAAAAAACAGAGACAGCGTTGAAGGGTCGAAGAAGAAGAAGAATGAAAACCTAATCTATGAAACGGCAGAGTTTGGTCGCAAACTCATAAAACGTTAGAGCTGCTAGGCCATATATACAAACTGTACCAATGGAATTATAGCTAACTCGGCCTTTTTGAGACTTGGACCAAAATCATGTATCAAAATTAAATCATATCACAATACTAAATTTAATAACCGAATCAAACTTAATAACTAAACTGGACATAAATGTGGGACCCACAAACTTAAAATACTGTCGACGGTAACGCTTAGAAATATACAGATCAGTCAGGCCGAAAACAATATATGATTGGCCCACAAACAATGTCCAATTCGATGATCCAACATTCGGTGGTGACGTGGAGAGATGAAGCTATATGATTGGCTAGAATTAATAGTCCTACGTGGACAGGCTAGAATTGGAGAATATCTGGCTTTTAGTATTGTGATTAGATTTGGTTTTATCATAACCGAAATTTATGTAGTAGAAAGAAGCAGCGGTAGGTAAGGAAGACAGAAAGGAACAATGTTACGAGAGGATATGGGAACGAGATTCAGACTGAAGCGTTAATCTAACACCGTCTTTGAACGAAGTTGGGGAGATGTCAAGTGTCTGAATGAGTTTAGTTATGTCCATTGATATATCTGCTGGTGACACCACTCCTCGATCAACCTAGTTAAGCAAAACAGTTCACCCCCATTAACAAGTGACTGCTCTACAATATTCTTCTACAAGCGAGAGTGAAAACATCATATTACCGATGAAGCAGAAACATGTTTAATCAAGGAAAGATCGTGTCCTCTGACTTGTGCAACCACTTCCGCCATTTGAACACGAGAGAGTCTGTCCGGTCCACCAGCATTCAAAACAAGCCGCATCTGTTTATCATCTGAAGGAAGGCAACAACAACATGTTACATTTTATTACCGAACTATGATGACTCAAGAGAAATAATATACCTGAGAGAACCCATCTGTCAATCAACCTCAAGATGATGATAACGAGATCCGTAACATAAATGGGACAACGATACTCATCGTGGAAGAAATCAACCGTGTCTCCCTTCTGTAAGACACTATCCATCCACTATATAAAAAAAAAAGGCCAATTCAATATACTCAGAAAAGAGATCTAACTTTGATAATGTTTGTGTCGGAAAGAAACCTGAACTGGGAGATTCTTAGGGAGTGGTGATAGAGTTTGAGGACCAAAGATGATACTACTCCTCAAGATAACAAAGTTTTGACATTTATCTCTGATGAGAAGCTCTGCTGCAACTTTTGATTTCCCATAAACGTTGACCGCGAGAGTCTCGTCTTCTTCCTTGTAGAAAGACTTGACACCTTCATAAACTGATATTGAGATCCAATCAAATAAAAAAGAAAGAAAGAAATAATGGGTGTGTGTGTGTGATAAAATCTCTCTCTCTATATATGTATGACTTGTTAACCTTGATCAGTAGAGAGATGAATCAACAGGGTTTTGTGTTTTGTCTGAAAAGATGAAGATAACCAGTTAACAAGGGAAGAAGGGACGTTGATGGAGAGAGCTGAATCTGGATCTTGCTCACAGACTCGAGGAACAGAGAGAGCTGCACAATTCACGACCACGTCGGGCTGGAAACAAATTGTCGATTTCAGACCAGAGAGTCTCTAACACACAAACATTAGTTCTTTGAATCTGGGAAGAGATCCGGCGAAAGAAAGGATAGTTGATTCGACGAACCTGACCAAAGTGGTGGGAGATGGAATGGAAGCCAAGACCGGTTTTGAGATCGACATGAAACGATGGGAAATGTGGGAAAGCGTCGAGCAAGAGGCCTGGAAGGGGACAAGAGTGATGAGTGAAAGCGACGTCGTAACGATCTTCGGCCAAAGCTTGAAGAAGATGCTGGCCCAAGTAGCCCGTTCCTCCCACAACCACCACTTTCGTCTTCTTCTCCATTCTTTCTTCTCCGGCTACTCTCCCACCCACGTTTGTTTTCTTATGTAACTCAATTTTTTTTACCTCTTCATCACTGTTCAGTAAAAAAAATGGACTTAAATTTAAAATACAGAAAAAATCATCTATCCTATACTAAAAAGGAAGATATACTCAACAGAGAAGCATGCCACCTCAGCTTAAAAAATCAACCAATCAAACTATTTTAAACTTCCATGTCATTTTACCTTCATACAAAAATTAAAATTTACGGTATTAACCAAACTAAATATTTTGACTCATCGTCTATTTTCACGTAACTTTTTTTTAATAATATATGTTCCATAAATTGTGATGTCTACCTTTTGGATTCCATCTGTCAGTTTAATTGTTTTCAGTTTCGGCCATGAAAACACCAATTCTTCAGCTGCCATAACTCAGAAACTGGTTCCAGATATTATAAATTCTAGAATGAACTTCCCCTTCCACTTCTAAAGTTAGGCTTCTAGCTCCTTCCTGCAGTGATTTCTGTTAGAACCTTAAGCGGCAGCAATACATCTCAAACGACATTACTCTAACAATTCAATCCGCATCTCCGCCGGACCTCCTAAAACGTTGTCGGAAAGTTTCTATGGCTCTAGAAAGATGCAAAATCATGGGAATCGTACTCCTCCTGTTTGATGAAAAGGTAGTCTAAACCTAACGCCTCTAATCAATGTTTTCTGTTTTTGCAGAGACGGTCTACAATTTAAGATCAGAGTTATCAAATAAGGTGATCTAGCGAAAGATGATGTTAGAAGATCTTCGTGTGCAAGCGAAATGGGCGGCTTTACCGGAGGTGGCGAAGCTCTTGCCGTTACCGAACTTTTGCAATATGTTTCTTCAATCAAGGCCGATTGCATGGCACGTCAACCGGTATGCTAACATGATCATTTACTCTAAAATTCTGCCGGTATGATTGTGATGTCAATTAGTGTCGAAGCTGGTGCTCTTCGGGAGTCTTTGAGTGATGACAAAAAAGTTGTTGACATACGAGGTCACATGAATTCTCTTAGTGTGGATTCCAAGCATTTTTACTGCCTCGTTTTTTTTGAGAAAATATTTCAGGTGTAAGATATATATATATATATATATATATATATATATATATATATATATATATATATATATATATATATATATATATATATATATATATATATAATATAACATTCTTTGTGCTCTTTTATAGAAGCTAACATCACTTGATGGTAACAAGAGATTTGCCTTAGCAGCTGTTTGATAAGAGATTAGGAGGCTAAGGTTTGTGTATATTCATTCTAATATTTCATTTACTTTGTTTTTTGTGCTTACATGAAGCGGCCAGAAAGCTTTAGTTCCAGAGTTACTCTTGATGCCAAAAGTATGGTTTATGATAACTAATCTCAATAGCCTTTAGAAAGCATGTGCTTTAGGGCTACAAAGAGATGGTCCAATCAGATTACCATTCATGTGTTTCTTTTCCGTGAGGAGTCTCAGACGAAAAGGTTGAAAAGGATGTTTCAAACAAGATTCAAGATTCCATATCAATTTCTCGACACTCATCCTTTTGTAGACTCTTTAGTCCAATCTGATTACCATATTTCATTGGAAGTAAGTAGCATCCAAACTTTCATGGGAGCTTATATACTTTTTTTTTATTTTTCTTTTTATACAAAGTTCAAATTTGATATGCTTTGTTAATTATTTAAGGTAAAACATCAAAATTTCTTTATCTCGGAGATGAGAAGGCTTATCAAAGAAACACAGTATACACTGCTGCTCTACATTCAAGCTTCTCATGCGTCTGATTGGACTGATAACAAAGGAAATAAAGAAGCAAATCAGAGTGTCGAAAATAGTCGAAGGAGATACATTGATGGTGAACATTGGTTTGATGTTGAAGGGAGCCAGGATTATGGGAGTGAATAAAGATATGTTGAGAATGCAACTGATCAGTCTAGAATGGATCAGTAACCGTATTCCTTCATTGATTTGACGGATCTAAGTTCTGTTTTGGTAAAAGTTTGAGACTTATTCCTTACATAATATCTGACCATAAAATGTTTATATTTGACTGGGATGGTTAAGTTTAGATTTGCCTGGGATGGTTATTTTAGTTTTTAGGGCTAACTCTTCTTACTTCTTTGGAAGATAGACATATCTTATGGGTTTTTTTTCTCTCTGAACTAACTTTACGCTACCTTGAATTTTCTATATGTTTTACTCGCTGAGGAGACTGAGGTAAAGGATTGTGCGGATGATTTTGGAAGAGATGAAAAATTGGATTTAGATGACAAATGAATCAGAGTATGATGCTGATGAATATGGTGGGGGAGGAGTTTGAAGAGAGATAATTAAGACAAGAGGATCATGAGTTGGTAAATCAGTAGGACAAAGATCTGGAGGAGGAAACTGAGGAAGAGAAAAATGCAGGTGAGTTTGCCGACGAGATTGGAGATGGTCTGATCTTGAGAGTGAAGGTGATGAGGTGCATGCTTATCAAGAAGTCAAATTTGGAGAAGTTGTTGATGTGTAAGAAGAGCATCATGGTGTTCTCCATGATAGACGTAAGCGTAAACATTTTGAAATATTTGTTAGAAGCTTAGACAAAGGTACTACGGAGGAGGATTTAAAGAAAGTATTTAGTCCCTGGGCAAGTGACTGAATATAGAATTATGAAGAATCCACAGACAAAGAAGAGCAAGAGTTATGCTTTTCTGCTTTTTGTGTTTGTTGATTAGGCAAAACGAGGTGTTAAAGAGCTTAGAACCCAATGGTAATCCTTACACTTTAGTATTTAATGGAGCGTTTTGTAGCTTTACACTGAACATCACTCCTTTGGTCATTTTGTGTTTACCCATTATATATAAAGTATTTTTTGTTTCACTATATAAATTGTTTTTATATTTCAATGTAACTTTATATTTATTGGATATTATGTTGCCAATTAAATTATGTAAACTACTATGTAATTGATTAAATTTATATATTAAATAACAGTTTTTTAAAGTAATAACTTTTGAATATTTGTTCAAAAAAACTTTTAAAAGTATTACAGATTTTAATTAAAACTGGAGGATACAAATCTCAGATAGTGTATCCACGTAGGCAAAAATAATCGGCCAATGAGAAACTATATTTTTGTCATGTCACCTCCTCTATTTGTTTTTACAAAATAATCCTTTAACTTTTTACTTAAACAATTAAAACCGAAAATAGTTTTTTAGTGAAATATATTATTTATATAAATATAATTATTTTTTTTACATAATAGTTTGTAAAGAAATATTAAGTGTAAATAATATCATAATTTTATAAAATACTAAAATAAATTGGGCTGGTTTTCAAATTTCACAAATAAAAAATATTATTTGTAAACTTAGAAGAATATATCAAGAATATTCTTTTTTAGGAAAGAAAATATAAAAAAATATATCGGAGACAAATCCATCTCTATTATGAAATTCCTCTATTTAAAAAAAAAAAATAGAGGAATACATTGGAGATGGTCTAAGGCATGGCCGACGTAAATGATCGACGTTGAGATTTCAGCTTTTCTAATTCTTACTATTATAATGTTTCAATATAATTTTAATATTCCATTTGTTTTATAATATAATGGTTTAAAAGTATTTTTTTGTTTCACTATATTGTTTTTTATATTTCAATGTAACTTTATATTTATTGAATATTGTGTGGCCAATTAAATTATGTAAATTATTGTGTAATTGATTAAATTTATATATTAAATGACAGTTTTCTAAAGTAATAACTTTTAGATATTACAGATTTTAATTAAAACTGATTACATTTTGAAACAAATAGAGTAATCTCTAAATTAACTTTATATAATTATGAGGATAAAATTGTAAAGTGGTCTCACCTTAAATTTTTTTCATTCTGTGCATTCCTAATTAGAATGAGATAATCAACCTCTAATATTATATTACTCTCAGTATATTAGAAATGGTCGAACAGTAAACCAATTAAGGATGATGGAAGGAAGACATAAAGATGTATTTCCAGTTATCACAAATATATAAACAATTGACAACAACTTAATTATGTCCAGCGTAAGACAACCGAGAAGAGTTTCCATACATTCTAATTTAATAATATCTTACTATATTAGTGGTTAAATCAGTTTTCTCTAACACAAATATTCACTTCATTCTTGGAGTTTAAGCTTTTCTATATGATGATATTAGTAGTTTGATCCCAAAAAAAATGATCGAACGGTACATTGTAATTGGAGAAAGAAAACAAACAAAAATCAACCGAAGAATTTTAAGGTATATGAAACAAAAATTAGAAATCGTAATTCTCTGCAGTTAAAGAATAAGACAATAAAATTGTAAAAATACAAAATAAAACAAAAAAATATACACAGAGAGAAAGATTTAGTAAAATAAAATCATAATATAATTTCCATAATTGATAGTGCTCAGGTACACTAAAAAATCTAAATTTACAACATACAAAGTTTTATCTAATTAAAATGATTCTACAAAAAGTGCCAGCATGAAGAGTTAGAAATATATGATAAAATATAATACATAACGTTAAAATACATTATCACTTATCACTAAAAAATCATGTTAGTAGTAATAAAAATGAAATGACAACACATTTATTAAAACCATAGAATGAAACGCAACATGGTGTTATTAAATATACAAACTAAAAATTAAATATGCTCAACGCAAACACACATAAAAATGAGACATTATATTTGGGTATATTTAAAATTATTAAATATATTATATTGTTGATAATTTTAAAATTACTTAAAAAGAAACTACATTATTAAAAAATTAATATACAAATAAAACGAAAGCAATTTTGGTAACGTCAAAATAAAAAATGAATAAAAAATATATTATGTTAATAAAATAGATTTTATATTTTAAAGACTTCTAATTCATGTAATATTACAAAATTTAAAATTTGTTTATTACAATTAATATTTTACCATTAGATATATTAAAATAATATTCTTGATCGATATTCAATTGTCAGTTTTCAATTATTACACGTAAAAAAATATTATTACGTACGCTTTTTTTTTTTTGAAAAAGGGGTTTTATATTTTAAGTAAGTTATTGGAGTACTTTTTATTTTCATGAATTTATTCGATATGAAATTCCGATCTTTTAAAATAACTCTAAAATCTCGGACTTGATTCTTCATATTTATTAGTTAATTGTATTACATATAATAGAAATATTACTTTAAACTAAAAATATAAAAAAATGAAATTTAAAAATTAGTTATATATAATTTAATATACAAAAATTTGCAAACGAATAAAAATGATAAATGTAACAAATTTAAATATATTATCCGCGCGTAGCGCGGAAAAAGAATCTAGTTTGTTTAAAAACATGATTCTCTAACTATTTAAAGCCTCAAATTATTTTGACTAATTGTTTTAACTATTTTGACTAAGCCATTTTTAAGACGTCATTAAAATAGTTAGCAGGGTTAATCTTCGTCTTTAATCTCTGTTAAATGCATAGTTGTTTTGAAATTTTGAAAAAAACTTATTCTTCAAAGTAAGCGAACTCGTTACCAAAACTACGTACATTTTTATAAAACTAAACCACTAGACCACTTACAATTATGTTAACTTGTATGAATACTAATAGTTAATATTATTAAACTTCATTTTCTCCCAACCTAAATTCTTAAATTGTTTCAAATCTAGAAATTATATGTTATTTTGAAGATTATCGTGGCAAGGAAGTAGTCTTGGGTTGAGTCTATGGGACATATCTTGGAGCTCATCAGTGTCTCCATTCATCTTTAGGTTGATATACTCCCGTCAAAAAAGAGCTGAAGACTTTCTTTAGGTGGTACACGAGATACATACATCTAAGTCTTCGGTTTAGTTGTTGATATATATGTATGAAAAGGAAGACTCAATTTTAAGAGGCGTGACTCTGTTTTGTATGAGTGATAATATACTGATACAATTAGATTTAGGTTTCGAAAATAAACAATTTTGGATTTATTAGATTCAGAAACGAATTAGGGATTTAGACTGCAAGAAGATGATTTGGAAGTTTAATAATATTAACTATTAGTAGTTATACAAATTAATAGAATTGTAAGTGGTCTACTGTTTTAGCTTTGCAACAAGTGTAGCTTTGGTCACGGGTTTGATTCCCTTGAGGAACAATTTTAAAAACAAATTCAAAAAGCGATGTCATTTGAATTTAACAGAGATTAACCCCACTTACTCAATCTTTTAGCCATTTTAACGAGGTCTTAAAATGACTAGAAGTTAAAACGGCTAGTAAATATAAGTTGGGGCTTTAAATGATCTACAAAAAAGTTTATATTTTTCAACCAAATTTGAAAATTGATGATTTAAATGGCATTTTTTCCAATCTAAAATTAATTGGAGTTGTACATCATATAAAAGGCAATATGTACACTTTCAAAGTGTACATATTAATTGAAGTTGTATTAGTTGTACTAGTAATACTATGCATTATTCTTTATTTTAAATTTTATACGTAAAAGATGAAATTTGATTCTGGGAAGATATAATTGATTAAATACAACTATAGGTCTATCGATTTGGGATAAGAAAAGAGAAAATTGGTGGATGGTTGATGAATTTTTTTTATTTTGTTTTAAAGTGAAAGAACACTAGTGGAGAAGAAAATTAAAAAAAAAAAGAAGAAGAAGATAAGTTGAAGTTAGGTGGCGTTTTGAGTTTGAATAATAATTAGGGGAATTGGGGTGTATAACCAGACAAAAACGTATAATTCACTGCATAACCATTTTCCCTAACATTTCTATACACGGTGTTAACTTTATAAATTAATACAATATTGCCCTTTCCTGCAACCGGCGAAACCTGAAACAAAAAAAAAATTATTCTTAATTATTATATCTAAAAAGTATAACGTGGCTTTACTAACTTCACATCTTTCTTTTTTATTCCTTAGTAACTTCGTATCCTTTCATTGCTCTCCGACACCGCTTTGTTGCACATCATCGCCTCCACCGGATTAACATTGAATTGTTGACTTCTTCTTCATTCTTTGCAAGCGCATCCTCTTCTTCTCATCTGAAATCGTCTGTCACACAACAGCGTTATGGTGTCAGCGGCGAGTAGTACCAAACCGTTCCTATTCCACTTCACACCGTTGATTCTTCTCAGATCTCTGGAACTACATTAAGTTCTCAGGTGTTTACCTTCAAATCTCTTCATATGTTGTTATTTTTCTTTTCTATTTGGGCTATTGTCGGAATTAGAGTACTATAATTGGTAAATCTACAACCTCGTACCATTGCATGTCGGATCTGATTTTTGCGTCGAAATTCACCAATTGATTTAGGGTTTTGGTCTCCTCGATTGTTCTTGATTTTGAATTTTAGGAGAAATACATAATAAATAGTATAGTAATATAATTTGTTGTATGGAATAGCATCTATAATACAACTTGTATGCGTGAAATCTCTTACGCTTATTTTATTTGAGATGGAATAGGAAAACTATATGTTCGAACTATGCTATTTGAGATGGAATCAGTTGATAACCTATTCTACTTGAGATGGAATTGAATGATCTGTAACATATGTGCTATCATTCTTTATTAACAATCGTATTGTTTGAAATAAAAAAAATATTTTCTATATAAAATAGAATGAATTACTCTATTATAACAATGTTTCCCTCTTACTTAGTTCCTTAGGTTTGGCATGGACGAATTAGGCCTTCTCAGTAGATTGCTTGAGACATGTTTTGAACTCACTGGAAAGACGGATTAACAAATATTTCAACTTCCTTTGGATTGATGAGGTGGTCAAGAATGCATAAGAGGGTTCAATCTTGTTCGTTGTTATTTCATGTTCTCTTGATATTAGTTTTGTAACGGTGCCTAAATGTGTTTTATATTAGTGTGTATATGATTTTGTAAAGAAAAATAATATGTTGAACGTAAATGGAATAAAATTTATTATGACATCAAATAAAACATAATACAATGTGATATTGAATGGAAATGATATTCATATGATGTTGTCTCTTCCACCTATTATCTTTAAATGCCGTCAATCTTAATTTCTTTCCCTACAATCAATTTGAATTTGGTGTAAGCATTACTTCCTTTCCCTCAATTGTAAACACTTCAAAATCTGAACAATATTTACTGTCTTATATTGTTTGACACTGTTTCTATTCTATATGCTCATGTAGAATGGAAATGCATCTTACTGGCATTTCAAAATTTGGGTTTAGTTTATGAAAGATTATGATTAACATTGGATTAGGATTTATATTTCCATGTTGGGTTTAGTGATTAGTGGTTTTGATTTAGTTTAAAAAAGATTAAGGTTGACATTGGATATTGGATTAGGATTTATATTTTCATGTAGAGTTTAATGATTAGTTGATAGGGTTTAGTTATGTATGATTGGGTTGACATTTGGGCAAGCATAACCACATTTCATGAAGGTATAGCCATATCAACATTTGAGAAATGTGTTAAGATGATCTTTAGATTGTAACTACATTTTCACATTTTCTATTTTATATGCCTTATGTAAAATGGTATTGCATTTTACTGACATTTTAAAATTTAAGTTTAATTTATAAAAGATTGGGGTTGACATTGGATTAGAATTTATATTTCCGTGTAGGATTTAGTGATTAGTTGATAGGTTTAGTTTATCAAAGATTTGAAGTGACATAGGATGAGGGTTTATATTTTCGTATAGGGTATACTGATTATTGAGGAGGGGCTAGTTTCTGGCATATTGGGTTCTCCATTTGAAGATTGGATAAAGAGTTAATTAATATGGAAAAGTTTTAGTTTCATAATTGGGTTAGGGTTTATATTTCCTTTTAGGGTTTAGTGTGATTAAAGAAGGGTTAGTTTCTGGCATATTGGGTTTGTCATTTGAAGATTGGGGTTCACATTGAGGTCATATTTATGTGTAAAGTTTAGTGATTAGTTAATATGGTGTAGTATATATTTCTCTGTGTGTTTACTGATGTTTTACACTTCCATGCTATTTGACCTTTACATTGTGACATATACTATT
This sequence comes from Brassica napus, assembly GCF_020379485.1. Taxonomy (NCBI): domain Eukaryota; kingdom Viridiplantae; phylum Streptophyta; class Magnoliopsida; order Brassicales; family Brassicaceae; genus Brassica; species Brassica napus. Next base: position 14,669,053 of record NC_063435.1, read on the forward strand.
GTGTCATATAGAATAGCAATGTTCTGAATTGGTTTCTCCGTTACGTTACCATATATAGAACGCGTATTCTTATTATCCACTCATTTTCTTTCATAATTTTCTATCATATGTGATAAATACAGCTGGCCTCTCATCTGCGTATTGGTATGTATGTGTTTATATTCCACTGGAAAACACCACGTCGCTTATTTTAGGGATTGTAACTGGCAACCGTTTATGTAAAGGGGCAGAACCGGAGAAAATATGATCAAAGAGTCTAACATTTAATTATGTCAAAATCAGTGCTACTCACCTAATTTCACACTGAAATATGGCTGTTTAGCCAATAAGCACATGGAAAGTGCAACCCACGAAAGTGTTAGTAATTTTTTGACATGTGTTTTTTTTAAAAACAAGTTAATTATGCTATTACTACAGTGTTAGTAATTTTTTTTATAACACAAGTTAGGTCGCGTATTTTTTTTCTCTTTTTTTTTACTACAGTGTTAGTACAAAGCTATTACTACAGTGTTAGTAAATATTATTTTTTTGTTAAAGAAAAAGGTTAAACTCGGGTCTATTAAAGACACATACCTAACTTCCAGATGGGAGGTGCAATCCACGACATGCTCTCTTCCGGATTTTCATACGGACGTATCCGCAACCATGGTACGCAGAATAATGTGACTTAGTAAATATATCACTGGAATGTATTTACATCCAAGGCCCGTCCACTACCACTAGACCACTAGGCCCGCTCAAATATATATATATATATATATATTTTTTTTTTTTTTGGTTAAGTAAATATATTCAAGTCTTCAGGTTTTACGATCTTAATTTTAATTTATTTTTAATCTATTTGTAAAAGAGAAAAAATAAGGGGTCTATTATATAATTTTTGGTGGTCTTGTTGTCTATTCCATCATTTGTTACAAACTTTTCTTTTCAATTAATTTTAGTATTACATAAATGATAACTCTCTTTGTGGTTAAAAAAAAATGATAACTCTCTATGCGTTGTCTGCTTAAAGAGAGAGAGAGAAAAAGTGAAAGGTCCGTTGGAGAATTGAAGCCCAAGGCCGCGGTTGTGTAGCTCTCCCACCAGCCCTAACTGGATGCCAAAGAAAGAAATCCGACCAAGTCACCGAAAGAGGGTTGTCTGTCTCTCAAGGCAGGCAGACAGAACCTTCTTCTCAATACTTATAAATATCCCCTTCTTTGGTTGCTCTCTTCTCGCGTCGACCTCTTTCCAAAATCCTTTGACTAATCCCAATTTTGTGTTCTACAAACTCTACATTTCTCAGCAATAGTTTTTCTTTTGTGAAATTGAATCGCGATTTTGTCCACTGTGGACACTGCAGTAGGTTTTTGTGTTACCGTAGGAAACCCTAGACGTTCTTCTTTATTATTGCTGTACAAATTCAGAGTTAGGCAGAGTTAGCTTTTTAGCTATCGATAAGAACAAGCTGTGATGATGAACAACAACAACAACAACAACCGAGGAGGAAAGGGGATTGGCGCTGGCCGTGGTGCCTTTAACCCTAACCCTAATTTCCAGTCCCGGCCGGGTTATCAACAGCAGCAGCATCAGCCACAATACGTCCAGCGCGGCGGCGGTTACTCGCACCAGAATCAACAACAGTTTCAGCAAGCCACATCACAGCCGCCGCGTCAATGCCAATCGCAATGGCTTCCAAGACCCCAGTTCACTGGTCGCAACGGCAAACGTGATGAAGTTGAGAAAACTGTTCAGTCCCAAGCCATCGACACAAAGTGAGTACTTGTGTTTTCTATTTTTTTACGGTTCTTGTTGAAGTTTTTTTTTTTGACAAAATGTGAATTCATTTCATAGAAATGGCATTGAGATACAATAGCTTGGATCTAATTCTGCTAGAACTTAGCAAAGGCTATCTAAGAATCCCCAAAAAAGATAAAAAAGATCCTTAGATACATTGTTAGGCTTGATCTAATAAAGACCAAGGCTAAAACATGAAACATGGAGAACAACATGACAGCAATTGACTCCCGTATGACCCAGAGGACACTTTAATGCTGAAACCTGCAAAAAAGATTTGAGATCAAGGGAAAGTTCAGGAGCGAATGAGATCCCGGAGGAATCAGATGTTTTGACAGGCGGAGGCGGTTAGGCGTCCCGGCCCCGGCCATCACTCCATCAAGAGTCCGCTCCCTAACAAACCAGAAGATTGAGAAGGATGAGGCTGTTGGTCCAATCCGACAAGAGGAAGAGCAAGCGATGAAGAACGAGAACTCGTGAACTGCAGGCGGTGGTTTTTGACTCCCTACACCGGCCACAGCGTCGGAGAGATTGATGCTTTCCTATCAACAAAGAGGCAGCACACTTCCACACCCACCTTCTTGCGAGAGCCTGAAGAACCGGAGCTGGAGCTCCAAACGAACAAAGCGACACGACTGACTACTGAAACAGCACCGTACAAAGGAGAACAGACTGAGCATGTCCTCGAAGCTCAAAGTCTCCAGTAGACAGCGAACGAGACAGGACGACAGAGAAGTGTCACCGAGATTTGCTGGCATGTAGATCTAAAAACAGAGGCCCTCAGCGAAGTGTCTCGAACTCCACTGCTCTCGAAAGAATGATCTTTGAGGAGAGGCTCTACAACACCTTGAAACACCAGAAAACAGAGGAACCGAGCAACAGGAAGGAGAGGAGCACAGTGGAGGCAGCGACGCTCCAGATCTGCTCCGCCAAACCTTGAGAAAACGAATCTGACCCAGATCCGACAACAGCTCTTCGTTCTACCAGAAAAGCAAGGACCCAGTGTCCAATCTGCTGGTGACCTCCTCGCCTACTCTCCAGGGAGGCTTGGTACACACAAAGCCTCCGTTTAGGTCCGTTGAGGCAGAGATCCAGAGAGTATAGGCAGAGAGGAGGCGACGAGAACAGAGGGATAAAGGGTGAGAGACTGAAGCTTAAGCATATCGGAAGAGGTGGGAGGTCGACGGCGAAGGCTCGCCGACCACCAGAGGAGAGATAAAGTTGGCGGCGGCTACTAGGTTAAGAGGAGATGAAGGGGAGAGACACTGGAGAGAAATTTTCTCTCACCTCTTTCTTGTTTTTAATCTTGTTGAAGTATGGACATGATTGTTTTCAAATTTATCTTTTTTTTTATATATGAGTAGATTCTACTTTTAGATATCTCTCTTATTTGAAAGGGCAATTGTCAATAATAGCACTTTTTGAAGTTTATGTCTCAAAAATAGCACTAGAAAGAGAAAGTCACAAAAATGACATTCATTAAAGGGTAAATATCCCTAATACCTTTGGTTTAAAATTAAATAAACAAACAAAAATAAATAAATAAAATAAAAATAAAATAAAAATAAAAAAAGTGAATTTTTTTTTTTTTTTATAGTTTCAGATTATATGTTTTCAGATTCGAAATTTTTTTTATTTTTTTTATGAAACTTTTTTTCGAATTTTTTTTTTATTTTTTTTTCAAATTTTCTTTTTATAAATTAAAAATACTTTTTGAAACTGTTTTTTAAAATTTTATTTTTTATTTTAGTATTTATTTTTTATAAAATTTTAAACCCTAATTCCAAAAACCCACCCCTTAACTCTAAACCCTAAGGTTTGGATTAATTAACCCAAGGGGTCTAAGTGTATATTTACCTCTTTAATGAAACCTATTTTTGTGACTTTGAGCTTTGAGTGCTAATTTCGGAACAAAAACTTGGTTTAGTGCTATCATAGTCTTTTTCTCTATTTGAAAAGTAACTAGGCCCTTGTTTATTCCACAAGAAATAAAATTGCATTCAACTGTTTAGTGTTGTGTTTCAATTTTCTTCTTTTAATAAATTTTCTGCGTCTTTTAATATTCATTGTGCTGTTCTTGTTTCTTCAGTTCTGAAGATTGGAAAACGAGGCTAAAGTTACCCGCAACTGATACTCGCTACAGAACAGAGGTAAAGTTCCAATATAAATGACTAATAAATTTTGTATAAGGAACCGTATATTTACTTTCTTACCTTTTATCAATACACTTGTTGTCATATTTTTAGGATGTGACAGCCACAAAGGGAAACGAGTTTGAAGATTACTTTTTGAAAAGGGAGCTTCCTCATGGGAATATATGAGAAGGGTTTTGAAAGACCTTCTCCTATTCAGGAAGTGAGTATCCTAATCGCCTTAACCGGTAGAGATATCCTTGCCCGAGCCAAAAACGGCACTGGCAAGACTGTTTCCTTTTGTATTCCTGTCTTGGAAAAATTGACCAAGATAACAACCTTATTCAAGGTACCTCTTCCATGTACCATGTTGTCACTTGATTCTTTGTTCTGATAAAATGCTGCCTTCAATGTTTTCGGCTGATGCCTCCCGTGTTGCTTGCAGCTGTGATAATTGTTCCAACTCGAGAGTTAGCCCTTCAGACATCACAGGTGTGTAAGGAGCTGGGGAAGCATTTGAAGATTCAAGTCATGGTGACCACTGGAGGCACCAGTCTCAAAGACGATATCATGCGTTTGTATCAGCCTGTCCATTTACTGGTTGGAACTCCTGGGAGAATTTTGGATCTCACCAAGAAAGGTGTTTGTGTTTTGAAAGATTGTTCCGTCTTCGTTATGGATGAGGTAACTGTTGTATTGCTTCTTTTGTTGTTATTTTTCTCTTTTTTCTAATTTAAAAATTAATCAATTCATCAGGCTGATAAGCTTTTATCTCAAGAGTTCCAACCTTCAGTGGAACATTTGATCAGCTTTCTTCCCCAAAACCGTCAGATTCTGATGTTCTTAGCCACGTTTCCTGTCACTGTCAAGGATTTTAAGGATAGACTCCTGAAGAATCCGTACATCATCAATCTCATGGATGAACTCACGCTCAAGGGTATTACCCAATTCTGTGCTTTTGTTGAAGAACGTCAGAAAATTCATTGCTTGAATACACTCTTCTCCAAGGTTAGACCATTAACATAAAAGTATTGATTCTTTTGTTTCTTTTCTTAGCTGCCCATTTACTCTCTCCTCCTTCGTCTGCAGCTGCTAATTAACCAATCGATCATATTCTGTAATTCCATGAACCGTGTGGAGCTCTTAGCTAAGAATTGAATTACAGAGCTTGGGTATTTGTGCTTTTACATCCATGCAAAGATGCTTCAAGACCACCGAAACAGAGCGTTCCATGACTTCCGTAATGGTGCATGCCGCAATCTTGTGTGTACTGGTATTGCCCTAGCCTTGCTATCTTGTTATTTTGACTTTGTGTCCTTCATCTGAATAGTTTATGATTTTGATGATGCAGACCTGTTCACGCGTGGGATTGACATTCAAGCAGTCAATGTGGTAATAAACTTTGATTTCCCGAAGAATGCAGAAACTTATCTCCACAGGGTAAGCTGAAAATCAGATGTACTTGATTCCTACGTATTCTTATCCTGGGGTGCTTTTCAGGTTGGTCGATCAGGACGGTTTGGCCATCTTGGTTTAGCTGTGAATCTTATCACCTACGAGGATCGCTTAAACCTGTATATATGTCTCTTTAACTTGTTTTTAGCTCATGTTGCCTACGCATTGCTTAACCTTACTCTTTACATTTTTCTTGTAGTTACCGGATTGAGCAAGAGCTTGGAACTGAGATCAAGCAGATTCAGCCACATATCGATCAGGCAATTTATTGCCAATAAGGTTGTCTTCTGTTAGGTGTATTAAGTCATTTTTATTCAACTACATATAGATAAAGGCCTAGAAGGTTTGAAATGCTGGCTAGTAGTAGAATTGCAGTTTTTTATTTAGTTTTTACGTAGAATGATCAGTGGTTTCAGTGTTGTGCTGCGTCTTCAAGAAGCTGTGGTTTCTTGACTCTCTCATGTCCCGTTTCCATCTTTCCAACTTCAATAATAAGTCATTGAGACCTTAAGGTGTTATATATTCCTTTTTACCATTCAGCCAGGTTGCAGATTTGATTTATCATATGTTTTGTGTTGTCAATTGGTTGATAGTTCAGGGTTTTGATTTGTGGATAATGCATGATTGTTGCACTCTTGTTCCCAGTTCCCACTGTGCCCATATTTTCACATGTTCTATCTCTTTACGCATTATTATTTTTATTACTTTGTGGTTGCATATGAGCTCATCTGAAGTTTTGGTCGAGAGAACATTGGAACGTTGATGTTATCATGATGCATGTTTTCTAACTTTTCTCTCTTTTTTTCCTTTTTAATTTTGGTCCTCTCCCTTCAGTCATGATCTGTCTCTTCAGGCTTCTACTGTCTATATACTATAAATCGATTTTCTGCCTCCCCAATGTGACATCTAATCCATGAGTTCAGTGTAATTCAAAAGAGGGACGGTCCAATACTTCCAATTTATTGCTTTCCGATTTTGACAGACTTGCTCAGTGTTAACTGTTAAGAACTTAAGATTCATGCTTGTTTGTTGAAATAAAGCCGTTCGTATTCTGAATATTCAAATCGATATATTTGTAAAGCTAACAATATCTTCTTTCTATTATTAGATGTAATAGTGATTGATTAGTGAGCGTTTTACACTTAGAGGCATGCATATTAAAGGCAGAACCTTGTTGACTCGAAAGACAAATTGTTTATCGGTATGCATACTAGAGACGTGATTTGAAAGTGATACGTCTCCTACACAGAAAACGAGTTTTAATTGTTAATAAGATTTCTTAATAGCCATTCTTGATTTTATAGAGTCTAAAAATTAGACGCTTTGTCCTTTCTGGACGTAATATACGTACTTATTTTGACTTTTCTTTTGCATTTTCTTTATGTATTTTTCTATTTTCCAATTTATTTTTAATAAACTTCCAAAGGTACCTAACTTTTTGGCATTAACCCAATAGCTAGCTGTACAAAAAATGATACATCTGTTACATATGGTTATTTAACTACTGAATTTATAATGAGACAATTGGCTAGAAATACCAAATCGAGTGCAATATTAGGAAATACCCTACGCGCTCAAAAACTCTAGTACCAAGTACATTTTTGGTTCTCTTTGACGGTTTTACCCCTGCCCCAAACATTCCTCATCTTTCTCTTTCTTTCTCTTTCTTTTCCAGGTTTCCATCTCTATCATAAATCTTTTTTTATCTTTCTTCTCCACCTTTATTGTAGTATAAAGCTTTTCTTCAAACACACAATCAATTTTTCATCGAATCCTTTTACTATTGCTTACTTGGTTTCCAACTCAAATCCAACAATAATCTCTTCATTTTTAATTCATGCTCGTCATCAACATCTAATCTCAGATACACCAAAAACGTTTTCTCTAATTTATGAATTTTCTACCAATAAATTAGAGATTACGACAAGTTGTAGGAATCAATAGTCCACAAAGAGAAAAAACATAGTAGGAAACTCAAACATAGATTATTATATGTTAACAGAAAATGTTTAATGTTAAGCTTTATCATAAAATATTTAACGTTAAGATTTAATGTTAAGCTTTATCTTAAAATATTTAACGTTAAGCCTTAACGTAAAATGTTAACATTAAATATTAGATAAGTTAAACAGCTAACATTTTACGTTAAGCTTTAAGGAAAATGTTAGCATTAAATAATATATATTAGACAGATAATGATGTAGGTATCAAGTAATGTTAACAATGACATAAATCTAATTTCTGGTTTATATTAGTTGTTAGTGAATAAACTTGTTTATGAAAAAATTATAACTAACAAGTAACAAAAGCAGTGACCTCATTGTGATATGTTATTTAACGTGTAAAACATAAATTTAGATGTAGTTTATTAATTTATATATGATACAAATGAGGTCACTGCTAACTTTTCTAGTAACGGCTAATATAAATACTAACACCTAATAATGTCAATGTGAGGCATATAGTTAGCGTAAGATGAAAATATTTACATGCTAACGATAAAGTAATGCAAGGCACATAGTTAGTGTCTATTATGAATGATAACAGCAGTTCCAGCTATGTTAAAATTAAAGTTAATCAATACTAGGAATGATACCGACTATTGAAACAACTTTTAGTCAATAACTAATTTTCTATAGATACAACCATTGATGCCATGAATAACAATTTTGGGCAATGGTTAGCACGTAAGATGTAAACTACCAGCTATTAGATTATATATCTTACACTCTTCGTTTATTTCTCTGTCGTGTGCAGGGAAGTTCTCACCGAAGTTCCATCAATCAAAAACTAGTCTTGTATTTTTTCTTCACTCTGAGCATCCAGTTCTGCAGAAATTCAATCTCTTCGGTTCGCGCCGAGAGATTTGGTTCAATCAATTTTTGGTTGTGTTAGGAGTTAATCTTCTCTCCTACCTCGATGAGATAATTTTATTGGATCCACAACTGTGGAGATAGAAAAGAGAAAAAAAATTATTGTGATAATGGATTAGAAAAGAAGAAAGAGCCAGCATATTATTATTCGGTAAAAAAATTTAGAGAGATACAAGAGGTAGAAGGAAGAAGAATGGGCAGGGGCAGAGATATGGGGTAGGACAAGGGCAGGGACAATATTGGGGTTTAGAAGTATCAATAGTATTTAGGGTATTTACTTAATTATGAATTTTTCTAGGTATATGTGGCCTAATTATGCATTCAGATTTGATAGGAACTTCTAATAATACACAGAGATGCTTCAATATTTTATATTTATTATTTTTAACAGAAAAAAGATACGTTAGCCGACATTAATAATTGAGTAAATAACGATTAGGCTCAAAAAATAAGAAAACGTCTTAACATTGGGTTGGGGTCAACGCTTCATCCGATTAGTCCTCTTGATATGTTAGCTAATGTTAATAATGAACACGTGTCAACATAGTAACTAACCATAGAGAGAAACAGAACACGAACTCTTTAAGAGGTAATCACTAAAACTTGTTTTCATCTACCGTAGTTACCAAGAAACTAAGATTGTTTATTCATTAACTACTGATTTGATTAAGACAGGTGATTGATCGACCTTTAAAGACCGTCATGTCTTTTGCTTCTTGTCCTCCTCTGTTTCTGAAGACGAGAAATACTTGAAAAAGGTTCGTTCTCTTATGTTTTTTTTTTCTTTCTTTTTCTTGTTCTTGTAAGCTGTGTAACTCTCCTTATCTCACTTTAAATCCCTTTTTTGTGGGTGCAGAGAGATCCATACGGCTAATTTAGGTTTTACAGTATACTAGTTTCCGTGTAACTCTGTGAATGAATACTCCATAGTTTTCTGATAAGCTCTTTTTGCCTTTTTTTTGTTTATGATAATGTATTTCAGTTGTAAGGCAAAGCTTCAAATGAGCAATATAAAGCTAGGAGTTGAAGTCATAAGCGCACATGGTCTATTCCAGAGAGACAAGCAAAACTCATGTAGCCCTTTCGTGGAGCTCAAGTTTGATAACCAGATATTCCGCACAACCACCAAACCCAACGATCCAAACCCCGTCTGGCACGAGTCTTTCTACTTCCTTGTCTCTGATCCTTCCTTCCTCTCCACCCGTACACTCGAAGCCCATGTCTTCAGCTACCAGGACGAAACCGATGCTAAGCCCTTTCTTGGCAAAGTTCGAGTCAATGGAACATCCTTTGTTCCTCGCTCTGAAGCAGCTCCTTTCAACTACCCTCTAGAGAAACGCAGCGTTTTCTCTCGAGCGCGTGGGGAGCTTGGTTTGAGAGTCTTCATCACTGACGACCCTTCTATCACACCTTCTGTCTCAGAATCTCCTCGAGCTTATATCCCCAGCCCGCGGAGAGAACATGTAAGCTCCCTAATCACAGATGATGCTGATGAGAGAAGAGAGCTTAAGAAGCCTATAACACGTACGTTTTATAACGCTACCCCTTCAGTGAACCAACAACAGCCGGCGACGATGAACTATGGCATGCACGAGATGAGAGCTGCTGCGCCAATGCCTCCAAGAGTAGTTCAATACAACGGTCCAACTCCACCATTAGATTTCTCAGTCAAAGAGACGAGCCCTTTCCTGGGAGGTGGACAGATCATTGGAGGACGGGTGGTTCGTGGTACAAAGAGACCAGCAAGCGGCGCATATGATCTCGTTGAAGAGATGAGGTTTCTCTTCGTGCGAGTCGTGAAGGCGCGTGACCTCCCCGACAGAGACCTTACGGGAAGCTTAGACCCTTACGTTGAAGTAAAAATAGGAAACTTCAAAGGCGTTACAAGACATTTGGACAAGAACTCGGATCCGGAGTGGAACCAAGTCTTTGCCTTTGCTAAAGAGAATCTTCAGTCTAACGTTCTTGAAATAGTGGTGAAGGATAAAGACCTTGTCCTTGACGATTACGTTGGGACAGTTCGGTTTGATCTCCATGAGGTTCAGTCTCGCGTTCCTCCGGATAGTCCTTTAGCTCCCGAGTGGTACAGACTTGAGAACAAAAGACAAGAGAAGAAGAAGAGAGCTGAGATAATGCTTGCTGTCTGGGAAGGTACTCAAGCAGATGAAGCTTTCGGGGATGCGGTTTTCTCGGACTCATTGACATCTTCAGACAGTTCGGACATTATATCGGCCAACCTCCGCTCGAAAGTGTACCATTCTCCTAGGCTATGGTACCTAAGGGTGAGGATAATAGAGGCTCAGGACGTGATCATCGTCTCCGACAAGTCCCGTCTTCCCGAGGCCTTTGTGAGGATCCAGATGGGTAATCAGATGTTGAAGACTAGAGTCTCTCAGAGAACGTTTCATCCGACATGGGACCAGGAGTTCATGTTCGTAGTCGCGGAGCCGTTTGAAGAAAACCTGGTCCTCTCGGTGGAAGACCACTCTGAACCTAACAGAGATGAGCCTGTAGGCAAAGCTGTGATTCCTCTCGCTGCTATTGAGAAACGTACGGATGATAAAAAGTTTCGTAGCCGCTGGTTTCATCTGGAAGATTCCATCTCAGACGCAATGGATGAAGACAAAGCCAAGAAGGTGAAGTTCGCTACTAGGATCCATGTGGCCGCGGCTCTTGAAGGAGGCTACCACGTTTTCGATGAGTCCACTTACTATAGCAGCGATCTCAGGCCAACGGCGAAACAGCTCTGGAAACCGCCAATAGGAGTCTTGGAGCTTGGGATACTTGACGCAAACGGGCTCCACCCGGTGAAAACTAGGGACGGGAAAGGTGTGTCGGACACGTACGTTGTTGCTAAATACGGTCACAAGTGGGTTCGGTCGAGAACTGTAATCAACAGCTTGAGTCCAAAGTACAATGAGCAGTACACATGGGAGGTTTTCGACCCCGCAACGGTCTTAACCATCTGCGTCTTCGACAACGGTCATTTCGGAGAAGGAAAGAACAGAGATCAGACGATTGGGAAAGTACGTATCAGACTCTCAACTCTCCAGAGTGGTCGTGTGTACACAAACGCTTACCCATTACTTGTTTTACAACCATCTGGTCTCAAGAAAAGAGGCGAGCTTCACTTAGCCGTGAGGTTCACATGCACATCAGTCTCCAACATGCTGATGAAATACACAAAACCACTCTTGCCTAAGATGCATTACACACAGCCTTTATCCGTTAACCTACAGGAAGTGCTTAGGGTGCAGGCTCTCAACATAATGGTGGCTCGACTAGGCCGGTCAGAGCCGCCTCTTAGACGTGAAGTTGTTGAGTATATGACGGATGCTAAGACCCATCTGTTCAGCATGAGGCGAAGCAAAGCCAACTTCTACAGGTTCACCGCCGTGTTTTCTGGAGTGATGTCGGTGTGGAAATGGATGGGGGAAGTGTGCAGCTGGAGGACGCCGGTGACGACGGCGCTGGTGCACGTGCTGTACACGATGCTTGTGATGTTCCCGGAGATGATTTTGCCGACTGTGTTTCTTTACATGGCTGTGATTGGGCTGTGGAACTACAGGTTTAGGCCAAGGTTTCCTCCTCATATGGACACCAAACTGTCTTACGCAGAGAGTGTGAATGCTGATGAACTGGACGAAGAGTTTGATATCTTCCCGACCATGAAGGCTCCGGACATTGTTAAAATGAGGTAACAAACACATTTTTATTTTTTTTATTTGAATACTAAAAAGTTCGGGCCGAAACCCATTACCACAGACCTGAAACTACTACATTTAATATTAGTTTCATCTGGTTGGTCACTCCAACTGAAAACCTCTGAAAGGATTAAAGAAACAAATCTTAATATGGTGTTTGGCTCTGTCGTTCTTGTTTGTCAGGTACGACCGACTGAGAATTGTGGCGGGGAAGATACAGTCGGTGGTGGGAGACATAGCAGCACAGGGAGAGCGCGTGCAGGCTCTGTTGAGCTGGCGTGATCCACGCGCCACAGCAATATTTGTGACGTTCTGTTTGATCATAGCCATGGTTATGTACATAACACCTTTTAAACTGTTTGCTCTCCTCTCTGGTTACTACTTCATGAGACACCCTAGGCTCCGACACCGTATTCCCTCCGCTCCACTCAACTTTTTCCGACGACTTCCGGCCATGACGGACTCTATGCTCTGAATCATGCTTGTATATAAATATATCGTCTTCATTGCATTTGAATTTGAATTTGTATCTATCTATATATCTGCATCCATATATGTGTATATATGTTGAGAATCTTACATTCATGAACTCATTACTGGAATTACAAAAAACAAGATTGGACCCTATATCAATCACTTTCGTTTCACACTCGCAATGATGATTTTGATTTTGATGATAAAGAATAAAACTTACAAGAATAATATATGCAAACTATAAAAATTGAAGTTCAGTTAACTTATTTCCTGGAGGTGTGATTATTCGTATATGTATTATAAATAAATTTATGCGTATACTAAATGTTGCAGAAATATATTGATATTAATTAACAACTATAACATTAAATATCAGAAACAATAAAACTTTAAAATAAACTCAAATAAATAACATGAACAACAAATTCTATTGAATTACAAAATATATAATAAATAACAAATTAATTATTTTTAAGTTTAACCAAATTTTGACTTATAAAAGTGGATACTTACAATATATTTATAAACTAAGTGTTTTGCCCGCGACGCGGACTAAAACATTTCCATAAATTTTTGAAAAGTTCTTTGTACATTATCTTCATTATACTAAAATAAATTTTAAAATAACTCAATATTATATTTTTAATTATATAATTAAAAAATATTATTTGATTAATATTTAGTTATATAATTTATGTTTTTAAATTTTTACTAAAATACTTTTTCATATAACAATACAATATATATAAAAATTATCTTTTTTAATTATATTTTTAGATTTTGGATAATTCAATATTCTATTTTTAATTATATAATTAAGAATTTTATTTGATTAATATTTAGTTATATAATTTATGTTTTTAACTTTTTACTAAAAGACTTTTCAGATAACAATACAATATATACAGAAATTATCTCTATTTAAATTATATTTTCAGATTTTGGATAATTCTTACTATTATTAAGTTTAATGAATTGTCTAATCAAATAAATTAAAACTAGATTTTGACCCGCGCTTCAAAAGTGCGAGATCGATTTCATCAGTCCAAAATTATTTTTAAGAAATTTCTAATTTTGTATATAATTAATAGATTTTAAAGTTTCATGTACGTCATTTTCTTAAGTTTTATTTTAGGTAAGTAATTTTGTGGACCATGAGAAAAATTCTTAATATGCACCATGTTAGAGGTGGGCATTTGGATATATGTTTCGGTCTATTTGGAATTGGGTTATTGATATAGAGATTTAATTTTCATTTAGATATTTATAAACTTTGATTCATATTTGGTTTAGATATTTGTGGGTTTGTTTCGTGTACAAATATCCGTTTAAATTAAGTAAACTACTAGAAAATCTAAATATAATTTAAAATCCTTAAAGTCCAAAATAAAATAGTATATGACATAGAAATTTGAATATTTAAAATCCTTAACATGAACTTGGTTCAGTTTGGATATTGGATGGGGAACCAGTAGGAATTTAGTGTATTTTCCGTGTTTTAAATATTTTGACTATTTTAGATATTTATTTTCTACTATTTTTGATATTTTCAAGTATTTTTAAAAATTTCGAATATTTTTTTGAGTATTTTAAATATTTTGAATACTAAATAAAATAATTCACTTGCCAAATCTGCATTTTCTATTTAGGCGGCCACTCTTCTGACCTGAACCGGTTATGAATCAAAGTTTGTTGTTTAAAAAATTTAATAAATTTAAACATATAAATGTGATTTGAATATTTTTGAGCACTCTAAATATTTTGGTTTGAACCAAATTATGTTAAGGTCCTTCATATAGCAAAGTTTTGGACCCGTTTGAATATTTTACCAGCTTTGATTAAGAATTGGTATAACTTTTTATTCAGTTCAGTTTTTCGGGTTTGAATATTTTTCTCAGCCTACACCATGTGGTTTTCTTAAATTAAATATTAGAAATTTAGATGAGAGAAAATATTAGGGATGTCATTTTTAATATTTTGACTATTTTAGATATTTATTTTCTACTGTTTTTGATATTTTCAAGTATTTTTAAAAATTTCTAATATTTTTTTGAGTATTTTAGTTATTTTGAATACTAAATAAAAATAATTCACTTGCAAAATCTGCATTTTCTATTTAGCCGGCCACTCTTCTGACCTGAACCGGTTATGAATCAAAGTTTGTTGTTTAAAAAAATTTAATATATTTAAACATATAAATGTGATTTGAATATTTTTGAGCACTCTAAATATTTTGGTTTGAACCAAATTATGTTATGGTCCTTCATATACCAAAGTTTTGGACCCGTTTGAATATTTTAGCTTCGATTAAGAATTGGTATAACTTTTTATTCAGTTCTGTTTTTTGGGTTTGAATATTTTTCTCAGCCTACACCATGTGGTTTTCTTTAATTAAATATTAGAAATTTAGATGAGAGAAAATTTAGGGATGTCATTTTTAATTTTATCACACCATTAATTTTAATATATTTTGCGAAGAAAAAATTATTTTTTTGGGAATATATTACATTTTTTAATAATATTATAAATATAAAACTTTTTTTTTACTTTTCATAAAGTAGTCACTTTAGGTTTAATATATTGTGTTGATTCATAATTTTTTTTACGTAGTAATATCTGTCCATATAAAATATTAAAATTTTAATATTGTATATTTAAATTAATATTCATATAAAATAATCTATTATTAAGATACAAGTTCTATTTTGAAATAATATATGTAGTATTATAAGTGAATATATATACTATTATAATAGAATAATTTTTAAAAATCTACTTACAAAATATGTCGATAACCTGTTGGCAGTACTAAGAGAGAACCATACAACCAAGTAATAAGATATTTATAATGTAGCACTAAACATGATGGATACGAAGATGCATTATCTTTTTGTTCCAATAACTATTGTATGAGATCTATTAGATTCAAATATTAGTTAGTACAAACATGGTTCGGTTCATTGATATAAGATAGGCCTTATAAATGTTAATAATGCATTACGAATAATAAGGCAAGTGGCGTCAATCACATTCCAAAAATGTAGGAGAGTATATGTATTGAATAATGTAATTATAAACTTTGGTGGTATATAATAGGTTGGACTAAAAATGAAAGGGTCCAAACAACTTTCATAGGTAGATTTCTCAAAATCCTTCCCTTTTATTAATATTGATTTCATTTTTAATTTATTTATACATTTTATTCATTAAGGGTATAAACGATATTAACCACTCTAACTTTTAATTTGAGAGCTCGATTCTAAAAATTTGCTTCGCAAATAATAGTATACTAGGTGTTTTGCCCGCAATGCGGGCTTAAACATTTTCATAATTTTTGAAAAGTTCTTTGTACACTATATTCATAATTTTAGTAAAAAATTTGTTTGATTAATATTTAATTATATAATTTATTTTTTTAACTTTTTGCTAAAATACTTTTTCAGATAAGAATACAATATATATATAGAAATTATCTTCTTTTTAATTATATTTTTAGATTTTGGTTAATTTAATATTCTATTTTTAATTATATAATTAAGAATTTTATTTGATTAATATTTAGTTATATAATTCATGTTTTTAACTTTTTACTAAAAGACTTTTTCAGATAACAATACAATATATATAGAAATTATCTCTTCTTAAAATTATATTTTCAGATTTTAGATAATTCTTAATATTATTAATTTTAATCAATTATCTAATCAAATAAATTAAAATTTCGTTTTTTTTAATTTAGTTATACATTTTATTTATTAAGGGTATAAACGATATTAACCGCTTTAACTTTTAACGTGAGAGCTCGATTCCAAAAACTTACTTCGCAAATAATAGTATAGATATTTTATCATATACACTAAATATAAACACATTTAACAAATAGCCGCGCAGATGTGACATTATAAGCGGGATGAATCAGAGCAAAATTATATTGGACAAGATTATGTGATGTTTTAATTTAATAAAAACTATAAAATAATAAATAATTTTACTATAGTTTTATGATTGTGTTTTTCATATGTTGTTTGAGATTTAGTTTATAATTAAAATCCATTTTACACATAAGTTTAAGCTAATATTTGTATTTTATAGTCATGGCACATAGATGAATTGTAATAAACTTTGTACTTAGGATTAGATAAAATACTATATCTAAACGTTTAAATTGAACACAACCCGAAATAAGAAACTAAATGAAAGTAAAAAAAATAAAAATTAAATACACAAATCCAGTCAATGACAACATTATACATGTTCTTATGTAATAATTTAATATTTTATTAAATAATTCTTTAAAAATTTTATTTTGTTAGGATTTTTTTTAAAAGGAAAAAGTTCTATTTTATAAATCTCATTTTTATTTACAATAAAAAAATAATATTAAATACTCTTTTAAAATTTTGTTTAAGATTTAGAAAAAGAAAATTATTATCATATAACCTATTACAATTATCTTCTCTGTACAATTTCAGAAAAAATAAATTGCTATCATATAATTATTTTTAGTTACTAATAAAGAAAATTTAAATTTCGTATCAATACTAATTTTATACTTCTTTTTTTAATTAAATAATTTTTTGTATCATGTTCATCATCAAATACTCTCTTAAAAATATTATCAAATAATTTTTAACAATTATCTTTTGGTTAGGACTTAAAAATATGATACAATTTTTTTTTTGTTTAGGATTTTTTATATAAATAAGAAAAAACTATCAAATATTCTTGTAGTTTTTAGGATTTTAGAAAAAAAAATTAATATTACATAATCTTTTACAATTATATTTTTTCTATGATTTAGAAAAATAAAATTTCTATCAAATAATTATTTCCAGTAAATATTAACTATTTTTAAAAGTTGTCATTTTCAAATTCATTTTTTCCAATATTACTAATATTTTTTAAAACTTTTCTTGTTAACTAAATATTTTTTTACTATCATGTTTATCATTAATTTTTATAAGTACAAATTACTATTAAATAAAATTTTACAATTCTCTCTGATCCGGATTTTTTTTTAAAGAAAAAATTCTTAGTTGGTTAAGATTAAAAAATAATTTATGTTTTTAGAAATCTCTTTTATTTAGAATTTTAGGAAAAGAAGAAATTATTTTCACATAATGACAGTTTTTATTGACACATTCACAATCTATTTTTTTAATTGACACATATCACAATCATATCAGGTGTAATATTTGAAGTTAATTTTGGTTTATATTTTTTAACACCAAATTATTAAAAAGGAAAGTTAGTTAATTATAAGAAAAAAAATATTATTTTATAAATTCATTTTTTTTTTAGAATTTTGAAAAGGAAATTAATTATTTTATAATTAATTTTTCTTTTAGATTTTAATACAACTATTTTATTTTTAATAGAAAAAATTATGTTTATTATTTATATATTTTGTGTTATATATACAAACACATATTCATCATATTCACACATACTCATGTACGATAACAACATCAAAATATAAAATTATGTTAGCATCATAAGATGTAATAAGGATGATAAAAAGTTGAGTTGTATAAAGAAATTAAAAGAAAATACCGAAGTAATACTCTTCATGTAAATAATATTGTGTTTTGTAAAAATAATATGTAGAAGCTTAAACCTAAATGTAGATGTGAAATACTTGTAGCTATTTTTGGTCATACCTTTTTAACAGATAATAATAAGAGTATTTTTAGTTTTTTTTTTAAATTGACTTTTAAAAAAGTAATATTATTTATTTAAAAGCTAGTTTTTATTCATTTTTTTTACTAGATAAATTTTTTGTACTTGTAGGATTTTACAATTAGTTTTTGTTTAACATTTTTTCTTAAAAGTTAATATTTATCTTTTATAATTCCATATCTTTAGTATCTCTTAAAACAAACATTATATATATATATATATATATTTATCTTTTAAAATATTTTTACTATTTAATAGGCTTTAAAAATAGTTTTTATAAAAATTCGTTTTATTAGCTTATTATACATATTTTTAATTATTATATATTTAAACAAATTTCACAATATTATAAAGAAAATTGTTATCAAATAGTCTTTTGCAGTTATGTTTTGATTAGGATTTTAAAAAAGGAAAATTACTATTAAATAATATTTTAATTAATTTTTAATAAAATTCTTTTTTTGTTAATATATTAATATATATTTTCTAATTATGAGATAGATTAACACATGTCACATTCTTAAAATATATAATTGCCATGTGTCGCGATCATGTTAATTAAAAATTTTGAAGAACCAAACTTTTAGAAAATGAAAATTCTATTAAATAAATGGTTTTCAAATTTTTTTTAGGATTTTTTAAAAAGAAATTTTTAAATAATTACTACTAAATATTAAAAAACAATTTTACTATTAAATAATTTTTAAAAGTAGTTTTTATCAAAATTCGTTTTTATTATTTTATTATATATATGTTTAATCAATATATATTTAAACACATGTCACAATATTATAAGGAAAATTATTATCAAATATTTTTTTTTGCAATTATCTTTTGATTAAAATTTTAGAAAAGGAAAATTACTATTAAATAACATTTGAGTTACTTTTTAATAAAATGTTTTTTTGTTAATATCTTAGTACTAGGTGTTTTGCCCGCACATGCTGGCATAAACTTCTTATGAATACTTATTAGTTTATATTTTATTAATCTAAAACCAACATAATAAGTTATTATTTATGGTTTTAAATAGTTAAATCAAACATCAAAGTATTTATATATGTCAAATATTTTTTTTATCAAAATATATACTTACTATTGTGTTAATTTTTTTAAAACACTCATATTTTAGAAATAGTTTAGAAAATATCTTTATATAATTCTTTTGCTTGACTAATATTTAATTATCAATTGTTTTTTTTTATCTTAACTTTTTTAACTTTTATAATAAAATATTGTTTTCAGATAGCAACACAATATATAAGAATAATCTTATTTTTATAATTCTATTATATTATTTTATAATCAATTATTTAATGTAACAAATAAAATATAAACTTTATACTATTAAAATAAAATTCATTTTTAATTATATATAAAATTCAGTAAAGATATTGTTTAAAATTCGTTTTTAATATAACATAGAAATTTAATATTATTAACATTCGTTTTTAATTATATACAAGATTCATTAAGGATCATTTTAAATTAATATATTAATAACTCAGCTAATAACAAATAATAAATCAATGATTTAACGAAAACCTAATAAAAACATGACAAGTAAGCAAAATTACCTAAAATCATGGAGAACATGACAAATAAGCAAAATCACTTCATAAATAATAGTATAGATATATATTTTTTACTATGAGATAGATTAACACATGTCACAATCTTAAAATATATAATTGCTATATGTCGCGATCATGTTAATTAGCAACTTAAAAAAACCAAGCTTTATATAATAAGATGCACTAATGTTGAAGCTTAGAACCGGCAATTGGATTTATAAGCTAATCAAATAATAATAACTAGTGATGACAAAAAACAAATAAAATAAATAATAATATTAACTACTTCGGTGTGGGTAACCTTACATTTTATAAATATATAAATTTATATTATATTTTGTATAATCATTTTTGGATAATATATTGCTGTTATTTAGAAAAATAAATAAATAGATAATATATAGTTCTAAATATAAAGTTTATCATATGTTAAGAATTTACTTTTGCATAAAATATTACATTATTTACGAATTTTAATCCTTTTAAATGATGAATAGTATTTTAATCCTTTTAAACGGTAAATGATATTTTATTTATTTATTAATTTAAAAATATATTAGTTTACCAATTTAATATAATTTAATATTTAATTCATTTATTACTTCTATTTTATATAATATAGGCTATATTTACAAAATTTATAAAATAGCTTAATTTTATTTTCTTTTGTTTATAATAAAATTTTAATTAAAATTAATTTATAATAATACTATAAAACTAATTTCAAATTAATATATGCATTAATTAAAAATATTTAATTTTTTGTAATATTTTGTTAGATTTTTTTCTCCACAGATTTTGTTATTACTAAATTTAAATGTCCAGCTAAAATTGATTTATTATTGATATCCTTATAATTATTTAGATTATTTAGAAATATTATATATTTAATAAACTAATGTAAATAATCAAATAAATGTAATTGAATAGATGGTCTTATATGACTTCTAAATAGTAGATAAAAATGGTCTTAGTCATTCTCTCTAACTGGTAACCGTTGAAAGAATACGAGGAATAAGAAGGAAATGAATGAAAGGAAAAAATATATTTTTCTCTCCTAATTTGATAAATAATAATTGTAGTCTTTTATTCTTTAAATATTAAGGAATCATATGTAATAAATATTCTTTGTAAATAGTGTAAATTGTAAAGAATGATAAGAAATTTATTATTTTCACTCATTCCTTTAGTCACCATTTAGAGCCAGTTTCACACTCTATTCGTAATCTTTTTATTTATTTTTGGTAAAAAATTCATTGTTTACATAGAGGAAAAAATATCTAGAAATTCCAATACATTCCATATGATAGTAAAATACCGTGGATTTCGTTTCTTAATTCGTAAAAAGAGGTTCTCTACATAGAAGATAGCTAGTCAAATCTGAAAAAATATATATAATTAATAATTATGTCATATTAGGATAAGCGTTAAATTTTCCGTTTCTTATTATTATTATTTTTTTAGAAGTTTGAGTTCCTTTGTCTTTTTAGGCTTGGTATTTTATCTGTTAAATTTGATTTGTTATTTATTTAGATTTAATGTGGAAAAATATTAAAAACAGATCAAATCATAAATACTAAAATTTTCAGAGGCTGATATCTAATCTGCTTTGGCTTCTTTTTTTTTAAACGTCTGAACTCAATTAAAAGTAAAGACCATGGTTAAAAAAAAAAGTATAGGAATAGAAATAAGAAACAAAAACAAAGCACAAAAACCAACAATATGATCTTAAGAGAAAGATTTTAGCAAATGTTGGAGATGGCTTCTTCTTGAATCCTATTGTGGAGCCAAGCAGGGCCTTCAAGGGCGAGGTAAGAGTGGAACCTCCCAGGCTGAGTTACACTTAGTGCAATCTCTTGCAATGAAATTTGTAGAAGCTGATTCATGTTCAAATACAACCGAGCTAAAACCAGAGCGCAAGTCATTGATCTTGGCAAGGAGATGACGATATCTTGGCCATGTTTGAGTATCAGAGACAGCTTGAAAGGCATCATGGAAGTCAATCCCCAAAACAACATCACGAAATCCCATATCATGAATGATACATCGAAGTTCTGCAAGCACTCTGTTAACAGAGGGGATGAAAGCGTCTCTTGAGTGAAACAGAAAATTACCCTGGTGGTCTCTCAAAATCCATGTGCCACCTACCATAGACGGTGCATTCCTCCAACTTCCATTCATGTTGCATTTGACAAAATCAGGACTAGGGTGCTGCCAAACTTTATATTCTACAATTATATATAAAATTTTAATTATATAATTTGGTATGATTATTATTTTAACATATAATTTTATTTATAAAATTAATTATAAATATTTAAACTAAGAAAGGAATATAAAATATTTATAAAAACTAAATTTTCTTAAATTTCGTGTTTTATAAAAAGTAATTAATTTTTAAAGGAAACATATTATTTCACTAATTTTATTTTTATTTATGTTATTTAAAAAAATTTATGAAAACAAACTTGTATAATTTTTTCAAGATTTACTTGTATTGAATACAATAGATATACAAGATATGTGTAAATATCCATAAAATTTTGAATATATGAAAAATTGGATATTCGTATTTTTAGAAATAAATCAAATAAATAAATCAGAATTTAAAAAATATGAATTAAATCACAAATACTAAAAATTATAGTATTATTCGCTCTGTGTCCACACCTAATAAATTCCATGGAAAGCACATTCACATGTTAGGCGATATGGCTGAATCAACAAAATACTCTATCCGTTTCGGAATAAATGTCATTATGACATTTTCACACAGATTAAGAAAGTTGCTGAAATATATGTAAATTGTTATTAATTACTTACTCTTTTCTGATCAATAATATTTGAGATAAATAAGATTATTTATAATCAATGCAGTTTGCAATTTATTTTTAGCCAAAAGTAAATATAATTTGCATTAGAATTGTAAAGTGACATTTTTGTGTAACAAAAAAAATGTTAAAATGATGCTTATTTGAAACATAGGCCTGGACAAAATCACCGGATCCGAAGAACCGAACCGGAACCGAACCAAAATACCCGAAACCAGAATCAAACCAATACCTTCAAATACCCGAATGGTTCCTATATTTTTATATTCAAAATAACCGAACCGAACCGAGAACCGAACAGGTACCCGAATATATAAAAATATTAATTATATATACATATAACATAAATAAATATATATTTTTAATTTAAAATTATATTAAAAGTATCTGAAAATAGTTGAAGATTACTAAATTATTATAAAGTATCCGAACTACCCGAAAGTATCCGAAACTATCCGGATAGTTTTATCCGAAATATCCAAAGTAATTCGAAATATCCGAAATTTTTATCTAAATCATCCTAATTATTTGATATTTTACCCTAAATAACCGATATTTTATCCAAATTATCCAAATTACCCGAACTATCCAAACCCGAACCGGATCCAAATGAAAAACAAAATTTTTTCGGATATTTTCCGATTCCTACATTTACTATCCGAACCGAACTAAACCCGAAACTATCCGAACCGAACCAAACCGAACCGAACCGAAAATAGGTCAAATATTAAATGGATACTTTAGCCCTTATCCGAACTACCCAAAACCAGAAATACCCGAACCGAACCGATACCCGAAATGTCGAGGCCTATGTGAAACAGATGGAGTAAATTCAACTGAATAGAATTGTGTAGATTTCAGTTTTAAATGCGTATTTCTTTAAATGGTAAGAAGAATAATAATCCATTAGTAGCCAAACGCGTGATTAAGCGCTGTGTTAGATGTATATCTATGTATCTAAGTCATTAAATTTAAACATGTCCCATATATTTATATTTTTTTTTATTTTTTGTAACTTAATCCCATACATTTATATTGGACACAAGAAATTAAATACTTGAGACTATCTTTTTCTTC
This sequence comes from Brassica napus, assembly GCF_020379485.1. Classification (NCBI taxonomy): domain Eukaryota; kingdom Viridiplantae; phylum Streptophyta; class Magnoliopsida; order Brassicales; family Brassicaceae; genus Brassica; species Brassica napus. Next base: position 14,692,628 of record NC_063435.1, read on the forward strand.
AGTTGCCTAATTGTCATTTACCCCAAAGAATTCATGATTTAACTTTAAAACCGGTAGTAATAACGGTCTTAGACCAACATTATCGGCGGATCTTACTCTCGTCCTTAGTGTGTTATTGATTTAAAATAAATCAATAATAACGAAAAAGAAGAGGGACGTAGGCTAATTAAGAAGTTTTCGACAGCGTCCTTAAGGAGCACGTGTCATGGTGTGATAGGTAAAGTGGGGAGGTAGGGTAAAATCATTTTTTTTTCTTCTAAAATCTCTGGTTTCCGTCTCTCTATTCCTCTCGACGGCGATTTCGACAAATCAATATATCTCCGGCGAATCGACACTTCTCCTTTGTGTAATCCGAAAGATCTCTGCCGATTCGAAGCTAGAACAGGTATGCCCTCGTTATCCGTCCTCCGTTTTTAAGATTTGAAAGTCAATCTCTCATTGCATGCTTCGTGTTTGTAGGGGAAAGACGAGTTCGAAGGAGAAATCATCTGGCGGCTCTCCCAACTCTCTCTCTCTATCCGCTAAATCAACGACAGGTTAGTGTATCTTCTCTGTCTTCCGTTTAGCAATCCAATCGAACTCGGAACTGGCTTGAGAATTCTAGGATTCAGTTTGAGTTTTAACTAGGTTGAGTTTTGACGATGGTGTGTGTTTGTGATTCTTCGTGTTCCCTTTAGCTTAGTAATTTTGTTTTTGATTGTATGCTTCGAATTTATTCAACATCCGGCTTATTTGTGAATTCCTTTGAGTAATATTTTCTAAAATAAATGTTATTTGTGAATGATTTAAAGCCGCTGATGATGGTAGCTTTAGGGCTTACAGTGATGAATTCTTTTGTGTCTTATACGGTAGCTTTAGGGTTATCTTGATTCCTTGTGATAGAATTAGTAGAAAGAGCTTCTTACTTGCGAAATGTAAACTGATATTTAATGAGTTGATAGGTTGTGGTTGTGTAAACTTGTACTAAATGGTTTGGTCATTAATTCTGATCAGAAAGATGATGTGAATGATTAAATTGTATTTGTAATTTTTTCTGATTGAATGCTTATGGTTGCTTTAGGGTGTCATGATTTCTTGTGATGGACTTTTGTACATATAGCTTGTGAACTGCGAAATGTAGACTGATTTTTAATGACTTGTCTAGCTTTGTGGTTGTGTAATAACTTGTACTCTATGGTTCGGTCATTACTTTTGAAATGAAAAACGTAGACTGGGAAGATGATGTAAATGTTTATGGTTGGGTCATTACTTCTCATCAGAGTTTATGGTTTGGTAATTACTTCTTATATCTCCATCGTCTTCTTCCGTTCCACTCCATCTTCTTATTTCTCTCCATTCTCTTCTTTTTTCCGGTGTCTCTTCTTAACCTCCCATCCTCTTCTAATCGATATGAATCCCTATAATCAGTCATCCAGTTATATGGGACTGCTTAACAGTCAAAACTTTCCTTATGAAAGTTTCCCTCCATACAGTTCACAACAAACCGACGCAGGAAGTCAACGTGTAGACACACCAGACACACCAGCGGACCGTAAGGAGAGAAAGAAGTGGACTCCTGCCGATGACGAGGTTCTTATTAGTGGGTGGCTTAACACATCTAAGGATGCGGTGGTGGGAAATGATCAAAAGCTTGGGACGTTTTGGAAACGAGTAGGAGAATATGTCGCAGCAAGTCCTCATGTTAGAGGGGATGGTGAAGCAAGACAGCACCTCCATTGCAAGCAGAGGTGGCACAAAATAAATGATGTAGTGAACAAGTTCTGTGCCGCTTATGGGGCAGCAGAAAGACATATCAGTTCAGGACAGAATGACAACGATGTTCTTAAGGAGGCTCATGCTATCTTTTACGCGAATCACAACAGCAAGTTCAATCTAGAGCATGCGTGGTGTCTCTTGAGGTATGAACAGAAGTGGATGAACCTCAACAATCCTACTCCCACTGCTAGTTCTAAAAGAAAAACTGGTGAGCCAGTTCCCCAAACCTCAAACACCACTGCTGGTGAACAAGACACCCGGCCCGAAGGTGTAAAGGCCGCCAAAGCTAAAAGGAACAATCCTCAAGGGAAGTCTGTCGCTGAGTACACGACCATCTGGGAGATGAAGAAGGAGGATCTCCAGATGAAGGAGAGACTATCAAAGCTCGCCATATTAGACACTCTGTTGGCTAGAAAGGACTTGAGTGAGGCTGAAGAAATTGTCAAGAATAAGCTACTCGCTATCTATTTCTGAGTATTAAAGTGTATCTCTGTTTGAATAAGCTACTCGCTATCTGTTTTAAGTGTGTCTGTTGGCTTTGTTTGTATGTTGTTGTCGTACTTCATGTTTGCTTTGAACTCTTTGTATCAACGTCTCTATGTTTAAAATCTAAGCAGTTGTCTTTTAATGCGACTTTGTACTTCTCTATGTTTAAAATATAATCTTTGCTTTCTTCATTCTTTGAATCTATGTGTATGAATTTTCTGAGATGTTTATGGGTTTGAGCTTCTCTGCTTTTTTCAGGTTAGCACGACATGGGACTAGACTATAGCTATAGCCAGCCCTCTCAGTCAGAGGAGTATGGTGGGGACACAGCTGACAGTAGCTACAGCGAGACTGAAGATCTTATACGACGAGACCAAGCAGAGCTAAACAACAATTATGGTGCACCGGGTCAGTACCCTCCACAACCAGAGGTGGAGTTTGGGTTTCCGCAAGTTTGCTACTGTGGTAGTCAACCTGTTTTAGCCACTTCTTCCACTACAAATAATCCGGGAAGAAGATACTACACTTGTGTTAACGCTGATGATGGTGAATGCCACGTTTGGAAATGGTGGGATGTGGCGGTTATGGAGGAGATGAGAGCGAGGGATATACACACGTTGCAGTTGGCTGAAAAGGTTGACAGTCTAACCTTGATGAGTGACTACGAGACTGACCAAAAACTGGTAAGGCTAGAGAAGATGGTCTGTGAGTTTGGTGAGAAGAAGCCAAGGTTTACCAATGCCTTTGAATATTTTGTTGGTGTTATTGTTATGGTATTAGTTCTAATAGGTGTAGTGCTCATGTTTAAGTAAGTGTAGTGATGTCTACTTTGTAATTTTTAAGCTTTGTAATCGGAAAGATAAGTATAATAACTCGGATTGTCCAATGCCTTTGTACTTTTTAAGATTTGTAATCTGAGCAACTTCTACACTATCAGTTATTATGTATTATGTTAAGTGATTAGTGCAATTTTTCTACATTGTTGTATTTCTTTCTCGTGAACAAATAGTAAGCCTCGTCACCTATAATTGGCGACATGTATCACGAGATGTAGTAAGAAAGACGAGATGTAACATTCACATGGGCACAATTATCACGAGCCTGTGTAAGAATCACGAGATGTCATCACGAGTCTGAGTAAGAATCACGAGATGCCATCAAAAGTATTTCTGGTTCTATAAATATAACATCTTCTTTCATTTACAATACATCATTTGCAAATCATTTCTCCTTTCTTCTTTTCAAATACATTTCTCCTTTGTTCTTTTCATAAAACATTTCCAAATAATCATCTCCTCGTAAATGGCTTCTTCTTCTCATTATCATTACCATAAAGATGATGATGATGATTTCGATAACATATTTGATGATGTTTTGGATGACCCTAATATATTTCCAGAACCAAAAGAGCGAAAAAAACGTATTTTTATCGAGAGAAACCGGGAAGAAGGCCACAAGAACCTGTGGAATGATTATTTTAGCGACACTCCGACATATCCGCACAATCTGTTCCGGCGACGGTTTCGAATGAACAAGCCACTATTCTTGTATATTGTGAATCGTCTCTCTACTGAAGTAGACTATTTTCAACAAAGAGAAGATGCAGCCGGACGGTCTAGCCTTTCATCGCTCCAGAAATGTACGGCAGCAATTCGTCAATTGGCGTATGGTGCTTCGGCTGATGCAATTGACGAATATGTACGACTGGGTGAAACCACGTCTCGTAAATGTTTGCACCAGTTTACCGCCGGAATTATCCAGTTGTTTGGCGATGAGTACCTTAGACACCCCACACCGTACGATCTTCAAAGACTACTCCACCTTGGTGAACAACGGGGATTTCCCGGGATGGTTGGAAGCATCGACTGTATGCACTGGGAGTGGAAGAATTGTCCCAACGCTTGGAAAGGAATGTATTCACGGGGAACCGGAAAACCAACAATTGTGTTGGAGGCGGTTGCTTCACAAGACCTTTGGATATGGCATGCTTTTTTTGGAGCTCCAGGTACTATGAACGATCTTAATATTCTTGATCGATCACCTGTTTTCGATGATATTATAAACGGAATAGCTCCTGAAGTAAACTTCTATGTCAACGGGCGGGAGTACCATTTGGCTTACTATCTGACAGATGGTATTTATCCAAATTGGGCTACTTTCGTTCAATCTATCCGACTCCCACAAACTGAAAAACAATCATTGTTTGCTAAAACCCAAGAATCAGTTCGAAAAGATGTTGAGCGTGCCTTCGGGGTCCTCCAAGCAAGATTTGCCGTTGTAAAAAATCCATCTAAATTATGGGATAAAGAAAAAATAGGAAATATTATGAAAGCATGTATCATACTCCATAATATGATAGTCCAAGATGAACGAGATTCAGACACTGTTGAGGAATTTCAAGATGAGGATTTTACATTTATCGTTAAAAAGTCTACAAAACCCCCCAACAGTTTGGGTCGTCGGAAAGAAGTTCGGGATCAACAAACCCATCTACAATTAAAACAAGATTTGATTGAAAATATATGGGCTAAATTTGGACATCTTCCAAATTATATGTAATTTTTACGTTTTTATCAATTGAATAAAATGTCTGTTTGTTTTTATTTGAATATGTATTTTTTTTTTATGATATGTAATATAATGTTTTTAATAATAAAATGTTGTTTGTTGTTTCAATTCAAATTGGTGATAAGTTTTATCAAATATTTTTTAACTACTTTAAAACAAAAAAAAAAAAAAACCTAAGGACCAATTAAAAGTCCCACCAATATTCTCAAATTTCACTAAAGTCCCGAAAAAAAGTCCTAAGCTAAAAATATTACTAAACAACTCTAAGGACTTTGTTTCAAGTCCCACCAATGTTGTTGCTCTTGTCCAAGGAATTTTTTAATCATATGAAACTGATATAACCTTGATAATGTAAATAATAGGGGAAATATCAAAACATAAATAATATATGAAATGTACATTTTAAAATTAACTATATTTTTATTTGAATATAAATTTATAAATAGTATACTGTATACAGATTAATTCTAAAGCCTACATCTTGTATTTCTTAACAAAAGGTTAAATTCCAAATCTTGACCAGCAAACTCAAATCAGTAACCTTAAGTAAGTTGATTTAATTATTTTTATTTTTATTACAAAAATCCAATTAATTGAACAGATATATGGGAATGCTCACTCGTATCGTCGCCTCGTATATATTATTCCCACTACAGAAACAATACACCATTCATCTAAGATTTTACACTTTTCCTACCATTACAACATTTTTTTTAATCTATTTCTCTGGCCAGTCATGGCGAACTATCGGTGGCCGTCGAAGCTATCGAAGTTATCACCCCGAGCAAAACAAACAAACCTCTACGGCGTGATCATCGTCACGGTTCTCTGTGCAGCCTCTTACTCCGTCGGGATATGGAAGAACTCTCGCGGAGGAATCTCACGTGCTTCCCTCAATTCATTGCCATGCACGTTTCCTAACATAACCTCACCGATCCTCCCCTTCGCTCCCCGTCATACATCCCCATCGGAGACAACAACGGCGCGTGTGGTTCAAATCCCGTCTTGCGGCGTCGAGTTCTCTGAGTATACGCCGTGCGAGTCAGTGAGCCGATCTTTAAGTTTCCCAAGAGATAGGTTGATTTACAGAGAGAGACACTGTCCTTCAAAAGACGAGATTCTCCGGTGCCGGATTCCAGCGCCGTACGGTTACTCGGTACCATTCCGATGGCCGGAGAGCCGTGACGTCGCGTGGTTCGCTAACGTGCCGCACACGGAGCTAACGGTGGAGAAGAAGAATCAAAACTGGGTGAGGTACGAGAAGGATAGGTTCTTGTTCCCTGGTGGAGGTACGATGTTTCCACGTGGAGCTGATGCTTACATCGGCGAGATCGGACGGCTGATAAATCTCAAGGATGGATCGGTTCGGACAGCCATTGATACGGGATGTGGGGTAAGTTGAAATATCTCTCTGTTTTTTTGTTCTTAATTTCATTCGTTTTGTACTATTCTTGTGACGTCTCTGTTCTTTTGGCTCTTGTCCATGTTTACATGTTCATCCCATCCCTGTGAATCTGTGATGGTCATAAATTGTTATTATTTTTTTGTTTTTTGTTTTCCATCAGCCATCGTATACTTCACGTTATTGCAAAAAAATAAATCGTATGCTTTATGTTTAGAACATCTTCAGAATATCTCAATAAGTTTTTTTTCTTTACCAAAACATAAAAATAAAAGATGAATAAAAGAGATGAAAACCTTTTTTTTTTTAAAGTAAAAGATGAATAAAAGAGAATGAGATGATTTGTTTCCAAAAACTCTATAAATAATTAAAAGATTTTTGGAATATTTTAGTTTGTATCAATAGTTCATATTTTTATAATTATAATTTTAACTATATAATTAAACTATACTAAATATATTATTATTGTATTAGTAAAATATGCACATAAAGTTATCATCGATGTTAATGCTCTTTAGTTTGAGATTTTATTACATAATAAAGTTATGTGTGTGTTTCAAAAAAATAAAGTTATGTGTAACGTGTAGATGCAGTGTCAAATTGATCGATGATTGTGCAAATTACATTGAAATTCTATATATTGATGTTTCCTTGGTTCAAGACGTGTATTGCATGTACTATACATAGGCGCACTAGTTAGTAGGTTTAGGTGGATTCAGAGTAGCTTTTGTCAAACTAATTGATGATTGTGCAAATTACATTTGAAGTTATTAGTTTTAAAAATTAAAAAATCAGAATTTTGGTCATAGGATGAGATGTCATTTATGATAGTAAAAATATTCTGGCAACAGCAGAGTGAGAAGGATGGATAGGACTCTCTTGATTTGGAATTAATAACATTGCCGTCAAAATTAGATAAAAATATTTGCCAACTTTCACTAATTTTATTCTCCTTAAATGGCAGTGGATTTGAACAATATTTCTACATTCCATTTTAGTATATATGATTTTATTAATACTTGATTACATTTTAATCCCAAATAAAGTGCAGCACAGCTAGTTAAATAACATTAACATAGATAGTTAATGTGATTTTCTTGTCATTGATTGTTTCACTTTTAAAAATGCTTTGTCTAATAGATGTGCATATGTAGTTTAATTAGTTAGATTAAATGTAAACTCATCGACCGTATAAACTAATGATGATGATAATAGGTAGCGAGCTTTGGTGCGTATCTAATGTCGAGGAACATAGTAACCATGTCGTTTGCGCCAAGAGACACACACGAAGCTCAGGTTCAGTTCGCACTTGAGAGAGGAGTCCCTGCTATCCTCGGAGTCTTAGCTTCCATTAGACTCCCATTTCCAGCCAGAGCTTTCGACATAGCTCATTGCTCTCGATGTCTCATCCCCTGGGGCCAATACAGTAATTATATTGTCACCCTATTGGCCACATATTCTCTCTTTTTTTTGGAGTCGCTTACGTGTGTTGAACTGTTTGTGGATGAGCAGATGGGACGTATCTGATAGAGGTGGATAGGGTACTGAGACCGGGAGGGTACTGGATTCTCTCCGGACCGCCGATCAACTGGCAGAGACAATGGAGGGGTTGGGAGAGAACAAAAGACGATCTCAACTCGGAGCAGTCTCAGATCGAGAGGGTCGCTAGAAGCTTGTGTTGGAAGAAACTGGCGCAGAGAGAAGATCTTGCGGTATGGCAGAAACCCACCAATCATATTCACTGTAAGCGGAATCGTATTGCTCTAAGACGCCCTCCCTTCTGCCACCGGACACAACCCGATCATGCCTGGTAATTATCTGTAGACAAGAGATGCCTACATGAAATGAAAATTTGTATTTCACTAGACCATGGTTTTGCTCTGTCCTGCACTTTTAGGTACACTAAGCTGGAGCAGTGTTTGACGCCTTTGCCGGAAGTAACAGGAACTGAGATCAAAGAAGTAGCGGGTGGGAAGTTGGCGAGATGGCCTGAGAGATTGAATGCAGTTCCTCCGAGGATCAAGAGTGGGAGCTTGCAAGGGATCACTGTGGATGACTTTGTCAGCAACACAGAGACATGGCAGACAAGAGTGTCTTACTACAAGATCTTCGACCAGCAGCTAGCGGAGACAGGGAGATATAGAAACTTACTTGACATGAACGCTTACCTTGGGGGTTTCGCTTCAGCTTTGGTCGATGATCCTGTCTGGGTCATGAACGTTGTCCCCGTGGAGGCCAGTGTCAACACCCTTGGAGTTATCTATGAGCGAGGGTTGATCGGAACGTATCAAAACTGGTAAAGAGTTCATAATAACCGATTCTTTAGCTTCTTCTTTTATTCTGGGGAAGCTTCGATTGATTCTTCTGAACTCTATTAAAAACAGGTGTGAAGCGATGTCAACTTACCCAAGGACGTACGATTTCATACATGCCGACTCGGTGTTTAGTCTGTACAAACACAGATGTGACATGGAAGACATCTTGTTAGAAATGGACAGGATACTAAGACCAAAGGGAAGCGTGATCATAAGAGACGACATAGATGTGTTAACAAAAGTGAAGAAGGTAACAGATGGGATGCAATGGGAAGGGAGAATAGGAGATCATGAGAAGGGACCGCTTGAAAGGGAGAAGATTTTGTTTCTTGTCAAGGAGTACTGGACGGCGCCTGCACCTGATCAGTGATCAGGAAGCTATAGAGATAAATGTTTAGACCTTTGTAGTAGCTAGCTCCCTTGTATTTTTTTTTTGCTTTTAACAATATTTTGTACGCACCAAAAGACGTTTGTGGGGGTGGGGCATGAAAGAAATAAACACCTGAATTTATTGTTTCAAATAAACGGGAGAGTTTACTAGAGAGTATGTGACCATTCGTTGGATATGAAAGCACTTACGGCTACAATATACATTTGTCTAGTAGAGCTCTCATCATTTCTTGCTTCAGCATCGCTGCTATAAAAGGGTGATCCAGCATCTCTGACACTCCACATCTCTGACACTCCACGTAGCTGAAATGGTTGGCGATATCATGACATCTGTCTCCAGCCACAAGGGACTAAACAATATATGTCTTTCAATAAAGTAAGATCTCATAACTCATTGACAAAAACCCACCAATATGAAACGAATTTGTAAAGAGAAAGGAAAGGAAGAGGGGTGAGCATTTCGACATAACCTCCGAGAGAAAAGTTCTAAGAGCCCGAAATCATCACCTAACATTCACGATACAACATAACAAAATCTCTACATAGAACATCAAATAAAATAAGAGCAATCAATAAGTAACAAGGATAAACTCCGACGATGCCAATATGAGACCACACCACCACATTCGGTCCCCGCGTTCCTTATGTTGTCGCATAAGAGCTCACCATATAAATTGGTACACGTGAGTTCAACTCTTTCACGCTATCAAGTTGCCGACACCGGTTCACGCTTTCTCTGCCACCATGCTCACACGATCGCGCCACCTCGTTCGGTCCCCGCGTGATCTGGGCTCCCCGTCTACCCGCTCCCGGCGATGAGTCATGCCACCTCATTCGGCCCCCCACACGACCCAACAAAAAATGATGCAGCGCCCGAGAACTCTCAATCACGTTGCACCGTCACACATAGGCTGTAAGATCTCTCCTATCTCATATACAGTACACACACATGCTTAATCCCCATGAAATGTAAACACCCACGTACAAATTTCAATCATCATACAACCATATTCGTTTTAGCAATCTATGAGTAGATCTAGGTGTTCACACATTCGTGACAAAAAGGTGTTCACACATTATAATACAATATATATGTGTATATATATGATATATTTCACTTATCAAACAAATACATATATGCTTATAGATAATACGTACGTATGAATGATTTAGATAGATACTTCTACTATGAAGAGAGAATGAAAGAAGGAAGAAGAGATCACACAAGTCCTCACCTTAGCCTTAGATCTGCGAACATAAGGGATGGGATAATCAGATCTACAAAATAAGGATTTCATCGAACCCGATTTACAAGAGAAAGGATTGTTGCTATCAGCAAAATACATGGGATGAGAGATCTAAGGTAAGAGAGAAGAATGATAAAGAAAACTAAGGTTCCTTACCTCATCGGTGACCAGATCTAGAAAGAAGAGAACAATACACGAACTTGGATCGGTTTGTTTGGGATCTCTGATGGCTTGGCTCCGGCGTGCAACAAATGATGAACAGCGAGGAAAGAGAGGTTGGCCGAGAGAGAAGAGAAAAGAAGAAAATTTTATGGCTAGGATTTTCAGATCTCTATAGAACTTTGCAAGGCTTCGCTCTGGTTTTAAATGGAAGAGAAGAGAAGGGGAAGGCTCATTTTTATAGGAAAATGATGCAGCTCAAATTAACCCTAGAGCCAACTCTCTCAAATAAGAGATCACTATGTATTAATTAGGGATTGAATCCAGAGAGAGTGGGGGCACACTATAGATCATACTAAACGTAAGACTAAGCTAGGTAAAAAGATATTAAAGCAGTAAATAATTAATAAAACAGTAAGTAAGATAGATGTGGTTGATAAATAGATAAGAAGGAAGCTAGACTTTCAGGTTTATGTAATCTAAATTATGATTTTGATGCTAAGAACATGTGATGATCAATCCTAGAACTCGAATGTAATTGTAAGATCTCCAGCTCTCACTGTGAGTCTACATGTTAAATCTGTATCCATATTTCATATCCGAAATGGAGTGAGTGTCGATCGATACACCTATAGTGTGTCGATCGATATGCTTTCAAACAAGCTTTAATGTTCAGATCAATAAGTTCATCAAGTCGATTAAACTAGCTAGATATAGCTCGTGCCTAACAACTTAGCTCAACAGAACTATGTTCAGGTATGAATCAACTTTCGCAATTGTTAGTCTTAAGATCATGATTCTTGTTAGCTACTCTAGAATGTAAGCAATAAGATCTAACTATGTGAAGAATTTTAGATAATTAACTTAGCAGTTCTATAATCAATTCATCATATTAACCTCTAAGTCTAACAAATTATTCTACTCATACATAATCAAGCAAGACATAAAGATAAACATGATGAATTGCATAATGAGATTAGAGATAAAAAAACCGGAGTTCCAATACAATATTCTGAAAGGGTTCTTGGATCTTCTCTAAACCTTAAAAAGCTTCTATAAATAATAAAATCAAATTTGTGTCTCTCTGCCTAAACACTGGCATAAACATATATATTTAGGTCAAAACTCGCCAGGAGCATTCTTGTAATTTTGTGAAAACTTTTGTGTCTAATTCTTGATCCTGATCCGGCAAGGCCTTTCTCGCTAGGGTGTAGATTGACATCAAGGATGAGTGTCTACCGTCACTTCCTCTGCACATCGACTCTGTCTAATCTTTGCTCAGCTACGGGTTCTGCTCCCTTTAAGCTCTATAATTACCTCCATAAACTCCACAATGCTCCAGACGTACATAAACATGTAAAGACTCTAAAATAGACTCCAAACATAACATAAAGACTCTAACTAGAACATATATTATGGCATAAATAGTGGTAAACACCATAGTATATCAGAAAAGAAGAGGAAGCCCTAAGTTTACTACTCCGGCCAAAATTAAAACAAAGAAGGAGATAGGCTTCGGTCCAAAGTAATAAAAAACAAAGAAGCCCACATACCGGCGGGCCGGGATGTGACCGCATCACTATGTGTTGCTTAGCATAGTCGTCTTCTCCAAGTCCAGGAGAACGAATCTGATCATTACCCCATGTAGCATGTATGTTTCTCGACTTCTGCATGACCATTTCCATGAACATCCTACGATTAGTGTGTGTGGGATATACAAAGATACACTGCTCTACAGTTCTTTTTCAAACGATTTGTTTGATGATAAAAAGGCTACAAACCATAACCATCCAAATTCTATTTATCCGTTTGATCGCATAATCATCAACCACAACTTCTCTAGTGCCATTCATATACTATCAGAGAGAGACACACAAAAAGAGTTTAGATGGAGAAAACGAGGAAACTCAAGTCTTTCAATCGAGAGTGACTCGGAAGCGCTGGTTATGTAAGACTCAATGGATTCTCTCTCACCATCTCCGCCGGAGAAGAAGAATAAAGCAGTGTTCCTAATATTGGTTCAACTGATTCGAACCCACACACATGAGTCTACACATACATTACGTAATGAATATTTTTTTTGTCATCAACATATATACTCAACTAAGACTCTTCGAACCATCTTGGTAACTCTGCGTTCATGTAAACGACGAAGGATCATTGTTTCCTAGAACTGAGTGGCAGGTTGTCGGCACTTTTATTCCGCGTTCTGAGTACATTTATGATCTCTGAGTGATTACAACTCTCTCTCAGGATCCAAATATCTTCCAAATAGATTGTGTATGCTGTCCATTCTATCGGTTCGGAAACCATCTTCACCAATTGGGAACAGTCCGTTTCAAACGTCACATGAAATTGCTGTAAATTCCTCATGCTTTCCATTGCCCGGATGAAAGCTTCTATTTCGGCATTGAGGGGTGATAGGCTAGCCCTCGTGTTTCTAGCCCCTATCAATCCGTCAAAACCTTCTAGAGTGCTATCCCATCCTTGTCCTGAAAAATATCTTGTATTTTCCAGGATCCATGTGTGAAACACTATCGTCCATGAATCAGCAGCAGTGAGATAATAAGGTTATTCGAGATTTCGGCATCAACCTCTTGGCCTAAAAAACAATCTTTCTCGATAAATTCAGTTGATTAGGATAAAATTTGATTCCTTAGGAGTCGTATACATGCACGTTAAGTAGTCATGCATTTTGATAAGAACTCCCAATTCTATGGCAAATACAACTCTTTTGATCATTTCTTCGCATGTACTTGCAGTAGCATTCAAATAATGTAATTTGATTTCACATGTATATACTTGGTTATATTTCATCTCGCCAACAAGTTTCGTAATGATCATAACGGGCCTATTGTTCCGATGGAGAGAAGAACCTATGATTAGCTTTTCAGGAAATTTCCACAGAATGGTATACAAAGTCAACATATCGCAATGAATACAAATGAAATTGCGAAAGTATGCACATACATTTCATATACTATTTCATTTAGATTTAATGTAACATGAGAAATGTTTTCCATTGCGTACCACAATATCTACAACTCCTTTAAGGGCCTATACATAATGAATTGGTGTGGTATATTGATATAATAACATATGAACAGTAAGAACTAGCATTTTTATTTCCTTTTATCCCACTTCACACCCGATACGCACTTGGGGCATTTTCTCTACCCCTTCTTACTCTGAAAAAAAAACAGGGACACCTTGCGGTCATGGTTTCTCTTGGATATATGGTTCGTCCGGGGTAGGGATTCGGGTATTCGGATCGGTTCCGGGTAAGACCCGTTCGTTCCGGGTAAATCGGTTATTTAAAAATTGTATCCAATGAGTACTTGGTCGACTTATGGTTTGGTTTCGGATCGGTTCCGACCAGTTCCGAGTCGGTTCAGATATACAAGTTTATACCTGAAATATTATACTTTTATTTATATTTTTCTTTTATATATATATATATTTTATTTTCTTAAGAAAAATAAATCAAAATCGCCTATATGTTAATATGATGTTGTTAAGTTCAACAAAGTCAAGGTGGTCAAGTGGCCTTATCAACCTGGGTTCGACACCCAGAGAATACAATTATGTGTTTTTATACAACATATAATTCGGTTAAATCGGGTACCCGATCGGTTCCGGGTAAAAACCGAAACCGAACCGATACCTATGGGTAAACAATATCAATATCCATCGGTTAAATATACTATGACTAAAACCAGACTGAACCGGTCAATCTCGGGTCGGATCCGGTTTGGGTATTCGGTTCCGGTTAAATGTCCCAGCCCTAATCCGGGGGACCCAATTTTTGTTTATCCTTTGATAAAAAGATTCATTTCCTCATAAAAAATAGGAGGTAGAACCAATAAAGATTTCTTTTTTAATTTCTGCTTTGAGGTTCCCTATGAAATGAGGCACTCAGCCATGACATGACTCGAGGAAGAAGCCCCGGCTAACTCTATGCCAAATTCTGAATGTTTTAAGAATTAATATTAAACAGATACATATATTCGTTATATACTTCTTTCAACCACTAAAGAAACTAAAGAAACAAGAACAACAACTTCTAATTCATTAGCTAATATATTTCCAAAAAGTGAAAAACTAAGTAGTATTTATCAAATTTGTTCCTATTTAAGGGAACACTATTGAACCAAATGACAAAGACATTGGCTCCGAATGGTAACTGCGGGTTGAGTGGTGCGGGACAAGCGGTTTAACTGTGGTGCGGTTTTAACAGTTATAAAAACGTATAGATATATGGTATATGTAGAGATTTTTGTTATTGTTAACTGCGGTGCGGGGCGGGGCGGTTCGTAACATTCAAAGCCATTGTTGAAAATATGGCTTTTTCTTGAACGAAAATGGTGACATTGTTCTTCCGGAACTAACTTTTCTATGTTGTGTAAGTCGTCGAGAGTGTGATGTTTGTGCCTCAAACCATAGGGCTGCTTCAGTTTCTGCCAATCGGATGTATTCAATAATTACTTTAACAATATTTATACTCTTTAAACTAGGCCTGCTACTTCGGTTACTTCGGGTCAACACGGTTCGGTTTCTCGGTTCGTCGGTTAGTTCGGCGTGAGAAAAATCTGCTGAATAAAACCGAATATAAATTTGGTTCGGTTTGGTATCGGGTTTATTCGGTTCGGTTAGCTCAGTTCTGAGCATTGGATGAAGCTTGGTAGTGGTTCTAAAGATGTGTACAACTTCTTAGTTTATAAACGAACCGAAATGTCTGAACCGAACCGAGATTTGACCATTTCGGTTCCGAGCATTGGATGAAGCTTAGTTTCTCCCTATTCTTATTTATTTCTTTTTTCTACTATCAATATTAATAAAACTTCAAATTTATTATTACTTTTAAAAGTACATTTTTTTGTTGACACCAATATTAAATGTCAAGAGTGATGATCTAGTTTGACTTTCCGATTAGACATTCGGTCCGGCAGAATCTGACCACATGAGAATCTTTACAAGTACTTTGAGTTTACAATGTAGACAATTAGATTCATCACCAAAAATATTTTAATAAATTTATTAATTAATGATAAATATATTTGGAGTTTTTGTCAAAAATAATCAATCAAAAATACATATAAATAAAAAAATAACATAGTTACCAGACTTTGTTACTCTTTATCTTTTTTTTATAATAATTGTTTTGATGATGTTTATTATCCTACTATTAATATTTTCATCATACACTTTAAAGTAGAATAATTTAGATACACTATATATGACTACTTTAGTTAACAACTAAATTATACATTTTACAGTAAACTGTAATATTTGAACATAAAAAAATTAAACTTTAATAAAATATAGTTCTGTAAAAGCTTATTAAAACCATATCTAAAACACAATTTTTAAACATTGTTTTCATTATTATTTTCAAAACTCTGTGGAAGGTTGGAGATAGAGGACAAAAGTGAAGCCCATCTTTCTAATTTAATTCTAACAAGAGAGAGTTAAGGAGTATATGTTTTTTTGAACTTTTCCTAAAGGTGTAGTGTAGATAAGTGGTGGAATAATTATAAACTACATTACGTACTTAACTTATCTTCTAAGTATCGTATCACATATGATGCCATCCAAGAATTAATTTTGGGATTAAGGAAAATAAAGACTGAAAAGTGACCAATTATAATTCTTAAAAAAACAAGAAATCAGCGGGAAAATATTTGTTAATGAACTTTTCCTAAAGGTGTGGAAACCCATTATATCTAGTGTATAAGTTTAGGCACATATATCTAATGTATAGGTTTAGGTTCGTTTATCTGGAACCAAAAACTGAACCAACAAAATTGAAAAACCAAAACTAAAATTAAATCAAATTTTAAAAATAACCAAGCATATTATATATTTCTAGAATAAAAAAAATTGAAACCAAACATAAAACAAAATGATACCTGAATTTTTAAAATATAAATTATATACGAACAAATATTAATTATATTTTAATTTCTAAATAACTAAATATCATAAAATACTATTTAGAAACTGAATTACTCGAATTTTTTTAATTCAAAATATTGAAAATTATCCTCATTATCAGAATTTTTTTTTATTTGAATAACCCGAATTACTTGATATTTAAACTAAAGATCTCAAATTATATTATATTTTTATCTATAATTATGTAATTATCCAAAAATCAGAATCAAACTGAACTGAATTGGACCCCATTTTTGTTTTTTTTTGCATATTGACCGGTTCCTAACTTTGCTACTGAACCGAGCCAAAAACTGAAATAACCCAATTGAAACCAAACAAAAATTTGCGGTTCCTAAATGAAGCAAAACACCAAAAACCAAAATACCAAAACCAAATGTAGAAAACTAATAGTGCATCTACATTTAATTGGTGCAAAGAAATCATTTTATTCTTAAAAATTATTAACTCTTTTTAGTGGGGTATGTATATGGTTCATAGACGAATTAAAATATAATCAAATATTTTATATTCGATCTGAATCTGTGGTCAAAACAGTAAATCTGGTGAAACATATATAATCTAGACTGGCTTATGTTATTCATATAACATTCTATCAGACGTTCTACCAACTGATTTATTTCCATAACATTCAAATTTAGTGAAAACCTATTAACTAAAAACCTGATAAAATCCAAAAAGCCGCCATTAACCAGTGAACCGACACCTGCTAACCTTCTATCAGACGTACTTAGAATAACTTGACTTGATCGGACCAGATGAGGCGGCAGAGAGATCTGCTGATTTCACGGAACTGACATCGCCGGATTTGCCCTTTGACTTACTCAGAACGATTGAGGCGGCAGAGAGATCTGCTGATTTCACGGAACTGACATCGCCGGAGGAAACACTGGTTTGATTGAC
This sequence comes from Brassica napus, assembly GCF_020379485.1. Classification (NCBI taxonomy): domain Eukaryota; kingdom Viridiplantae; phylum Streptophyta; class Magnoliopsida; order Brassicales; family Brassicaceae; genus Brassica; species Brassica napus. The sequence continues at coordinate 14,709,805 of NC_063435.1, forward strand.
GGGATCGACTGAAACAGGGGGAACCATAGCTTCACCACTCGCTTGCACTGTCTCGGAAACATTGGATAACGTCATCGCCGGAGGTATAATATAATCGAGAGTAGATATTATGATTTTGGTGAAGAAAAGAGCTGGAGTGCGAGATCTATATATACAGAATCTCAGATCCATAAAACCAAGAGTCTCCATCAATGAGATCAAATTGCGTTTAAGAATGGAGATGGGATTGATTGATAGTAAGCTAGATCGGCGATCGCACGAAACGAAAATGCCGGAGAAGACGAAAAGAAAAGGAGTCGAGAATCGTCTTTGTTCAAACCGCGTCTGACGTGTCGTAGAGAAGCATCCTGATTGGCTGATTTTATTGCTGACGTGGACAGCTTCTCTGATGCTCATATAACTCTTTTAGTATAGGTTAGATTTTATAATATTTTTTTAAATAGATTAAACATTTCATATATTTTATAAAATAGTAAAACAGAAAGTCATTAAATATCATTATTCTTGAAAAAAAAAGCGGTCAAAAAGACAGGACTAACCTTGCCGTGCGTTGACGATGTCGGCATATTGGTTAATAGAGACCCGAATGATTCCGCCAGAAACCGTCTGTTTTCGAACTTGTCGTTGTCTCTATTAAAACTAACCCCAATTCAATCGATAGGGTCACCGTCGCTCTTATCCGATTCTCGATTTAGAATCACAGGTATCAACTTTGTTCCATTCCATGCTTTGTTTCAATCTTTTTCAATTTTTTTGTGTGTGTGTCCATATTCATCGTCGATTCGCTGTGTTATCGACACCCACCCCTTTGTCCAGTCTGTATCGGTCATCGGATTTACAAGCGGTCGGGTCGTTTGATCGTATCGCTGTTTATAGATGTGAAACCGAAACAATACAATGTAAAAGTTTCAATCTTTTTTTTTTCTAAGGAATTTGATCGAACCAAGGATGGATTTCGTTGAAAATCTTGATACCGACATGTCTCTAGCCATTCTTTTCTGTCTTGATGACCCATCAGATCTAGTCCGCGCCAGTGCTGTCTCACGCTCCTGGCGAGACTTTGGTAAGAAACATCTTTTATTGTCCTTGAATTGAAAATCTTTAGTATTTTTACATCCAAGAATGTGTTTTTTTTTTTGTACTTGCAGTGATTAAACACAGTCTCTCGAAGAAGCTGTGCTTGAAGTTGTTCCATCAGCTAACTAGTGTGGATCGTATAATAGACACAAGCAATGATATGAAGGAATCGTTTGAAGCCGGGTCAAGCAGGGATGATACAAGGGTACTAGAAAGAGAGCACAGGGTTTATGCCTTATTGGCTAAAGGATGCACATCTTCCCCTATCAGAAGCTGTATTGCCGATGCCATCATAGCCTCCAGTACCGATAATTTCCCAGCAGAGAGCATCTTGAACACACTGGACGAAAGAGATAGAATTGGTGGCACCCCTTCGTATTGGTCTAGTACGGGGCACCACAAGACTTCCGTGCCCGAAACACTTCTTTACCAGCTGAAGGGTGATTTGTGTGTCATTACTGAACTCAGCGTCCAGCCTTTCCAAGCTTATTTCCAGCCGGGTACACCGATATACTCGTCGCATTATGTTCGTTTCCGGTTGGGTCACCTCGATAACAATGAAGCTGAGACAGCGGGAAAGTTTCCTGTTGAAAACAAATATGTATGGACTTACACTTCACAAGAGTTTCCCATGGCTCAGGTAGGTGTGTCTGTGTTATCAAATCATTAGCGAACATTATACTCATTCTTCTTCAACTGTTGATAACCCCAATGTTTGTAGGAGAATCGGTTGCAGAACTTTAAGCTTCCAGAACCGGTTATTTGCATTGGTGGGTATATGCTAGTCGAGTTTCTTGGTCGGGTTCAGACTCAAGAAATGGATGGCTTATACTACATATGGTACATCTTCTGCTCTCTCTCTCTCTCTCTCCCTATTTGTCGAGTTTTTATATTTTTTTGATGATTGATGGGTTATTGCAGCGTGTCGCATGTGAAAGTGATGGGAAGATCACTAGCAAAATCGTTTCAGGTGGTGGATCCGGATGAGTCAGGGAAGTTTGGGTTGAAGGTGTTGAGTTACAGTGATCCACAAGAAATGGATGAGAACGAAGAAGAGGGGCTAAGTCCGTTTAGGCCGATGAGAAATCTTGAACAGCTCTTGAATTTCCTGCACAGGCATCCTCTTGACGTCGAGTATGTTTGGCCTGAATCTGACGAGGAGGAGGAGGAAGCTGAATCAGACGGTGAGGTTTAGTGTTTGAATCACACTGTGGGGATGGGATGCATGCTGAATTGTGTGTCTCTTTTTCTTTCTTTTGATTATTAGTTTGTATTTGCTTCTATTGTTGAAGAATCTTATAGGTGTTTTTCCATCTTTTGTGAGCGGTTTTTAAAAGCTTCTTTCTTCTCCAGCCTCTTACAATGTGTTGTGTGGAGAGTTTTCTGAAATAATAACGTTACTACTTTTTTATGTTTCGTTCAAGTTTCACGTCCTTGGCAATGCAAGCTTGTTTTTATGATTCAAAAGTCTATCTTTGCTTTAGAACAAAAGATAATTGAAAAAACTATGTTGGATTGGCAACTATGGAAGTTTGAAAGTTGCCGAGAATAGATCAGTATTTTGTTCAGTCTGTCATTATCTTGAGATCTCCATATCAAGAAGCTCTGCTTCTCTCTTTCCACACAACCACTACATCTTAACACTCCTAAACATATCACTTTCAAGATCTTTTCTTTTTCTTTTATTAGACATTTTCTTATCGACATTTTTACACCGGAGGCAACACAGAGCGTTTAAGGATGGAACTAAAGGCCAAGAATGTTCAAAGACTGCCACTTGGAAGATTCAAATTCATGTTCCTTTCAAATGGGTTCAAATCGATTCCCAGAAGGCCTTCAATGATACCAAAGAAGAAACAATCCAATGCATTGCAGGCTGTGTATAGTGCCGTTAAGAACCTCCGTTCTAAATACACCCCATCAGGTATTTTACCAAAGAGCACTTCATCCAAGAACAAAGCAAGCATCACCATCGTACGATGGAGCTCCTCTAAGGACCTGCTGCATGAAGACATATCCCATTTCGAACCTTATCAGTACACAGCTAAGACAACCACGGGATCCTCCAGCACCAGCGCCACATCCTGCAGAGTTTTTACCGTCATCATGGAGACGTGCATATGCTAGAGAAATTGAAAGGCTGGACTGGAATGAGAAACGGATGATGAAAATAGAAACATGACTGGTTTTGCTCAAATGTTGTTCTTTTTCTATTTTATTTTTTCAATTTTCTCATGGTCTTCTTTCATATTACAGACATAATAATAGCTTATTTATAAAGATTCGTTAACAAAAAAAAAAAGAGAAGACAAAACAAGCATTTGATGAGTTTCTAGCACGTCTACAGTTCAGCTTAATGGCTCAGACCACAATCACCAGCTCATCAGTAGAAATTCTACATGGCTCACTAAGCTACGTGCCCACTAGACTACGTGCCCATCTAGGCTATGCGCCTCTATTAACATGAACTATGAATGGCTTGATTGAAGATGTACGATATTTGTCTTGAAATAGTCTCTGACGTAGTTGCTGAAGCAGACGTCGTGTTGAGTGGTGAAGACCATATGAAGTCAATGTGCTGAGCTGGAGTCGTGTAGACTTGGAGAGCAAGAAAATATCTTGGAGAAAAAGCAAGAGGAATAAACTTGGGTAACAAGTTTATGACCCAAGTTTATGACTTAAAAAAGTGAAATAAGTGCAATTCCAAAAAAAGGAAAGTTGCACTTATTGTTTTGGATTATGTCCATATACTTGATGCCTTAGAGAAAAGGTACTGAAGAACATGGAGTTAATGATAAAATAGCTCTGAGGATCGTCGAAAAAGACACAGACCCAGAGGCTGGTTTTATAGAGGGAGAAAAGCTCTTGAGTGTGGTCTTGATCGTGCTGAAGCAGTTGCTGAAGTACTGACGGAAGAGAGACATAAGCTTTGTAGCTTAGAAATCATTCTGTAGCATGTGTTAGGGTGTTAACACTAGACGTGTAAAAGTTGAATTAAGCAGATCTTGTAATAGATTGTTTAAAAGAGATTCTAATAAAGCATAAGTACTTGCTTGTAGTGTATTGTTTAAAAGAGATTCTAATAAAGCATAAGTACTTGCTTGTAGTGTTTTGTCTCTCGGTTTACTTTCTGCAGTACTACTGTGGTGTCTCTTTTACATCAACAGAACGGGTCACCTAAAACAATGGATAAATATTTTTGACAGTGGTTACCGCATACTCAGTTTCAAATGAAAAATGGTGAAATATAAGTTCCAACGAGGGATTTTATGTAATCATTTAAAAAGATGTGGCCTAATAAATAAACAGTATTGACTAAATGATTGTTAGAGAAATATAAGGTAACACATTGTTAGTCGAAATTTAAAGTAAGACCAAAATATTATTAGTTAATAAAAAAGTGCAACAACTTTGTTTAAATAGATTTTTAGGATTGATTCTCTTTGAATAGTATAGATTATATTACATAATAATCTTTTACATATATTATTGGTTTCGAATATATGTTGTATGAGCTAACCGGCTTCAAAATTTAACGTAAATTCAGTAAAAACATACCATTTGTTAAGGAAAATATGTTCCCAAGTTTAGGTGTCTGGATAAGAACATATTTCAAAATTAATAAAGCATAAACATGGCACGAAATATTAAATAATGTTTCTTGTTGTTTTTATTTTAGTGATTTGATGGTGTTAATTGTTTAAAAATTTGAGTTTGGTCTTTTGTTTACCTCATCGTAATTGATTTTAGGTGTACATGAAATAATTTTACATTCAATTATATTCAGCCCATTTTATAGATTCTTAAAATCTATGTTAAGCCTAAAACGAATTCAAATTAGCTTAACTAAAAACCTAAGGTAGTCTTTCAGAGTTTTAATGGAGAGAATCGAAATCATTCTATGTCGGCAAAGGGGAATAGGTTAATGCAACAAAAGTTAGTGAGCTTTCGAAGCTAAATAGTTTGCTACTGGTATTTTTTGAAAATCTGAACTACTCACTTAATTAATGGAAAATATTTTCTACTAGACAACATATATCTATTTAAATAATACTAGAACTTGACATGCACGCTCACGTGACTTTTTACTTTGACTTTCTAAACACATAGGTTATTTGGATATTTTTTAGATTTCTACGAACCTACTCAGACCCGGAAGGATCCAACTCGAACACTGTCCAAAAAATTATAATATCCGAATAAAATTTAATTTAAAAATCCAAAAACACAATATCCAAAAAACTGATTTGTACTTGAATGGGTACTTAGATGTCCATGTCTAACTTATTTTGTAAATAAATAAATAAATTTATTAATTGGTTTGAGTTTTTGTCAAAAATAAAGCAATATTATTCAGACCTGTGAAATTATTAGGTTAACACATAAAAAATAAATGATGTCAAATTATTATAGTAAATATAATTAATGAAGTAGATGGGAAGAGTGAAAAAGGTTTTAATAAAACACTTAAAAATAGGTTATATATGTTTTGTACTTTGTAATGAATGATGTTGAATTAATTAGAAAAGACAATAGATGAAGTAGCTAGAATTAGTTAAAAAAATGAATGAAAATCTGTAAGAAACCACTTAAAAATAGACAAGTATTATTTTGTACTTCAGTTTTAATAGAATAGATAAATTATCAAAAAAAATTATTTGACTTTCATATCTTTCATGAATATCTAATAATTCAAATATTCTAATATCCCCAGTAATAAATAATTATTTCTTTACGTTGCTCGGGAATTTTCATGATTACTATTTTCTTGAGACCATTATTCATGTTTAGCACCACTAAGGAGACATTTTTAAAAATAACGTTTTCATTAAGTGGCAAAAGATTCTTATACTCATGTTCTCTATACATACAATAAATAATAATTTAAATAAATAAATAAAAGTACAAAAAAAAAAATTATTTTTTCGAATTATACTTTTTAAATTCCAACTTTTTTATAATTTTGTTTTTGAATTTTTTTCAAAATTTTATTTTGAAACTATTTTTAAAATATTTTATATTTTTAAGTACTTATTTATATATTTATTAGAATCTTAAATTTCACATTCCAAAAAAACAATTCTATTCCTGAAATCTAAAACCTAAGTCTAGATTAGTTAACCTTAGGGTTATAAATGTATTTTACCCTTCCTTAACAGTGAAAGTAAATCATAATCCCTACCTTTATCCCTATCTCTAGTATAATTCCGACATTTGGAGAACCTATAGATAGATATATGACATCATATATCCTCTTAAAATTATTTATTTTCCTGCTTTTTCTTTCTCTCTCCTCTAAATAAAAACTTCTTTCCTTATGTTGTTCATTCATAAAGCCATTCAGGTTAATCTAAATTGAAAGGACATGATTTTATCGAAGCTCTAGTCTCAAGAGCTTTTATAGTGGAGGCGTCAAAGAGATCAAGCTAATTAGGCCAATATGATTAATATTAAGGTTTATGGTTCACCCTAAAGGTTTTGGGTTCGTGGTTTACCCCCTATGATTTAGGATTTAGGATTTTGCTGATGACATTTAGGGTTTAGAGTTTTGTGGCGGCATTAACAATATCAAAATGTGTTTTTTTCGACAATTAATTTTCTGATTATTTTTTATTTTTCATAAACATAATATGAATTATGACTTAACAAATTTTTATTGGTTATCGTTTTAGTGGTAAACGTACAAGCTCATAAGAAAAACTCATTAAAATTTATCGGTTCGGGTTCGATTTGGATCTTGTCGGGTTTAGTTGTCTAGAAACTGTTAATACCCGCTATTTCCTGGTTCCTAATTGTTTCAGATCGGTTCGGTATTTAGAATCCAAAAAAGATTGGAAAATCCAAAACATACGCTCAACCCGAAAAAATACGTGAAAACAAAAAACACCAGTAAATTTTTCAAATACCCGAAATTTTATCTAAAATCGGACCCGAAGTCACAAAAAATACCAAAATGTTATCTGATTATTCAAATTATATTTATGAAAATCTAAAATTTTATCCGAAATTACACCTGAAAAATAGAACCCAAAACTTAATATGATATAGATAATACCAAAAATATACTAAAACACCCAACTCCAGAATCAATATGTATAGAGTTTTTCTTAGGTTTCACCGCTATAGTGAATCTTTACGTTTACCACTACCATAATAACCAATAAAATTTTGCCCAGACATTTTATGTTTTTGAAATAAAAAGGTAAAAAAATAAAAGAAAATAGTAGTAATTACCAAGAAAAAACAATTTTTTTAACATTGTTAACTTCATCAGCATAACTTTACACCCTAAATAGTAAACATTAAACCTAAACGCCATCAGCCTTGGGTTTATGGTTTATCCAATGGTTTAGAGTTTATCCAAGAGTTTAGGATTTACCTAATGGTTTAAGGTTTATCCGAAGATTTAAGGTTTTGTATTTAGAATTTAAGATTTAGGTTTTCGGATTTTTGTGACAGCGTTAACAACATAAGTTTAGTTCTTTTGGCAATTACTATTTTTTTTATTGTTCATTTTTTATTTCTTAAAATAATATGACTTGGCAATTTTTTATGATTATTATGGCAGTGGTAAGTTAACCTAAGAAAAAGTCAAACGTATAAATATGATCGCAATTTTATCTACAGTAAAACTACTTCCATATGTGTGCGCCTCTTTGAGATTTTGAATCTGACCTACAGGTGAGAATATTGGTAAAAACAAAATGTTGCTTTCGACTGATACATATGTCTTACCTTATTATATGCCTAAGCCTAATATAGCATAACTCAGGCAATACATGCCTATCTTCTCTACACGGACACGGGACATCACTAGGGGACTAAGGGGTAACTTCGGTTTGGTGCCTCTATCCAAGTACCTAATTAACTAATTTTTTGCATGACTTCCTCACTATCTTTTGATTCATGGTTTTCTAGCTAAATAGGCCTTTTAGTTATCATATAACTACATTTACCTTAGCAGTACGAGTTGCAAAACAGATGAAATTTATAATAACTATCTTAGCAGTTTCTTATCATTTACACCCAAAAAAAGAAGATAAATTTATGTTATTGAATCATAGTAAGGTTGAAATTTTAACTATTTTATAATAACTATCTTAGCAGCACGGGTTGCAAAACAGATAAAAGTAAATTTAAACTCATGCAAAACAGATAAATTTTTTAATAACTATTTATTAAAGAAACCGGGCCTCGTGGTCTGGTGGTAAAGGAACCTCGGCTGAGGTGCCCGCCATTACGAGTTCGAGCCCCGGCCACAGCGGATTTAACATGGTTTCCGTTTGGCCTTCAGGACCTTCCTCGCTAGTTCCGGTTGGACGCGGTGGGATAGTCGAACTAAGTGAGAGGTCCGGATACCTGGATTATCAAAAAAAAAAAACTATTTATTAAAGATAAAAATTATAGTTTATTTATAATTTATGTTATTGAATCATAGTAAGGTTGAAATCCATATAACTTAAATATATTAGCAGTTTTTTATTGCATACTATTATTCAAACAAGCTAAAACACTTAATATATTTGACATTCTAAATAATCTTAGGTTTCTAATCACAAATTTAAAATAAAAGCAAATAATTTACATTTGTAACAAAAATAGCAACTAAAACTTCAGATAAGTTATTTTCATCTAATTTTTAGATATATAAATTCAAAAATATACATGTAGCATTCATTAGAATTCTCCTCAAATTCTAAAATTTTTGTCTACTTAAAATTAACAAATCAATTATGTAAACATATTTAAACATAAATGAAGTTTCAAATATTAAAAATGCATAATTATGTACAAAAGTTAAATTTCATTAACAAACAAAAATAATTTCGTGTTTTAAAAATGTAGATAGAAGTCCACTAAGATGTTATATTTTGTATCTAATTGTCATTTATTAGACCTAAAACGCCAAAGGGAGTAGAGATGTATAAACTAAAGATAGCGAAACTAGTTTTTTTTTTTTGAAAAGGGTTAGCGAAACTAGTTGCAGCCCGTATTTAAAACTAAAACAATGACAAGTTAAATTAGGCTGATTTAAAAAAAAAAAGAAGTGAAATTAGGCCATCAAGTACTCCACGGAATCAATTGTTTTGAATCATATAATGTACAACTTGGATGAATAGAATTTCCACCTATATAAATATATGATGTTGAATATGTTTTCCATTTCATCACAAAACAATCTTCCTCACTATCATCTCTTCAAATCCGTTAAAAACTATCTTTCTCTACTACTCCATTGTAATGGCTTTGTCACTTCTGACATACTCCATTAAAATCCCCACCACCGCTTCCACGGTAGTTGTCCGGCCAGTGTTACCTATTCGATCTTCCCTTCCCTCTCTCCGCCTAACTTTTCCGCATAGAACACCAACCTCATTCATCTCATGTTGCTCCTCTGTGTCTGAAAAGGCGGCAACTAGTGGTATTGACCTCAAACCCGACGTGGAACGGTGGCCAAAGTACATACCCAACAAGCACCCCGACAAAAATTATGTGAGAGTACTCGACACGACGCTGCGTGATGGCGAACAATCTCCAGGTGGAGCCCTTACTCCAGCGCAGAAGCTAGAGATTGCTCGGAAACTCGCTAAACTCCGAGTAGACGTCATGGATGTTGGTTTTCCTGCATCGTCTGAGGAAGAGTTAGAAGCCGTTAAAACAATCGCCAAGACCGTTGGGAACGAGGTTACTTAATATCTGTTTATTTCTATAGTGTGCTTGGTAACCATTTTATGTCGTGTCGGTTCTGATGGTGTCCAACGCGAATTTTTAGGGTTTAAGGCTACACCTGGAATGAATGTGTGATAAGTTTATTTGGAATACATTATTCTAAAATAGATTACCAGTGGCGAATCCAGTATCTTAGACATGCACCCACTCAAATTTTGATAGTTACTATTTAGTACCAAAGTTCTAACCATTTTTTAATATAAGATAACTTAAATCCTTATATTTTCTCCTTGTTATTATTTATGCACCCATGAAAAAATTCCTCTAAATTCGCCCCTGAATATAACTGAACAAAAATTAAAAAAAAATTCCACATATAGAGAATTCATGGAAGAAACAAGTCCTTGGAAAAATTCATCACTTTTTTATATACTAATGATTTATTTATTCTATTTCATTTTATTATCATCCCATTTTTTATATGAAAACTGTTATGCCTTTTATGGATGCAGAACTGCTGAGCAGGTGATAAACTCACATGTACATGCAGCTTGACCGGATCTGTGGACCGGAAACTATAAAGATTATGAACCTATAATTAATTAGTATATTTTAAAAGTTATAATGAAAATGAATTTAAAAGAGTTCCAACCATCTAACTCTTTCAAAATATCAGAAGGTAAACTGTTTCATCCAAATGGAAACTAATTAGACAACTGAATCTTAAGAAACAATTGCCCTCAAAATACTCATTCTATAAAGGTTGAAGCACCTATTTCTACTTTTTTTTATCCATGGTCGGTCTATCTAAAATTATTGAATTTTACCTACATAATTTAAATACTACCGAATTTTACCTATTTTGTAAATTATAATAATAATAATAATAATAATAATAATAATAATAATTAGTTATTAAAATTAATAAACGATTCCTGAAAATGATATTTTACCTATTTCATAATTTAAATACTACAGAATTTTTATTTTTATTTTTTTAACTAAATAAAATTATATTTATCGATAATATTTTAAATAAAATTATACTAATTAATTATTTAAACATAAGAAATAAAAATTATAAGTCTGCTATAGGCGTATATATAAAAAAAAGATCTAATGATAGAATAATGTTATGTGTAATAGTGCATTACATTAAAATGGTATAATTGTAAATAAATATAAAATATTTTTTTAATGAAAGCTCTAGTCATAATTTAACCATGTAAATGCAAAGATATTTTTAATGAAAACATTTCTTGTAATAAACCTTGTAAATGCAAAGATTTAGCATTTATATTTTCATTTGATTTTCTTGTGTTCAACCTTTTATCAGTTAAATTTAATAGTAGAAGAATATTTTAGTGTTTGCGGGGGTAGGCCTGGGACGGATCAGGTATCCAGGCAATTTTAAGGTATCCGGATCCGGATCCTTATCCGGCGAATCCATAATTTTACTATCATTATCCGGATCCGGGGTTTTCGGATATCCGGATGTCAGATATCCTTAAAAAAATTGTAATAACCGGCGAATATCCAGATCCAAATTTGGATCCTTAAAATAAATAAAATAATAATATTAATATATAAAAATATTAAAAATAGTTTAAAAATAATAAAATATCTAATGTTTTTAATTATATCTATGTATAATATTACAAAATTTACATAAAATTTACATATACTATTATAAAAATAAAAATATATCAAATAAAGTTAGTTTTTATATATAAATATTACTATTTCTGAAATAGTTATTAATAAAACTTACGGATCCGGATATCATGACTAAAAATTCAAGATATCCGGATCCGGCTTTGATGGATCCAACCTTTTACTATCCGGATCTGGATTCGGCCCTTCCGGATATCCGGATTTTTGGATCTTCGGATCGAATTCGGATCTCGGATAAAAGTCTCAGGCCTTGGCGGGGGTGGTCATTTTTTAATTTATGGCACATGGCCTACTGCTACGTTGAGTCACTCTGTATACATAGTAAACAATTATATCTTTGTTTGCTTAGGTGGACGAGGAAACAGGATACGTCCCGGTAATATGCGTCATCTCACGATGCAAACATAAAGACATCGAGGCCGCTTGGGAGTTGGGAGGCGTTGAAGTACGCGAAGAAGCCGAGGATATACATATTCATATGTACTAGTGAGATTCACATGAAATATAAATTGAAAAAGACTAAAGAAGAAGTGATCGAGATGGCTAAAAGTAGTATTAGGTTCGCTAAAAAATTAGGCTTTACTGACATCCAATTTGGTTGCGAAGATGGCGGCAGGTCCATATCTAAAAACCTTTTTTTGTCAGATATCTCATTTATTTGTTTGGTTTTAATAACGGTACGAAATCTTTGCTAGTAAATCTTATATTTTTAAATTTGCATTTATATTTTACAAGATTATTTATATAATTTACATGCAAAAACAACCACACGCAGACTTAAAAAAAAAGTTTTTAGCTGTTCACTTAGTGTTTTTGCATTTAGACTCGATCATGTCATATATATATTATTGTTTTAAAATATATACTAGTGTGTGATTCAGATCGGAGAAGGATTTTCTTTGTAAGATTATGGGAGAAGCGATAAAAGAGGGCGTAAAGACGGTGACCCTCGCGGACACGGTAGGGATAAACATCCCGCAAGAATTCGGAAAGATGGTTACTTATCTCAAAGCAAACACTCCTGGAATTGATGATGTTGTCGTCAGCCTTCATTGTCACAACGACCTTGGTCTTGCTACCGCTAACACCATCGCCGTTCGTAATTAACTCTTTTTATGTTAGTTTAATAATTAGACAATCGCCGGACGACAAGATAAATGTTCTCAAGGTGACAGAAGTATATAAGCATATTAATTCTTTTAGGGTGTGCGTGCGGGGGCAAGACAAGTCGAAGTAACGGTCAACGGAATAGGTGAAAGAAGTGGGAATGCGTCGCTTGAAGAGGTATCATAATCATTAACAATTATCATCATCATTACCATAATACCATAGATAATGATCATCATCATCATGAATAATATTTCTTTGGCATGTAAGATTGTAATGGCTTTGAAATGTCGTGGAGCATATGTGATGGACGGTGTTTACACAACAATAGACACAAGCCATATTATGGCTGCTAGTAGGATGGTAACTTTTTTATATATAATATACACAATATTATGGATAGAAACTAAATATTATATAGTAATAATTTTGTTTTGTCGTTAAATTATAATAATTTAGTGATGTATATAAAGTGATGTTGATGAGCAGGTTCAAGAGTATACTGGCTTGCATGTTCAACCACATAAGCCCATAGTTGGCAACAACTGTTTTCTTCACGAGAGTGGCATTCACCAGGTTAATTCCGTGCTTTTGATTATTTATAAGTGACTAATAAATATATATAATTTGATTTGCTTGAGAATATTGTTAAAACATTCCGCAGGATGGAATGTTGAAATATGGAAGTACGTATGAAATCTTCTCACCAGAAGACATTGGGGTCGAAAGTACTGAAAGTTCCGGCATTGTCCTTGGAAAGCTTAGGTGACTATTGTTATTACTAATTATATATGTAATAATTCTTTTCTTTTTCCTTTTTTTCTAATGTGATATTACTACGTAACAACAATGCAGTGGACGTCATGCTGTGAAAGTTCGGCTAAGAAAGGTAACCCTAATTGTGATTTTGTACTTTTTAATCGTTAGTTATATACATATATATCAAATAAGAGATTAATGTTAAGTTTATGAAAAATTTACTATTATTATGTATATATACTTATGTGTTAATTATGTATTCTCAGTTAGGATATGAAATCACCAGTGATGAAAAGTTGAGGGACATTTTCTCAAGATTCAGGGAGTTAACTAAGCAGAAAAAGGTTTTGATTTTCTATGTTATATCTTCTAATGTACACATATATTTGATACATTGATAGGGATACCATGCGACCTAATTTTTTTTAATTAAATGTTGATTTCAGTTTGTTAATTTCTTCTTTCAGAGAATCACAGACGCTGATCTTAATGCATTAATGGTGCTGTACGGTGATGAAATCTCATCAAAGATATCGGAAGGAACGGTTCTGGACGAACCAATCTCTCAGATATCATCTGTCGTATAAATATGTAAACGCGGTGTGTTTTTGTGTAATAAGATGATATAGATATCATCAAATGGTATTTGATTTATATGCATGCATATGTGTTGTTGTAATGAATAATAAATAATCTGTACTATAGTTTAATCTGACCAACCGTGCGGGCATTATATCAATTTTTATGTATTTAATTTATGATTAATGATGTTTTTAGTTATTTTGTAAGTTATGTAAGTCATTTTTCATTTGATAATTTTATATAAAATAGACTATTTTCTATTGTATTTTTTTTATAAGTAATACCATCTAGTATATTTTGTATATAATACATATATCTTTTAAATACAACAGGCTAGGATATGCTATATGTTTTCACTTAATTTTATATGAAACAAAATTTGCTTTATATGCCAAATAATTCTAACATTTGCAACACTTACCAAACAATTAATTAATTAATCTAATACTTAAAACATAGAATATTTTATAGATTCTATGATTGACCATATTTTTAAACTCTTTATATATTTCATTAATTATAAATTAAATTATTAAATATATATTTTTTTAAATTCAATAAGGTTTTGCTAATCATATTTATTTGCAAATTACTTAACACATTAAGTTAAAATATCTAATTTAATATTTAAATATTCCATTGTAAGCATGATTTTTATCAACTTTGCAAATTATTTTTTATTAATTGATATAATATTAAAAAATTGTATTAAAGTAAAAACGAATATGTAACATCTAAATTAGTTTTTTTTCTCTTATAGTACTTTCAATTTTTATTTATTTAGGAAGATTTTTTGGTAGTGTTTTTTCAACTGCCACATGAATTTCCCTTCATGTTTCCAGTCACTCGCTGAAATAAATCAACATGTTTCAAACTTTATAGGCAGATTCTTAAAGGGTGAATTTCAATTTTTTCACAAATTTGATACTACTTTTCAAAGTTACTTTTAAAAGTTAACCATTTTCATAGATACTTTAAATATGTGATCAAAAAGACTAAACTAATCTCTTTAAGTCATTTATAAGTGTATAAGAATAATTTATAAAATATTAATAAAAGTATATAAATCCAACCACAACCCGTAAATATTAAATCCTAAATAATAATGGGAAGTTTACTCAAACATAATATATTTTAGGACAATTGACTAGAACCGTAAATCTTTTTTTTTATTACTGGCATTTTTTAAATACCAAGCGTGCCCATTTTTTACGTTATAAAAAACATATTTACAAGAATTCCATTACTTTTCGCTGCCACGTAAGCAAAAACCCGGCGCCACATAGGAATTTGGTTTCGTGATTTCATTAAGCCAGCCGTAAATCACTGCATACGTCGTTACAGCTGATTTATTGCTACGTGTCGGCTGGATTAATAAATGCGGCTGGATTTAGAGGAAATGGCTGACTTAAGAACATAAGTCAGTCCTCCAGTACGGCTGATTTACAGAAATGTGGCTGATTTATGGGATAACGGCTGACTTACAGACACAAGTTACGGCTGACTTATACATCGGCGGTTTGATTTCTAGAAAATTCGGCTGAGTTGTAGTTAAGAAATGGCTGAGTTATGTTTCCCTGGCTGAGTTAATGAACATCGACGGGCTGAGTTATGTTTCCATCCAGAGTTGATGTTCCTAAAGAACAAACTGATAGAAATAAAATGAATGAACCTAGGGTTCAGTTAAAGAGGGAGAGGCCAGCGGGTTCTAAAGATAAAAATCTCCGAAAGAAAAAGAAATTGAATGAGCAAAATAGTAAGGTTCCAGAAGAACCTGATACTGAAAAATGTCTGAAAGAAAATATAGATAAATATGATCCAGATGACGAGAAGGGAACAGAAAAGTATGGGATTTCCATCAACTACACGAGAGATGAAAAGTTATTGATCAGAAATAAGATAAAAGATGTTGATGGAATGTTCTCTTTTTCTGTGTCCAAAGAGATCGATCATGAAGATGATGATCCCGATCCAAAGTCCATTTTGGAATGTCAAAAAAAAAAAAATGATTGGGAGGAGTGGAAGAAGGCCATTCAAATGGAATTACTCTCCCTGAATAAAAGAAATGTCTTTGGACCTATAGTCATAACGCCTGAGAATATAAATCATGTTGGGGATAAGAGGGTATTCGTGAGAAAAATAAATGAGAAAAATGAAGTAACACGATATAAAGCCCGATTAGTTGCCCGAGGTTTTTCTCAGAGACCGGGAATTGATTATGAGGAAACTTATTATCCGGTAATGGATGCAATTATATTTAGATTTTTGATGAGCCTAACGGCGTCTAAAAATCTTGAGATGCATCTCATGGACGTTGTGACTGCATATTAGTATGGATCGTTGGATAACAATATATATATGAAGCTCCATGAGGGATTGAAAATACCTGAAGCATTGAAAGAAAAATCTAGGGAGATTTGTTCGGTCAAGTTACAGCGATCACTATACAGATTAAAGCAATCTGGACGCATGTGGTACAATCGCTTAAGTGAATATCTTTTGAGTAAAGGATATGTGAATAATGCGATATGTCCATGCGTTTTTATAAAGAAATCGTCATCTGGCTTTGTGATCATTGCTGTATATGTAGATGACTTCAACATAATTGGAACTCAAAAGGAGGTTAATGATGCTCGAACTCATATGAAAGAAGAGTTCAAAATGAAAGATCTCGTCAAGACAAAGTTTTGTCTTGGGCTCCAGATAGAGCATCTCCAAGAAAGAATATTTGTGCATCAATCAAATTATACGAAAAGATTATTGAAATGCTTTTATATGGATAAAGCGACTCCTTTGAGTACTCCAATGGTTGGTCGAACTCTCGATGTTGACAAAGATCCTTTTAACTCCTAAAGTACCTTATATGAGTGCTATCAGTGGGCTTTTGTATCTTGCAAACTGTACCAGACCTGATATTGCCTTTGCTACTAACCTTCTGGCAAGATATAGTTCTGCTCCTACTCGCAGGCACTGGGACAGAATAAAGCGTGTATTCCATTACCTCCAAGGTACAGTTGATTTAGAGTTAATGTATTGTAGAAAACCCGAGTTTGGTATGGTTGGTTTTTCAGATGCATGATACTTATCAGATCCTCATAAGGCTCGATCGCAAACCGGCTATGTTTTTACAATTGGTGGAACCGCGATCTCTTGGTGGTCCCAGAAACAAACTCTGGTTGCGACTTCTTCGAATCATGCAGAAACTATTGCGCTTCACGAAGCATGTCGAGAATGTGTGTGGCTTCGATCAATGAGTCACCACATACAAGAATCAAGCGGAATAGTCAACGCCGACGAAAATATTTGAAGACAATTCGGCTTGTGTCGCTCAACTCAAAGAAGGCTACATTAATAGTGACAGAACAAAGCACATCCCTCCAAAATTTTTCTCGTACATATGGGAACTCGAGAAAAATAAAGAAGTGGACATCGAGTATATACGGTCATGCGACAATTCAGCTGACTTGTTTACAAAAGCTCTTCCGACTACAACATTTCAAATACACGTATACGGTATCGGAAATGGGCATTTGGGTGATCTGGGAAGAAAAATTTGTGTCCATTATTCTCAGGGGGAGATTACGGTAGTGTACTCTTTTTTTCTTGTCATGATTTTTGTTCCAATGAAATTTTTCCATGATTAGATTTTTAACGAGGCACTACGTAATACAAAATAGATAAGTAAGGGGAAGTGTTGGATAATACTTATCTAATTAAAAAGATAAGGTCAGATATGTTGGATAATACTTATCTATTTAGAAAGATAAGGTCTATCTTTAATTTTGTCTTTTACTAAAGTCGGTTAGTTTTACCGACTTGAAGTCTCTATAAATAGGATCATATGAACTGAATAATAATCATCATTTACACTTCACTACTTCCTCTGTCACTCCATCCACTATCTCTCTCGTAATATACACAAATATATATATATATATAATAAAACACTCAACTCTCTTTCTCTCACGTTCAATCTCTCTCTCTCTCCTTTTGCCACCAAACACAAAGAAATAATATAGTTCCACTTTTATATTATACAACACTTTGTTATTTTTGTCGGATTTTCCTAAATATTTTAGAAAATTGTATATTCTTTTTTTCTAAAGTGGATATTCGTAAAACGTAAAATCATTTTATTGAGACGAAAAAGATTATGTCATATTCCTTAAACTATTTAAATGTAAAATTTGACTAAGATTTAAGTTTTGTTTTACATTAACTATCCTCAATAGATTTATTTAACTGTAATCGACTAGGATAAATATAAATTTTTTACTAAGAAAACCCAAAAGTCAATCATTATTTGAAGTGTAATAAAATATTTAATTTGCTCCATTTTAAATGCTATTTTGGGGTTTAAAAGGTATGGTAAAGAAATAGAGATTCGAAATCAATAACTTCGACAAAAAACAAAAATCATTTTAGCAGTTCGTACCTGTATATTTGCAGTTTTATTAAGTTAACCTTACCATTCATTTTTCCTATAATGGTTATTATATAACTCAAAATTGAAATAATCTGGGAAATTAGATCGGAACAGAACAACACATGTAGTATATGTTTGTAAGAAAAGATTTTGCTATCTTATGAATCAGACGATATACTTTCAGTACGAGTAATAGAGCAATGGAGAACTCTGTGAATCTACTTTTCAGTTTCATCAGCTCTTTCAGTTCGTTCAGTTGAAAGTTTCGACCATGCTCCTGAATCATTGAAACTAGGTTCTTACAATCGGTGCCAAAAACCTGGCACGTCGATAACTGTAGCATGTACTCCATTGCCCGTGAAAGGGCCTTAAGCTCCGAGTGAAGTGGTGAGATTCTTCTTCGTTGGTTCATTCCTCCCATTAACTGAATTCCTCCTCCTCTTGAATTTATCTGTGTCCATCCATAACCACTGAAAAGTACGTCAGGAGACTATGATCCATCTATCATACATCTTTCAGAGATTCATACATGTTCATGATGTTGCATTTCCGCTGGTACTTCTTGTTTCTGATTAGATTCAAACCAAGCATGGCACTCTGATTCAGCGTATCAGACAGTTTCCAATTGGTCGCTGTCTATCTTTCTGAATAAATTATCATTTCTCGCTTTCCAAATGTGCCAAATAATCCAAGGGTGTGAATCTCTATCCAATTCAGAATCTTCAATATCATTTTTCGATATAATAAATAGTTTATATTTGTGAATTGGCTGGCACTGGGAAATACAAATGGTGGGGTTGGGGTACCTGCTAAAGCCAATGTTTGTAAAGCTGGCATGCCTTCAAAGATGGCTTAGTTTATATTTTCTTCATCTACTCCACATCTAGGACAATGATTGTCGCATCGCACATGACGATGACTTAGGTTACTTGTCATTACTTATTGTCCCGAGATCATTTGCCAAATAGAATGTCTGATTTTTGGTTAAGATTTTATCTTCCAACCAAAGGTTTGGAGCTTTGTGATACTAGTATCTAGCTGTGTCTCCATGATTTCCCTGTTAAGCAGGTTTGTTGCTACTTAGTATCCAGATTTAACAGTGTACATACCATTCTTTGTTGCAATATTCATCATGCTGATGTCCTTGATTTATGGCCAAAGACTGGATCAAAGGGATATCCTCCAGATTGACGTAATTTTCTAAAAGCTCAGAGTTCCATCTATTAGGGCTCCCTATTAATAGCTTACTTATTGGCATCATTGAATGAACCACGGGTGCAATAGACATAGCTGGTCTTGCCGGTATCGTTGGAATCCAAAGGACTTCCCAAATTCTAATATCATGTCGAGAATGTACTTTTTGTCTAATTCCTAATGTAACTAATGGATTTTCTGCCATTATGCTCGTCCATCCATACGAGGAATTGTTAGTCTTGTTTAGTCGCAAAGGAAAACTACATCTGAAGTATTTTCCCCTCAAGACTCTTGCTAATAAGGAATCAGGGAACTGCATTAGTCCCCACAACTTCTTGCCTAGTAGGGCAAGATTGAATTCATGGATCATCTTGAATCTTATTCATCCCTCTTCCCTCGACCTGCAAAGCTTTTTCTTTTTTGTCCAATGAATACCTATTTTAGGTGGATTCAAACTCCACCAAAACTGTGTAATGACACTAGTTAGATTCTCACAAGTCTCAAGCGGCAGTAGAAGAGTTGACATTACGTATGTAGGTAGAGCTAGCAGTATAGAATTTATCAGCACTTCCTTTCCTCTCCTCGATAACCACCAACCTGTCCAACCATGAACCCAATTTTGTAATCGTTCTTTTAGGAATGCAAATAACTTATCTTTTGAGGCACTGATGTCCTCTGGGATTCCAAGATAAGATCTCATCCCTCCTTCATTTGCAATTCCAGTTGAGGCTTTAACTTCTTCCTTCACATGTTCGGATATCTTCTTACCAAAGAGTAAAAATGATTTTTCATAGTTAATACACTGGCTAGAGGCTATCCCATATGTCTCAAGAGCTTTCATGGCTTCATCACATTCACAAGGATCCGCCTTACAGAAGAACAAACTATCATCAACAACAAGAAGGTATGATACCGGGGGGCTAGTGCGTGAGACACACATTCCTGTTATATTGTCTTGATTCTCCGCGTGATTAAGAAGGCTAACAAGCGCTTCCATGCATAGAATAAATATGTAAGGAGACAAAAGATCTCCTTTGCGCAATTTCCTCACAGGGGTTATATTTCCTCTCGGTTGGCCATTGAAAAGGATATGGTACTTCACCGACGATACACATCGTGTTATCCATTCAATCCATAAGTCTGAGAATCCCATTTTCTTCATAACGCACTTATAAATTTCCATTCAAAATGGCCATAAGCTTTACTCATATCTATCTTTATTGCCATACACATATTTCTTCCGTCGGGGTCTGTCTGGAGAGCGTTAAACATCTCATGTGCAATCAAAACATTATCAGTTATCTGTCTTCTGGCAGCAAAGGCTGACTGGATTTCAGATATCTGGTTCTGTAACACCTTCTTTAATCTTTGGCATGACGTTAGATATTATCTTGTAGCTCGCATTGCAAAGACTACTGATAGGTCAAAATTTTGACATTTCATTCGGCTTTTCTTTATTCGAGATGAGACAAATGTTGGCGTCGTTGAGTCAATTAGCCATTATTCCATCAAAAATGAATATATTAACCATACTAGTTAAGTCATTTTTCACAATGTCCCAGTTTTTTTGATAGAATAAGGTTGTTAGACCATTGGTCGAGAGGTCTTTTCTGGGTGCATATCAAACAAGCTAGCTTAACCTCCCATTCTGAAACAAGAGTCATAAGATCCTCATTCAGCCGGTCTGATATTATCGTTATAACATTTTCCAAGGCTTCATCATTGAGCTCAAGATTGGAAGATCCAAAAGGTCTTTAAGTAAAGCAATAGCTACTAATTTTTCCTCATCTTCCACAAGAATCCCAGCGAAATCTAGAAGACCTGTGATTTTATTGCTGGCTCTTATTTGTTTAGTAATAGCCTGGAAGAACTTGGTATTCAGTCTCGTTATCTAAGCCAAAATATTATGCTCTTCTGCTTCCAAAACGTTCTTCTACGTTAAGAGCATCAGTCAGTTCTTCTAATGCTGCTCCTATTTATCCAGTTGTGGCCTCATCATCCGAATTAAGGATATCCACCTTTTCTTTTAGATCTTCGACTAGTTTCACAACATTTATGTCCTTTTTTCTTTTCCACTTTCCTAGTGCGTTCATGCAGCTCGTTATATGATCCATTATATTTGCATCAAGAGAGGGGTCTGAAGAGTTCTATCCCTTTACAATTATTTTTTGTATTTCTTCACTATCAAGCCAGTGTTTATCAAATTTGAAAGCTATTATTTTCCTGATAAGTGTGGATATGATATTGAAAATATCGGACGATGATCTGATCCCCACATATGGAGGTATTGTACTTTGGAATGTGGAATGTGGAAACTTTTCATGCCAATCTTCGTTCTCAAGGGTATAATTAAGACGACACCGAACATTGCCGCAGGTCTTTTTGCCAGCCCATGACAATTGATTCCGTGTATATGGGAATTCAAGCATACCACAATCTGATATCATTTGATTAAACAAAAGAAATGAAGTATCATATCGTCTTTTTCCTCCTTCTATCTCATGGTGTCTTGTTATTTCATTCAAGTCTCCAGTCATAAACCAAAAACCATCCCTAGTTGTGGCAAAATGCGTAAGACGTTTCCAAACCTAATATCTTCTTTCTAAACAGGATTCCCATAAACGAATGCCATGTGAACATTTATTCCATTAATAACTGCTTTTACATCAGTCATTCGTTATTCAAAAATAAAATACCAACTTGAAATTCATCCATAAAAATCAAAGCTAAGCCACCGCTTTGGCCAAGTGGCTCAACGGTAAACAATTTATTAAAACCTAAGTCTGCATGAATGTTTGTAACAACGGACTCCTATGCTTTTGACACATTTCTGTGAGGCGCCGAACGGTGAGGTCGTTCCCTATCATTCGAAAATTTCAGCTAAGTGTCTTCATCGATGAAATTGGGGCGGATGTTTGGCATCCACCATACCTCTTTTCTGAGTGATTGAACTATCTTTGGCTTCCGTGAAACTGTGGCTTGCAGCTTGCTGCTGTCTGTCCCCTTCGAACTCGAGTAACACTATCTCCTTGTGCTGATGTCTTTGCGTTGAGTTAACCTTACCATTAAAAGAGCTCGACAATATCACTTTATATTTAATAGGTAATGTATTTATGATTAACTAGGTAAGGAACCCATGCGATATCGCACGGGAACTCATTTTATAAAAATAAATTTTTGCTACATTTTATATAGTTGCAATTGGAAAAAATATATGTGTTTCAAATATCTTACATAAATGCTATATTATGATAATATTAAAATATATATGTTTTATTTATAGATTAGCTGTAATAAAATTACAAATATGTATAAATTTCAAATAAGATATATGTCTAATCATTAATTAAATTTATAGCCTCATTTACAAAGCTAAGAGATCTTCTTTGATAATAATTTGTTTGAAACCATATAAAAATGTATGTACGGTAAAAAAATGATTACATGGTACAGTTACAATGTTTAGAATTAGGAAAAACATAGTTATAGTTAGGAATGAATATTTATTTATAAATGGAAAAGATAAGTCATATTCTAAAACGAGAGTTGTGTTAGTTCGGTAGTATAAATTACAGTTTCATTAAAAAAAATGAAAGTTGGTTGATTAAGTAGTAGAAGCTATTTTTAGATTTCTTAAAAAATATAGGATATAAAAAATTATCGTACATAAAATTGAATAATTAAGAAAAAATAAATACATCCACAGACTATTTTTCAAAAAAAATGAAAAGATATATCTTTAGATATTTATTTAGACTATTTAAAAGTACAATAAATAGCATAACCAGCTAATAAAATAAACATCCATTGAAACATATACAAATTTAAAGATGAAAATATACATTTTTAAATATATATTTTTTATTCTGGTATTATTAGTAATTATATTATTATTTTGGGGTTGATAATGATTGGATCACACATGAAATCACCTTTTTAAAAACGTATTTGACAAATAAAATATTCTTGTTTCATGTTTATATATGTTTCTTTAAAATCTCGATGATCGTTTAAAAAATTGATCTTTTGTTTATATCTACTGTTTATTTGTTTCTTATTGTTATTTGCTAATACCTACAACTTCTATATAGAGAATTGAGGATTACAATGGTTAACAACTAAAAACTGCAATAGTTAACCAATAGTTATAATGATTACCACCAAAGGTGCAATGGTTCTTTATTAAAGTCTTACCAAAAATATTTGTTACCAATAGTTCGAAGGATTAGCATTAAAAGTTGCAATGGTCACTGCTAAAATCAACCAATACCAATAATTGCAATAGTTTATCATAGTTGCAATGGGCCATCACCAAAAACATATAGTATTATGACAATAATTTAATTATGCAGAAAACTAAATTACCTGAATACTTTAAGACAAATTTAAAGATTCTTTGAATGTACATAAAATATGTGTGAAATAAATGAAAAGGCAAATCCTTATAAACTTATATAACTTTTAGGATAAAAAGACACATCTTTAAACATGTTAATGACCTCTTAGATAACAGTACAATGTTTATGATGAAACAATACATTCTTTCACATTTTATTTTTATTTCTATTACTAAACCTAAATATATTTCATATTTTGACAAGGTAAAAACACAGAAATTAGTTCTTCAGAATGAAAAGATTTATAAAAACACCTAATCATAACCAACAATTTTTTACATATTATAATAGAAAATTTTATAAATGTATCAAAAAATTATTCAACTTATTCTGGACCTAAAAATATATTCAATCATGTTTTGAACCTTAAAAATATTTACATTATTTATTTCCAAATTTTTTGTATCAAATATTTCATAATTAATATATATTTATTTATTTCCATTTGTATCAATTGCTAATGCACACATATTGAAATTTGTATGTGTGTTTTAATTTATTATCGTTAACTACTTTTATTAAAAAAAATATTTTACACTTTGTATAATTTATAATTTTGTATAATATATCTTATTTTTGTTTTCAAAGGAGTATATGTGTCACAAAAGATAGAAAAACATATCCTTAAGCTTTCCATAGAATATAAAAACTTATAATATAAGTGAAATTGAGAAAATAAAACAAAAACATATCAGTAAGAAGTATTTTAAATGAAAAAGACACATAGAAACATATCAATGTCCATAACTCTTTATATAGAGGATTAAAGGTTGCAATGGCTGGTTAACACCAAAAGTTGCGATGATTTATCACCAAAAGGCTACTAATACCAACAATTGCATTAGTTCATCACTAAATTATATCTACCAACAGTTACAATATTTCATTTAAGAAGTTGTAACTGTTCCACTAAACACTTGCAATGATTCACTCAAATCGCTAATTATCTTCTCTAATTTACGTGTAATATTGATGTACTAAATAAATAGCACATACAACAGGCCGATGCATAAAATAAAAATGTTTTAACCATACAATTATTAAGATGAAAATACACATTTTAATTGACAATTTCTTTTAAACTCATGCACTTCTTAAGATTAAAAAAACACATTTTAATCATTATTTTGCTAGTCTGGGCTTGAGTTTCGGTCAAAGTTATTTACATGGTAGATCGTAACAAATGATCGGTTCACCCATTTACATTAATCGGAAGGTATTCTAAATTCGGATCACGCAGTTTGGTAGCAAGTCCGCTCTATAACACTAAGTTTGTTCTTCCCGTACCGATCGTTAAGATATATCAAAAAAAAAAACATGCAATTCTTAGGAAGATAGACATGTTGTAAGATAATAAGATTTATGCATATATAAAAACATAAAACATTTTTCTTACCGCTTGAATACCAAATTTTTTTTAATTATGAACATACACATATTAGACAAGAAATAACACCTAAAAAATTACACAATTTATAGGATAGTTAAATATATATTTAGACATTTTAAAACCTATTCATTTTAAGGATTAAAAGATACATCATTAAATTCTCTTGAAAATATCATTTTTCTGATGAAATACACATTTTAAATAGTTTATCGGTACTTTCTAGTAACCAAACTTAAGCATTGCACTGGTCACATTGCAATAATTTATTAATAGTTTCATTTTTAAATGGACGTTTTTTTCTGATAATATAATGAATTATATACTTTACATTAAAAAGTGTTTGGTATATTACGCATGAACTCTAAACCATATTATTTGGTCTAAGTTCCATTATCAAATATGCATAAACAAATATAGAATCATACTTACTTTTTTTTAGTTATTTATCGATTAAGTAGTTATCCTTATATGCTACTAAATGATGTTGTCGGGTATCTATCTGATATACCACAATAGAAAAAAGTCGTTCTTATAAAAAACTATATTTAAAGTGTCATTTCCAGTTTAATCAATATAGAGTAAATATTAAAAAAAAATATAAGACACGCAAAATAACCTTCTTTGTTGAAGAATATAATGGAATAATGGATCTTTGATGATGCAGAAATGTATTAGACACTTTTGGTATTTTTGAAGGCAAATCTATTCTACTGAAAATTAAATGTGAATTATTAAAATTTTGATTTACGTTTACCGAACGTTTGCTCATTAGATAAATGGAAAATACAAGATATACTGATTCAAGAAATAAAAAACTTGTGATGACAAAAAAAAAAAACTTGTTTGACGACTCCCCAACAAGTACGATCATAAGGCGATCTTACAAAAAGTAACCGTTTATTCTTCGGTGGCTGTGTCCGCCAGATCTCTTTATTCAATTGCTTCACATTTCTTTCCACATCATGACTAGCATGCAAATGGCCAAGACGATGTTGCACTGGGAGACTTGGGGATTGTATTCCTCTGGCTTTTCCAATTGCGGCAAAAATGGTGAATTTCATTTGATCTTGCCATTGATAAATTTGTGGCGACCTCCATATTGGCGTTTGATGTTGGTTTCCGTTTTCGATAAGATTTTTCTCTCCTCATGGGAGAGCATTTTTCCGGCACAAAATCTCCAATTCCAGTGGTTTATTGAAGGTGTTTGTCCGCCAAATTTCAAGTTTGACGGTTTACGTCCGGCGGTTTGACGTTCTGTTTCGATTTCAATCGAACAGATTATAATACCGGCATGGCCACCACTGTTGAAGATGGTGTTGTTTTATGAACCATTCACTGGGCTTTTGTACTCACCAGCAACCAACCCTAGTAGTTTAGCTAAGCTATTTGGGTTGCTTACGTATGGGTGTATTGGATGGACGGTTCGTCCTAAGTTCGCAAGGTCTAAGGAAGAATTATCTACGGCTTCTCGGCTTTGGCTTGAGTTCTTACGGCTCTTTAGCAATAACAAGATGCGATTGTGGAATATTAGTGATACATTGGCAGATTTGTGTTGGCAAATCATATTGATAGTCCCGTTTTTCTTACGGCAATTGTACGATTATAGCCTCTTGTGTGCTCAACACATAGTTCTTTCACGCACTAAAAAAGGCGCAATAGGAATGACAGTGGCATTCAAGAGTTTTGAATTCGGGATGATGATGACTGCTTCTATGCCTATTAGTATGCTTTGGTCGGAATCACGTCGAGCATGGCAAGATAGATGGTGTTCGAGACAAATCAAGATCAATTCAAAGGTTCTTTTATCATCAAATACGTTGATACGGCGGACTAATTAATATCAACATTGAACAAGAAAATAAAATTCTTATAAAGCACACAACTTTTCAACATTGTTTGGGTTTGCTATTATTAATTTTTTTTTATTCACCATTTTATTTGATTAGTGAAAATTATGCTTTGAAAAGGCATAGACATTGGATTATTTATAGATTTTCAAAAATTTGTTTGAAGAGTCACATCTTTTGAATTAAAAGGTTGTGTCTTTTTGTAATAATACTTATATGAAGAGTCACAACTTTTCAATATAAATGATCACATTTTTTCAATATAAATAGTTACTTTTAAATAAAAAGACACAACTTTTAATTGTTGAAAAAACACAACCTTTCAACATAAGTGGAATTCACAACCTTTGGAATTAATTGGGATTGCTATTATTAGTAGATAAGTTTCTAAGAAAAGCGTTTAGTTTCATTAAATGCCAAACATGGGAACAGGATATATTTTGGGTGCAGTATGAGAAAAACAATTCCCATCGTGCTGATTTCACCTTCGACAAGTTTTTTTAGTATGGAATGAGCCTTGGACTGTTATTCAGGCCCACATATATAAGTACAATACAACACTTATGATTAATAATTCTGTGTAGTGTATTATACATTGCACTTCACTAAAAATAGTGAAAGTGGTAGTGGATGAGAGAGACGCTCGAATCTTGAAGGATGGTCGGTCCAGTAACAATTCGCATCTTATTCACTGCGTTAATCCTCACCCTATATTTTTTGGCAATGATAAAACTAGATAACATATGTTTTCGATTTATGTATAGAAATATACTCTTTTATTTAAAAAATCTAATCACTAAATCAAAATTTAAATTCAAATATATATATATATATATATATAATTTCTAACTAACATTATTTTGAGAATTTTCTCTTTTTGAAAAAAAAAATGTGTGTTTATTGCTATTATATGGTATTTTTCTTTATAGACTTTGACTAGATTTTTAACTAGATTTTGACCCGCGCTTAGAAAGCGTGAGTTTTTCTTTAGATTGTAAACAAAGTTTTTGAATTAGTATTTTGGAATTGGTATACATGATTATGTTACAAAGTCATTATATCGAAGACGGGCATTTATTTAAAATGATATAACTTATAAATTAGTTTATATAAGATTTTGTATGTACATTTTTATATAAATTTTTTATTAAGCCTGACATTTTATCGGATCCGAAAAACTAACCAAAGCCGACCCGGAAAGATAGTTTTGGTTTGGGTCCGGGTTCATGGCAAAGTACATATTTGATTATTTCTTCAACCCACTGTCTCTGTTTGATTATGAGTCCTATCCGAGACCCAATTGGGTATCCAAAGTACATGGTTTGTGCATATTAGCTCTATTTGGGTATTTCATATTTGTATTTGGTATTTCGAATATGTTTTCAGTATTATGAATAGTTTCTTAAGTTTCGGATCCAAGTGTTTTATTATAGTTTCGAGTTTCACATAAAATTTTAATTTTTTATAAATATTTTGGGTATTAGAAAATGTTTTTAGGTATCTTCCATTTCTTAGGTCAGATTTATGTAAAATGTTGTTTTTTTTTTGGAATTCAAATATTTTTTCAGGTACTTGTTTGTGTTTTCATGTATTTTTTGTGTGTTTTAGTATTTTTGGATTTTCGGGTACTTCAAGTGTTTTTCGAGTTCTAAAAATCTTAAACCAATTCGGACCCGTTACATACCCAAAAGTTATAGGTATTTAAATTATGGATCCGGACTCCAAAGGAATCAATCTGAATCCGAACCGAAATTTTTTAAATATCTAGTTATGTCCAAATGTTTAGGATCCGAAAACCTAAACCCGAAAGGAATCAATCCATACCCGACCATAAGAGTCGATGCCCAAATATCTAATTATGTCCAAATATTATATTATGTGTTCATTTTATAAGAATTATATTTGTTGAACTCGTGAGACTTATGATTTACTTGGTGGATTTTGGTAAATTTAATAGTATAGATTGAATATTAACATGAGACAGCGAATGAGCTTTTTCATAATATAGAACAAAAGTATAGAAATGATGTAGTCTAATGTTACATAGTTGTTGGATTAACGATTGATATAGTTTATTTATATTGGATTAAAGTTTATTTATATTGAGTAAAATGAGTTATATATGGATCTATATGTCTTATATCATTTTTGTGTAGCAAATGATATGGTATGTTGTATAATTTTGTCATGTACAAAAAGATGTGGTTTAATAAATTATTGTTAGAAAAAATTTATGTGATTTATTGTTAGTCAAATATTATGGTAAAACTAAAAATATTGTTAGTTAATGAAAGGGTCCAACAACCTTTTATAAGTAGATTTTTTAGGACTTCTTCCATTTTAATAGTATAGATATATAGTGATAAATATGTATAGTTATATTCATATTTGTGTATTTATAAGCTTTCAACATCTGTTTCTTCAAGCAGAACGTATAAAAGTGATAATAGTTTTGGGTGAATCTCCTGTAATAGAGAATTTTGAACTAGTTGTTAATTAATATTATCTTGATAAGCTGATTCAAGTGGCTGTGATCCACATGAATCGGCTTTCTCATTACTTGCTTCTAAGTTCTCCCTTTTAGTTTATTAATTTCCTCCTTAGATCCTGCAACTTTTCTAGGGTTTTGGCCTTCTACCGTCGTCGGATTTCATACAAACTTCACAAGTCTCCATGTGCATTTAAAGCTTGTGGTTTAAGTATGTTGACATTATATAATCTCCCAAGGATTAAATTAAGCTAATTCCACTAATCCCTAGGTAAACGTCAAGATAACATAAAGATGAAGTTAAAGTCCATACCTCTGCAACCAGATTTGAGTTTATAATCTTGTAATGTTGTTCAAGAACCAGTTTTGGGGTTTGTGTTGATATTGTGTGTTGTACAGAGCTTGAAGGATGGTGAAGGCGAATGTATTATCGAAAATTAGAGGTTTCAGTGGCGTCAACAGACCCATCTATGTCTTGGCTGGTTTGGCATTTCTCATCTCAGTAGCTACTCTGGCTAAGTTCAACTACATCACACCGCTAAGGTTCTCTGGTCGGTTCTGTAATAATCATGGAAGCTTTGACGGCGACAACTATATCCTGGGAAGCCAAATGAGAAAGACGATAGAATCCGCCATCTTCAAAATCCACCAAGAAATGGATGATCTCAAGGCCTTAGAAGCTAATTCTTCTGCTCCACCATCTGATTCATCAGCTTCAGGATCCATGTTTAGGCATGTAGCTTTCCTTGCAGATGTTCTTTCACTGATTCAGTCAGTTCATATGGAGTTGCCTTCCTTGGAAGAAGTGGATCATCCGTTGAAGCAGAGGAACGGTGACCCCGGCGAGCATTTCATGAGGGAAGAGATCAAGAAATACATAAAGATCAAACCTAACCGGCTTGGAAAGCAGAACTTCATGGGAGCTAATGGAACGTTCACTTCGATAGGGCACGCTTGCTTCGCCATGAAGAAAGATCTAGAAGAGTATATGGACTATGACGTGGGGGAGATCTGCAACGACGACTGGAGACTAGCTCAGAAGCTTATGGTTCACGGTTGCGATCCGTTGCCTAGAAGACGGTGTTTCTCCCGTGCACCGCAGCTATATTACAAACCGTTTCCGATCAACGAGTCTTTGTGGAAGCTTCCGGATAACCGGAACGTCAGATGGGGACAGTATAAATGCAAGAACTTTACTTGTCTTGCAAGCAACACGACAGCAAGAAAAGGGTTCTTCAAATGCACTGATTGCTTCAACCTCACGCATCACGAGTTGCCGAGATGGGTTAACCGAGGAGAACTCGATCTAGAGACAAACCAAACTGCTGATTTCTCGATACAAGAAGTACTTGAAATCAAACCGGGAGAGATTAGGATCGGTTTGGACTTCAGCGTTGGCACGGGGACTTTCGCAGCGAGGATGAGAGAAAGTAACGTCACCATTGTAACAGCAACAATCAACCTAGGAGCTCCATTCAACGAGATGATCTCTCTGCGTGGTTTAGTCCCATTGTACTTAACTGTGAACCAACGGTTACCTTTCTTCGACAGCACGCTTGATATGATTCACACGACGAGGTTTCTTGATGGATGGATCGATCTGATACTTCTGGATTTCGTGCTGTTTGATTGGGACAGGGTTTTAAGACCAGGTGGGTTGTTGTGGATAGATAGTTTCTTTTGTCTGAAAGAGGATTTGGGTGATTACATGGAGGCGTTTAAAGCTTTGAGGTATAGGAGACATAAGTGGGTTGTGGTGCCTAAGAGAGATAAAGATGATAAAGAAGTTTTCTTCTCTGCTGTGTTAGAGAAACCCCCAAGACCCTTTAGATGATTCAATCATTGCCTAATGCTTTGTGTTATTGTTCTTCTTACAGATAAAAGGTGTTTTACATATCTGACATTATATTTGTAATAAAAAACACTAAGAAGATGTTATTCTCGTTCATGTATTTTAATTGATTTGTAAACCCACATGTGATTTACAAATCAAACTAAAATTTCTTAAATTACAAATCTAACGCATGGATTTTAATTAGTATTATTACTTATAAATCCAAATATTTTTAATGGGATTTCTTTGAGTAGCTTGGATTAAATAGATCTAGTAAAATTGTTTTTAATACAAGAAGAAAGTATTCTTGGAACTGCTGTTCTTTCAAATTGTTTTACATAAGTTTGGTTTTTCATTTAGTGTCAAAACGGGTCACCTCGTTGGAAGTTTATCCATCTACAAATTAACTTATTGTAAAGCTATGGAAACTATAAAGGAGTTGATGATGGTCCAAAAACCCATCAAGTTGAATGAGGAAAATTTCGGACATTACCCCTGTTCGTTTATCAAACGCCGCGTCTAACGTCCGCGTCTAACGTCCACGTCTCGGTTTAGCTATGTATTTCCGTTGCTTTAAAAACAAGATTGTAGAGAAACCATTAAGCCGATGTTAATTATAAGAGACGCATCGTTAGATTTCGGATGTTAATTGATCGCTAAAAATTTTAGCGGTAATTACGACTCACGGCGGCGACTATTTTTACAGTTACGGCTAGATTCAGTGTCTATTGCAGTTGACGCTAGATTCTTGAGGACAAAGTATTCGGAGTCGTTGACGATAGATTCAGCGTCTATCAAAAGAACATGGCTATTGGAAGGCACAAATGAGACACATCATGCGTGGAATCGATGAATCCTCTGCAGAAACCCTTTTGGTCGTTTTGTGACGCCATAAATGCTGGGAACTGCAGATAAACTATATGTATTCCATCTGTTTTATAATAAGTGTATTCTAACATTTTTTTCTTGTTATAATAAAATATCACTTTACAGTTTCAATGCAAATTATACTTACTTTCAGCTAAAAATTATTGCAAAATGCATTGATTTTATAAATAATTTTATTTATCTCAAATACTATTGGTCAAAAATATGTAATTAATAACAACTTGTATATATTTCAGCAACTTTTTTAATCCGTGTGAAAAATGTCATTGTGACACTTATTCAGAAACAGAGGAAGTATTTCTTTAAAATGTAGTCTCATAACACTATGTTTTGAGATTTTTACCTCATAATATACCCGACTTTGAAATATGTGGGATTTTAATCAAGGTTTGCTTAAAATGAAACTTTGAAGAAAATGCACGTTGTCAAGAATATGAACTCACTGCCTCCAATGCCCGAGGATGGGGATACATGGTCTGTGATGCCGAACTGGGTATTACCAACAAGATCCTTCTTAGAGTTTGTCATGTTTTCAAGGTGCTTGCTTGCTTGTTATAACCCATTTCATTGATCATCTCAACCAGACACTCACTGGAAAAAAACTGAGTACTTAGTTAGAGAGTGTTTGTCTTGTGTTGTAGGATGCTTGTGGATTCTTTGGATGCACAAATATATGAAGAGCATCATCAAACAAACCGTTGTTATCTGAGTTTGACCAAAGTAAGAAACTCGCTCTTTCTTCTGCCAAACAGATCTATCCATGTGGGTTTTGATTTTTAGTTTTGTCACATTTCTATTCATGGTTACTAGAGCTTATAGTGAAAGTATAGGCTTACCACAACGCGAGACGCAATGTCTACACTCTACATAGATCTTGGGACTGGTTTGATGTAGGAATAACCACAAACAGAAAGACCGGAGAAGGCAAATGTGGGTGAAGTGGTTTGAATACTTAACTCCGACAACAATGGACGAGGATCTTACAGAGGAAGCATGCAGACTCAGAAGACCATCGTGTGCATCACTGGCTATGGCCAAGGACGAGAGAGACCGTGTGGCCAGGTTCAATAGAGAAAGAGAAGCAAAGTATGAATGTAGAGAAAGAGGAGAAGAAGAAGAAATGTAAAGTTAAGCTGAATAGAATGAGAAGTAAAAATCATCGCCAGAAAGTCATCAGAAAAATATGTAAAACCACCACCTGAAGATGCTTAAAAGAACAGGTTAAAGATTTATTTTTCTTAGGTCATAAGATTTGTTTCGTTCATTGGTATAAAAATGTCTCAAGTCTCAATCATTTATCCTCTCTCTCTCGCATCTCTCTTCGACAGCTTTAACTCTCAGGCGGTGAGCTTAAGGAAGAAGAAAGAGAGAAGATGTAAGCTGGAAACACTGAGAAGGCTGAGTAATCGCACGTTCTTGAGATCAATCTCATCTCGGCGCAAGGACTTAAGGAACCGACAGGGAAGCTCCGACAATTTCAAACTTATGCATCCGTCTATGATGATTCTTCCAGGTTACTTTGGAGTTCCTCTTCAGCAAAACTTCTGGCATTTCTATCGAGATCTGTTCTGTTGGTTACCTGCGAACATCTGCTCGGAACCGTATGTTTCCTCCTGAGTAATTTCCTACCAACCACCACCTTTAAAGTTCCATCTCTCGTCGTGCTTCAGATCCGTCGTTCTTCTGGAAATTTCCACGGTTTTCTTAACATTGCGGCCTGGTGAATTGGTGATCGACGCTTCTGAGCTCCCCGCTGATTTCTTTAAGTCCGTTCAAGAAAAAGGGGTTGAGAGTCATCGGGAACAAAAGATGATAAAATCCAGATCTGTTGTCAGTTTCGATGACCAAGGCGGTAGTTCGAAAGATAATTCGTTATCTGGATCTGTAAATTTCTCATACGTTGGTACGGACTTAATGTGGTCTTCTCCTCTTCCGTCTCCCCTTAGAGACTGGAACGCAATTCGAAATCAGGCGGGATAGAATCAGGTGAGATCGTCATCGGACGGCGGAGGATTGATGTGTTGTTGCTTGATGAAATCGTCGGGCATGATACCGGGAAGTTGATGGACGGCTGAGATCTCTCCACGTTTGAGAAGTCATTTTGGTTTTTTTTTTTTTGGGATTTTAATGAAACAAACCCTCAACTATAGGCCCATCTGTTTTTTAACCCTTAAGTATTATAATAATGAAATAATTCCTTAACTAAAAACTGTTAGAAAATTTAACTTTCTGTCAATGGAAATGTTAAACCCAAAAACAATTGTTGTAATGCCAATTAAATGAACAAAACGACGAGGCATATGGATTTATTACAAAAAAACGGCAAGCCTTTTTTATTAAAAGCAAAATGAAGTTTGGCTGTCACTAAACCACAATAAAAAAAAACATCGGTTTGAAGACCAAGAAAAATCAGATATCAAAAACCCTAAATTTCAAAAGGTTACGGCAAGTATGATACAGGTCTCAAAATAATTGGTGTAGGCGACAAAGACAGTTTGTTAGTACGATTTCAAAGACGAGTGTTCCTTACTCACCATTCTCTGTAATCAACTAAGATTTTGAGATTTCTACTTCATCTAGGTTTAAGATGATAAGGTAAATCAAATTCATTTCTTGGTTTTTGTATGTCAACATTAGTTTCAACAAAAACTGATCTGTATCACAAAATATATGATCAAAACTTAGAAGCAAACAAAATAATAACATACTGAGCTTTTCTTTGTTTGTATGCAGGACCAGCTTTTTCGATTATATGTGGATGGATACTGGACCTTAGAAAGTTTATATATTGGTGGTGATATAAGGCGGTGCAAGGTAGAGTTCGAAAATCCAAGTTTATCAATGTTAGTTGATATGGTTCAGAATGAAGGGTTTGAAGATAATATGAAGAAGTTTTCATATTTCCCATCTGAAGAAGACAATAATCGGAAGGAATTGTCTTGTGATGTTGATGTTGTAGAAATGATTAATTGCACTCATGAGTTGGAATGTAGGAATCTATATGTTGTTAGGGATGATGATCCATATTTGGAAGATGTGCTTGTTGGAGAAGAGGAAGAGGAAGAGGAAGAAGAACCTGAAGATGAACATACTGATTTTTATCGTGATGATTATGCTGAGACTGATGATTCAGATGATGATGGCCAGAAAGTTTCTTTTTTTGTTGGTCAAGCGTTTCTCTCCAAAGAAAGTTGCAAGAAAACGATTGAGAAGTATGCTATCAAAGAGAAGGTCAATATTCGTTTTCAAAAATCTGAAAGTAAGAAAGTAGCGGCAGCATGTGTACAAGATTGTTGTAGTTGGAGGATATATGCCTCAGTAAACAGCCGGTCAACTAATATGGTTGTGAGATCATACAACTGCACTCACACTTGT
Source organism: Brassica napus (assembly GCF_020379485.1). Classification (NCBI taxonomy): domain Eukaryota; kingdom Viridiplantae; phylum Streptophyta; class Magnoliopsida; order Brassicales; family Brassicaceae; genus Brassica; species Brassica napus. The sequence goes on from NC_063435.1 coordinate 14,745,513, forward strand.
TATTCAACAGGTGTAGTCAAATTATATAGCGCACCTAAGATAGCCGCTGATTTTTTGAACGAGTTTAGGACTAATCAAAATTTGTGTGCAGATCTAGGGCTGTTCAATATGGTAAAACCGAACCGTTCCAAACCGAATCGAAATAGACAATATGGTTTGATTTTGGTATATACCATATAAACCGAATGGATATAATTTTATAAAAACCGTAGGATTTGGATATGGTTTGGTATATAACCGATTAAACCGAACAAAACCGATTAAAATTAGAAACATGTAAATATGTATCTATTTTATAACAATACATGAAATCTATTTGTTACATAAGTTAAATTTGTGTTAATAACTATTACCATAATTTAATTGTAATAAAAAAACCTTAATTTATAAAACACTTGAACTATAATTAAATAACAATACATCGTAATTCAGACATCTTATTTTCTAAGTCTTCTTTTTTTATCTTTTTGCTTTATTTTAGTATTCACTAAATTAATGTGAATATTATAAATTTGATGAACAATAATTAATGGAAAATTTTCACAACTTTTTTCTTATCTATAAACAAACAAAGCTTCGTGTTCAATCAAAAAAGCATGACTTTAATGAACACTAAATATGGAAGAGTGGAAAAACTTTTATTTCATGTTTTTGTTTTGTTTCATATTTTTATTTTCAAAATATCAAGCTTTGATTTTAATTATAGATTTGATTATTTTATTCGATGGTAGAAGCATTTTTACTTTTTTGTTCATTTATTTGAACATGTAATATATTTTTAATAAATGAATGTGTTGACAATATGACTCTAAAATTCATATAATACGATCTCAAACTAAATAATTATGTTTTTTGGTATAAAACCGAATAAACCGAAAACCGACGGTATATAAATCGAACCGAACCGAAGTAAATATGGATTTAGAATGGTAGTTATATTTTACTAGCCGAAATACCGAAAACCGAAAAAACTGAACCGATATCCGGATTGAACACCTCTATGCAGATCAGATGATGCAAAGGTTGCTAATCCAAGGTCTTCGGGTTCCTAAAACAAAATGTCAGAGTGCAAGACAAATTATGTTACACACAATTAGTGATGAATATGCTGAGCAGTTTACAAGGATGTTTGATTATGTAGAAGAGCTTCGTGAGTCAAATCCTGGTTCAACTGTGATATTAGGGACAAAAGATAAGGTTTTTGACAAGTTTTACACATGCTCTGAAGCTCAGAAAACTGGATGGAAAAGTGCATGTAGACGTGTTATTCATTTGGATGGAACATTTCTTAAAGGACGGATGAAAGGACAACTGTTAAGTGCTGTGGGAAGAGATCCAAATGACCAAATATTTATCATTGCATGGGCTATCGTTTCTGTAGAGAACAAAGTCAACTGGGAGTGGTTCATGACATTGCTTCAAGAAAATTTAGATTTAGAGCTTGGAAATGGACTTGCACTATCATCGGATCAGCAAAAAGGGCTTCAAAGGTGTCCTTCCTTACGCAGAGCATAGAATGTGTGCTAGACATATATGGTCCAACTTGAGGAAAAGACACGGTGAGTCAGGAAATCTGCATGGTTTATTTTGGAAGTGTGCAAGAGCATACAATAAGCAAGTTTTTGACAGAAGACTTGAGAAGATGAAGAGTGCAAGACCTGAGGCTTATGAAGAAGTGAAGAGAAGCGGGTTCTAACTGGTCAAGGTATTAAAATTCAAGTTTATTTTTCTGCCATTTATTTGTTTCATAAGTGTTTCACTTCTCTAACCATAATCTGTTTTTTTTTTCTTATTGTAGAGCATTTTTTTAATGATTTTACAAAGTCTGCTGCTGTAGAAAACAATTATAGTGAGTCATATAATGCTGTGTTAAAAGACGCTCGACGCAAACCAGTGATCGCATTACTAGAGGCCATAAGAAGACATGTTATGTCCAGTAATTTGCTAAAGATTAAAGAGATGCATAATGCTACAGGGCTGATCACACCGAAGGCAAAATCAGTTATAGAAAAGCGAAAAAAGAATCTTAAGTGGTGTTATCCACTTGCTTCAGGAAGAGGTTGGTATGAGGTGGACCATGGGAGAAATAAGTATCGGGTTTATGTTCGAGGTGATGTTTCTTGTACTTGCAGAGCGTATGATGTGAGTGGTATACCGTGTTGCCATATAATGTCTGCTATGTGGACTGAATATGGAGAAACAAAGCTACCAGAAACTGTTGTCTCTGATTGGTATTCAGTTGAGAAGTGGAAACAATGTTATAGTTCACGGCTTCGTCATGTGAATGGAATGCAATTGTGGAAAACTCACACTGATGTTGTAGTTATGCCTCCTCCGGACAGGATCATGCCAGGAAGACCAAAGAACAATGATAGAATCCGTGAGCCAGCTGAAGCTCTTCCATCCCAGGTTCTATCTACACGTGAAAAAATTCAAATGGTATTTGCATTTACTACACATTTACTCTGTTTTACACTGAGTAGTATCAATTGACATTATCATCTTCTGGTCTCTATTTGCGTTTACAGACCTGCAGTAATTGTCAAGAAGTCGGACACAATATACGCTCATGCAAGCATGAAGCCGTGTCTAAACCACCTAAGAGACCTCAAGGAAGACCGAGCAAAAAGCATAAGATAATGGTAGAAGAAGACGTTATCACTCAGCCAACACAATCCTCCATAGTTTCTTAGAAGATGATACAAACGTTTCTTTTCTTACGTTATGCCTTTTGATGATGTCAGTTTGTCTTGGTGAAACTATGTTACACTTTATGATGCTCTGTTTTTTTTGGTATACAATGTGATGTTCTGTTTTAATGATAAAATTATGCTAGTTTGATCTATGTTGTTGATAAAACAAAAGATAATGGTTTAAGGAGATGTTTTTTAAATGAGAATATTTAGTTTTATAACTCGTTTTCAGCTTATTCAAGTTCAATAGTTTTATTAATCTTATAAAAAATTGAAAGTTTGTTCGTAGAAACTAAGGAATGACAATGATAATGCTTGTTCACGTTCAAGTCTTAAATTTAAGAATTAAAGATTTTTTTTCTTAGGTTAGTTGTGATCATGTCCGTCTCAAACATATAATGGGCCATGTGCTATACAAATTTTGAGGCTCATTTCTTCATACAAATATGCTTGGTTGTGATGATGATTGTCGCACACTCTGTTTTCTGAAAGTGTGTGTGTGTGTTTTTTTTTTGGTAATCGTGTGTTTTTTTTTACTAAAGATTAAGACACCTTGTTGTTTTACTTGTAGAATTTTGACAACATGTTGTTTTGTTACAATAAAACAACACTTTCTTATTGTTGACGGAAGCTGTCTAGGGATTAAACGTTCTTAAAAGTAAAGGGTTAATTATACTAACAGACTTTAGTTCAGAGGTTGTCTTATTGGATGACCGGCTAGGTTCAGGGTTTGTTTTATTAAATTCCCTTTTTTTTTTGGTCAAAGTCATTTTGGTTTCTTAAAGCACACATCTTGGGCACCTGCACTGCACCCCACCCCTAAATCATACGTCGTCGTAAGGAATTTCCAGCGATTATTAGTCTTCTTAACAAATTCTAAAATTTCTTGTTGCTGCTATGAAACATAAAATTTCTTCTTGTTGCTAAGAAACATAAAGTTCATTTCTTTTTGTCAAATCATTTCGTTTGTGAACTCTGAATAATTTGTTTCAGTATGAGTGAGAAGAGATATCATATATCATGACTCTCTATTTATTCGTCTTAAGAACAAACCATATATTTTTTAAGCAAAAAAAAACCCCATATATTTTTGAATTTGTTAACTGCAGCCTTTTTCCGAAACAAGTACTTAGGTTGAAGCAATCATGATATCTTTACTTGCCTATGGTGTATCGTTCTTTCATGCATGTTTTTATCATCTTCACCAGCTGAACTGGGGTCAACTTTTAAATAGATTTCATTGCCAGTGGATCTAAGATAATAGTTTCAGACTACACAAGATACATTGTTGAAACAGGGAGATTGTACAATAATCACATTACAAGAAAATTCCAGATATAAAGATGGTTTATTTTATTATTTAAAAAAGAATCTATTCGGTCCCAGCGATCTTCTTCTTCAAGGAATCAATATCCTCAGCCAGTTCCTTTCTACTTGACTGAAACAAAGATGAACAGATATAATTTGATTAATGTCAGATCATTGATGCTTTTATAGATTTTATAACCTTAGTCGCAGCTATGTTACCTTGAAGAGGAGGTATCTGTAGACGAACCATCCTGTGTAGCCGAGACCAACAAGTTCCATAACTTTGGGAAGCTACACTCGAAACAAACAAACATCAGTCGGGTCAAACCCATTACACTTTCTGATATCTACAACTAAAAGTTTTTTTTTTTAAAAAGGATTGTATTGTTACCAGAGGAACAGAGTTGATGGCACCAACAACAATGGAAGATAACCAAACAGCAACAATGGCTCCTCCTCCATATATTATTACAGTCGACTTGTTCTCAAGACCATCCCACTGCACCAAAACCGATAATCAAAACAAAACACAAAGCCAATCCAACTCAGTTCAAGCAATGGCTTCTTACCTTTTCCTTCAAGTCTGTGAAGAGTTCGTTGGTGTCAATGGACGTTGAGGTCTCATCTGATGAAGAAGCTCTCATCTTCATCAATTCACCCTTCTGCGAACCATTACCTGCGATTTAAACCGTACAAGATCTATTAAACCAAGATTATATTATAAAACCGAGCTTAATTTTGAATTTAAACCACTATACCGAACCTGAAACTAGCTTCGGCGGAACAGTGAAAGAGGATCGGCCAAAAGAGCGAGGAGGCAGCGGAGGAAGGTAAGGAACGGCGGAGAAGCGGTCGGAGACGGAGGTGACACGTGGAATCATCACTGCCACAGAGGACGAAGCTGCTACTGTCATCGCCATCGAAACACACCAGATAATCTATTCTTCTTCTTCTTCACACTCGATTTTCTTTTCAGCTGCGCTTTTTTGACTAGACAAGGTTTCGTATAGCAACACGTGGACGTTCCTTGTGGTCTTATTGGTTGCTGCTCTTATCTTTAGAAAATCCAACTGAGTGGTGTTTATAGAATGCAAGGTTTAAGGCCCATTTATAATATGGATCCATTATACAAACCATTGTATAATCCAACTCTTTTGTCGTATCCTCTCTATGTCTAGTCTAGGTGAGGGAACATATGAAGAACATGCATACATGGAAAAAGGATCATTCAAACCGTTGATCTTGTCTTACGATAATTACGACTTATGCGGATGATACGAAAACTATGGGGATGACTGGAAGGAGCTGTAAAAATAAAACTGTAGATTTTTGTTTTTTGTAGTTGTAGATAATTTTGGTGTAGAATATCAGCCGTAGGTTTAAAAAGATTAACATATAAATTTTTTTAAGCAAAAATAAGTGTTGTAGATTTATGGTTTTTCACGGCTAATAATAAATAAAAAAGAAAGAAATTTTTTTTCACAAACCGAGGTGCATTCTGGACAAAAATACTTTTCTTCTTTGTTGATGGGTACTTTGTGTTCTGGTTGAAATAATGTTTAGTTAGTAGACAATTTAGTTTGTACGAGTTATTATAGAAAAGTGAGTTTTTTTATTTCATTCTATTTTCAACATCTTTTATTCTTCTTTATTTCATATATCTAATATATAAATAAATACATATATATGTATGTATATAAAATTAAATATATGTGTGTTTCTTTTTATTTTGAAATCCATATTAATATATTTTGATAATTTAATTTTTTTAGTTTATGACCACATCAACATGAATAACATAATATATGAATTGTGGATATGTATTTTATTAGCACTTGTGGATAAGCTTTAACAAACAAACTGTGGACAGAGCAATGTGGATGGCTAAACATATTTGATTATATGCAATCAAACTTGTGTATACAACTTTTTTACAATCATGTATTTCTCTGCTTTTTTTTATTTAAACCAAAAAGAAGTATAAACAATGACTTTAATCTTAAAAGTGGTTTTGTGGATGAAGATTCGACATACTATGGACAAAGTCTTGTGGATGAGGTTTTGTGGACACAACAAAAGGATATCAATTAGAATCATGCCCACGAAGACAATAGACATGTAAAATTGAAAAGCCGATGAAGTTAGTGTCCACCAAAACTTAGTAACACAAAAAGATTAAAACTTTGGCAAAGATTAAAGCTTACTTCCCGATGAAATCACATGCTTCACGATTTCATGAAAGATCAAGAACTCGTCGATTAATCCGCTGCCGCCGCCGTCAAACAAGCTCTTGTTGGTGGATATTTAAGAGAGAGTGGAGTTGACACGAAAAATCGATCGAGAGAGGAGACAGAAGATATTTTAGCATAGGATTAAGGTTAGTGATAAGGGTTCTTGTTCTTCATCTGGTAGAATAGAAACAAAAGATAATGGAATTAGGGTTAGTGATTTGGGAACACAATTGGGAAAGTAGGCTTTCTCAATTTAATTTTTAAAATTTAAAACATTAATTAAAAGCATGATTAGTTAGAATAATAATTAATGAGAGATTTTGACAAAAAAGAAAGTAACGAGAGAGGAGAGAGGAGAGCAACACAAAAAACAAGAGAGGATAGAGTAGTGTTTCAAGGGTATATTGGACAATGAACAACTCAAAAGTGTGTGATAAGTGGAATATGTCTTTGAATGATATTAGAAAGTCAAAATGTGTCTATAGATGTAATTTTTTCTTTTCAAAAATCTTTACAAAGCATGATTGACAAAAATGTGAACTGTAAAAATAATTTAGGCTGTAAAAAGATCTTATAATCACTTGTAAAGCACTTGTCAATCAACCCATATATGAATATAAAGGAGGAATTCGAACAAGGAACCTTAAAATACTAATCTTATCAAAAAAAATTTAACCACATTAATCTTATCAATTTAAGTTGGCAAAAACGGATTGAAGTCATCTTTTTTTTTTCTTTGACAACACGGATTGAAGTCTATAATCCACATCTATATTCATTTCTATATTTTTTTTCTAAAACAAAAAATTTTTAGCACATTTTTGGAGTATTTATATATTCATATATATATATATATATTATGTTTACCATCGCTCGATTTTAGAGTATTTTATTTTCCTCTTGACTGCATCCACATTCAAAAAGAAATGTGCTAAAACAAACCCCACTTAAAAAAAAAAAACCCCCACTAAAACCGAGCGATGGTACAGCTCTTCCTCACCTCATGCTTCCCTAGTGCTTTCAACGACTAACCAATACTCAATTTTATCCTTTTTGGATAGAAATGTAATTATGTAAATATAATTAACATGGCAACGAAGGTTTGGTTACAAATGAATTTGAAATCCCATTTGCTATATAGCTAATACGATCCTAATTAAGAGCTTCAAAAAGTTTTTTTTTTTTTTTGGAAAACCCCATAGCATCAAATATAATTCAAAGCTTGGCTAACTAGAACGAATCTAAAAAAGTACAAAGAAGCAACAAACTGCAGCATTAAATTTTGTTAAGGTTGACGCACTAGTTGCTGAGACCATGACTCTGAGGTCAAAACTACGCCAACTGAACGATGAGTCTGAGAAACTACGGCTGGGGAACGAAGCTTTATTGGTAACAGTTTACGCAAACATATCACTTATATACGTACTGCAAGTAATCTACTTGTAGTGGAAAGTCAGCTAGCCGCTTGCTTAGATTTGTAGCTCTCTATATTCCGAGCAGAAATTGATCTAATATCATCCTTGAGCAGAAAAGATTCCTGAGTGCGATCTGATCTGTAACCACTTGACTGGTGATGATAGATAGGTTTAGTTATATTTTCTAAGCGAATGGACTAGAGACAAGGGGACGTAGTAGTTTATGGTGGCTTTAATTAGAGTACTTTTCATGTGATTTGTGTAAATTTTTCCAAACTTATTCTGTTTACCATTCTATAAGGGGATGGATAGCAAATCTATTTTTATTCATTTCTTTATTTTTATTTCAAAATAGAATAAAGTTTTAACGTATAATTCATTTTAGTTAAGAAGTTATTTTATTAAAAAAAATACATTAGACTTATCTAAAGCGTATTAATTATTTATATAAGACGTTATTTTATTTTGAAGAAAAATTGAGTGATACGAGATGTTAGTTTTATTATGTATATCATTTAATATATATATATATATATATATATCAACGTGCTTCCCTCAACCGGTAACGTGAGCCTGTTTGTGTTACACTGCAAGTTACTTGTGAAAACATTGAGCAGTTCAAGTTCCAGAGAGCCAAAGGGCACGTCAGGTTAATAATTTCAGTAAGTGGCCAAAGTGTCGGAAAATATTTGTTGTTCTTTATGTTGGTTGTTGGTAGGATTACGTACAATCATTTATTTGTATTTTATAGACGAACGATCATATAAAAATTTTAAATAATCAAATGATGAAAGAGTCATTTTGTGACTATAGTTGATATACACGGAGAAGAACAGAGATCACACAAGTCCTACGCATTCCATGGCCGCGGCAGAGATGTTTCTTAAACCGGTGCTTCAGAAACCACCCGGCTACCATGAGCTTCACGCGCCTCCTGAAACTCCAAACGCATTATCATCTTCATCCACGCTTCGTCGCCGGCCACCTAAGTATATGATCCCGCCGTCCTTTTATCCGGATAAGAAGAAAAAGTGGAGTCGTTGCCGCGTCTTTTGCTGCTGCTTCTGCATCACCGTCGCAATATTCATCCTCCTCCTTATCATCGCCGTCTCCGTCTTCTTCCTATGGTACAGCCCGAGACTCCCCGTCGTACGACTCGCCTCCTTCCGCGTCAGCAACTTCAACTTTTCCAACGGGAAACCCCGCGACGGTTTGTCGCACTTGACGGCGGACGCTTCGGCGAGGCTCGATTTCAGAAACCCCAATGGGAAGCTACGGTACTATTACGGCGACGCTGACGTGGCGGTGATCGTAGGAGATGGCGATTACGAGACGAGTCTAGGGTCAACGAAAGTCAAAGGGTTTGTGCAAAAGCCGGGGAATCGGACGGTTGTGATCGTTCCGGTTAAAGTGAAGAGAGAAGAGGTGGATGATCCGACGGTTAAACTGCTTCGAGCGGAGATGAAGAGTAAGAAGTTGGTGGTGAAGGTGACAGCTAAAACGAAGCTGGGATTGGCTGTGGGAAGGCGTAAGATTCTTACGGTGGGGATTACTCTCAGATGCGGTGGCGTGACGTTACAGAACCTGGATAAACAGATGGCTAAATGCACCATCAAAATGCTTAAATGGTACGTACAACTACTACTACCTTGATTAATGATTAGTGTACATAAATAAATAAATTATTTAAATCGCAGGATTAAGTTGCACTCATAAGCAATGATCATGATGATGGATATCATTTTTCATCAAAGATTCATCAGAACGTTATACGACTCGAAGTGTTCAGGCTTCACGAAAGTGTCACAGTATCTGATTTTTGTTGTCCTTATTGTTTTTTACTGAAAGATTGCATATAAATGATTTGTGATCCAATATTAAACCATTCGTTATCATTTTAATTTCGATTGATTATAAATATGTATCTCAGGAGGAATATAAATGTATTCACACATTCGTGTACGTGTGTTCGTGTTCAGAGTTATTCAGACATAACTAACCCTGCCACATGCTTAGCAAAATAAAGGTACGTCCTGTTTCGTGCTTTACAATTCTATGACACCATATGCCGTTTTATCAAGAAAAGACGGTACACATTTCCTCGATAGGTTACTAAAACGGCATGCACTCTTCAAAAACACACGAATTATTCAACTAATCCACAAGTTACTAAGAGTCATAAAAATAATGGAAATTTAAGACGCAACCAAAACCTGTAAACACAAACTCAGTAGTAGCAAATAGGTTTTGCTATCTATAGTTGGCCTCTCACTTATTTGATTCAGAAGAACACTCTATCTATAAATAGAAAGAAAGAACGAAAAAAAAAGATGAAATAGAACCCTATAGCCTTTCATCCCTTCAACGGATGCTGGCAGGAGATTCAAATAAAAGCACCTAAGTTTCGAGCTTCTCTTCTGTCTCCTAGGCTACAAAAGTAGAAAGTGTGCTCTCTTCTTGAAGATATCATCAAACTGACTCAGTCTGATATCCTAAACTCAACTCCTAAAACGTCTTTCACCATCTCATATGTCACAAATGTCAATATTACTAATTATAAATGTAAGTTAATTCATTAAAGGTGTCAGTGTAATCAACCATCGTGAGAGTTAACGTAAAAGCGACACATAGGAAACTGACTTCTCAAATAATATTATAGAGATAGTTTTTTTTTAAATATTTCACCTAGAAGCAAGTTGCTCCAACTTTGTTTTTGTTTTAATAGTATTAATATATTTATATTACATATAATGTACACATTAGAGCTCTTATAAAACTTAACTAGATTTTAATCCGCACACCCGTGCGGATAACATTTCATTTATAGATATAAAATTTTATATTATTTTGTATAGAATAATTTATGATAATATATTACTGTCATTTTTAAAATAACTTAATAGATGATATATAGTTCTAAATATTAAAATTTAACATATGTTAACAACTTTATTTTTTGTAAAAATTATTACATAATTTATGAATATTAATCATTTTAAAAGGTGAATGATATTTAGTCACTTTAAACGGTGAATGATATTTTATTTATTTATCTTAATTAAATTATTTTTCAAAGTATATTGGTTTACCAATTCAACATAATTTTAATATGTTTGCACAAAAAAAACATAATTTTAATATGTAATTCATAAATTACTTCTATTTTAATATAATGTAGAATATACCTATACAATTTATAAAATTAGCATATAATTTAATTATTTGGTTTATGATAAAAATTTAATTAAAATTAATTTATAATAATATTATACTACTAATTGCGAAATTAATCAGTGCATTAATTAAAAGAATTTTAAAAAGATTTTGTTAGATTTTTTCTCAACATATTTTGTTGTTCCTAAAAATAAAATTTAAATTTATAGTTAAAAATAGATTTATTATTAATATCCTTATAATTATTTAGAAATATTATACATTAAATAAACTAATGTAAACAATAAAAAATTATTTGAATTTATGGATCTAGATTTCTAGTATGACTATTTTGTAGTAGATAAAAATGGTACTTTTTTTTTAATAGATAAGATATATTATTAATTCTATCAGCTTAAGTGTGTGATCTAGTAGGATCATATAATATCACCAATGAATTCATGATTGTAACTAGTTTTTAGTAAAACATTGTAACCACCTAATATTGTAGGATTATCAAACTTCAACACTATGACGTTAACAAGAGCAAGTACAAACGACACTCTTGAGAATTCAGAGATTTTTCTGCTATGGTCGATAGAAACACTAGCAAAACATAGCAAATTTAGATTTTTGACTTACTGTGAGTTTTTGTTAAGTTTTTTCGCCAGATCCATAATCAATTGTTTTTTTTTTGAAAAAAGCAATAATCAATTGTTTTAATTACAACTAGATTTTGACCCGTGCAACTGCACGGGTGTTTGTTTTCACTTTTTTATAAATAAATTATTGTTTTAGAACATAAGTGGTATATATTTTTAATGTTAATCATATACTTAAATATTTATATAACTATTTCAAATACAATAATTTTATAATTTACATGTTATAATTAATTAATTGTTTAAACCTTATGTATTTGCCACTTCTTATTATATATTTATCTTATTGTATTTGCATTTAGTTATTAAGCAAATTAATATATTCATGAAAAAATATATTTAAAAAATATTTTGTATATAATTTAGGATAAATTCTGACCCGTATTTCAAAACTGGTTTTCTTTTTACCAATATTTTTATGCTTATTCATTTTAGATCATTTATTATTGTATATATAAAATTGTAAGATATGTTAATTTTTAGACATGTTATATAGTTTGTTAATTTTTAGCCGTTCTATCATCATATTATATTTTAAATAAATAGTTTATATTTATGAAGATAAAATTTATAAATTTATCAATTGAATATAATTTATCATATTTATTTTAGTATAATAATTATATTTTAACATGATCATGACTATAAAAGTAGATAAAATATGATATAATTTATTTATTTTCATTTCTAAACGATAACTTAAAATACATCAAGTTATTGTTTAAATATTTTTACACAGATTTATTAAAAAATTTAAAATATAATATATAAATATATATTATATTTAAAATGAAAATATATTATGATTAAAGTAGTTACAAAGATTTTATATTATTAACTTTATAGAAATACATGTTAATTTTTATACATGTATTATATAGTTTGATAATGTTAACCCATCTTACCAACATATTAAATTTTATTTTTGAACATAAATATTTTATAATTACGAAAATAAAATATATAAATATATAAATTTAATACAATTTTATTATATTTAGCTCAATATAATAATTTTATTTAGCTCAATATAATAATTTTATTTTAATATGATTGATTATGATTATATAATAAATAAAATACTATAGATTTTTTTATTTTTCATTTTATATAACTGAATATATTAATGTATAATAATATTTTAAACTAATTTCAAAATTAGTGAAAATATTTAAATATAATTTTGAAAATGAAGATCTTGTAAAAATCTTTTCAAACAGATTTGTTAGACTCTTAAAATAAATATATTTATATTTAAAATGAAAAGATATCAAAAGATATTATGATTAAAATATTTTAAAAATTCTATTTATTATTAGTTTAAATTAAAATGTAGTATGAATTTCTATGAATAGGTCCATTAGGTCCATTTTTAAAATAATCACACATGAATCAAGGTTGTGACTTCTGTTTTAATATATAAGATATCTCAAGTCTCAAACACCATAAACAGAAGAAGCCATATTTTAGATAATAGATACTTTAAAATCTTCTAAAGTTAATTGATATCGTTCAAATGATACATTTTTAGCTAACCCCTTTTTTTTTTTTAGCTAACCCCATTTTAACCATAGTATTTTTAGTTTTAAACACAAATTAAAGGTTTAGTAATATATAGGGGTTGTGAGATCGTAATAATACACACAAGAACCCTCAATATAAAGCCTTTACTTAGCACCTTATCAGTTCAAATGATACAAGATATAAACGTTAATCACACAAGTTACAACCACAAAGAATAAAAAATATTTAAAAAAATAAAAACAGTTCTTGAAACTTTGAATCAATGGAGGAATCAAAAGCGCCTCACGTTGTGATGATACCGAGTCCTGGAATGGGCCACCTCATCCCATTCGTCGAGTTAGCTAAACGACTCGTCCACAACCATGGCTTCACCGTAACCTTCGTCGTGGTTGGCGAAGGTCCACCGTCAAAAGCTCAGAGAACCGTCCTCGACTCTCTCCCTTCTTCAATCTCCTCCGTCTTTCTCCCTCCCACCGATCTTACCGATATCCCGTCAACGGCTCGCATTGCAACTCGCATTTCTCTCACCGTGACCCGTTCGAACCCGGAGCTCCGTAAAGTCTTCAACTCTTTCACGGCGGATGGTCGTTTGCCGACGGCGCTCATCGTCGATTTGTTTGGAACGGATGCTTTCGACGTCGCCTCAGAGTTTCAAGTGTCACCGTATCTTTTCTACCCATCAACGGCCAACGTCTTGTCGTTTTTCCTAAATTTGCCTAAACTTGACGAAACGGTGTCGTGTGAGTTTAGGGAATTAACCGAACCGGTTAAGCTTCCTGGATGTGTACCGGTCTTTGGTAAAGATTTCCTCGAGACAGCTCAAGACCGGAAAAACGACGGATACAAATGGCTATTACACAACACCAAGAGGTATAAAGAAGCCAAAGGGATTCTTGTGAATACCTTCGACGAGCTAGAGCCAAATGCTATAAAGGCCTTGCAAGAACCTGGTCTTGATAAACCACCTGTTTATCCGGTTGGACCGTTGGTTAACATTGGTAAGCGTGAGGGTGACCAGAGTGAAGAGTCTGAATGCTTAAAGTGGTTGGACAACCAACCATTCGGTTCGGTTTTGTATGTGTCCTTCGGTAGTGGCGGTACACTCTCATGTGAGCAGCTTAATGAGCTTGCTCTTGGTCTTGCAGATAGTAAGCAACGGTTTCTTTGGGTCATACGAAGTCCGAGTGGGGTTGCTAATTCTTCGTATTTTGATTCACATAGCCATACTGATCCATTAACATTTTTACCATCCGGATATTTAGCTCGCACCAAAGACAGAGGTTTCGTGATCGCCTCTTGGGCTCCACAAGCCCAAATTTTAGCCCATTCATCCACAGGAGGATTTCTTACTCATTGTGGATGGAATTCAACTATGGAAAGTATAGTAAATGGTGTTCCACTTATTGCATGGCCATTATACGCTGAGCAAAAAATGAATGCGATTTTGTTGACGGAAGATATCCATGTGGCGCTTAGAGCCCGTGCAGGGGTTGATGGGCTGGTGATGAGAGAAGAGGTGGCTAGAGTGGTGAAGGGATTAATGGAAGGTGAAGAAGGTAAAGGAATGATGGAAGGTGATGAAGGTAAAAGAGTGAGGAATAAGATGACAAAACTGAAGGAAGGAGCTTGTAGAGTGATGAAGGATGATGGGTCATTTACAAAGGCTCTTAGTCAGTTAGTCTTGTAAATGAAAAGAGAGCTAGAGCAAAACGGTAAGCATTCAAATAATCTTATATTTATACTTTTATTAAAATATGCAAGTGATTTGCCTCTAGTTTCAGTCTTGATTGTTTTTATGAATGTATGTGTGTGTCAGTGTGTGTGTTTTTTTTGCGGTGGTCTTGTTAGTTGACATAGACCCTATCTTTAAACCACTTGTAATATCAGAACCCAGGATGAGTTGCTCGGCGGTACCATTACCGGCTGGGTATATGATAAGTGTACAGTTTGTAAATATTATTGTATGTTCTCTTACCGCAATATATATATACTCTTTTACGTTTCAAAGCAGACCAAACTGGTTTGTAACTTTATCAGTATTACAATATCTGTAGTAGTTGATTCGATTTTATGTCGATATTATTCTACTATGTAACCAAAATATAATTGATTGGAAAAAAGAGGTATGTAATGAAATAGTATGATTACGAAAAAAATATATTATTTTGTCACAACTATGACTTGTCATATTCTATAACATTTATTTCAGTATAATCTTTAAGGCGTTTGGTAAATAATTTACTTGTAAATCTTTATACACCGTTTCTTAAGCTTGTAGACTATATTTGCACGATAAGAGTGTGTGGCGGCCACTTGCCAAGCCTTAACCTATCGTCATTTGGACACTGATAAGAGTTGCCCGAGATGCATGCGCAGTAGAAACAAACGATTAGTCATCTCATTTTAAGTGCTTTGTCCTTCAAATTTGGGCTCTTTTTGACTTCTCATCCCTTTCGGATTTTTTCCTAGTACTTTTTTTATATCAAAGCATGAACTTTTTATATTAGAAGACAAAATGGTTGGGCATCCCAGATCCATAGTAGAATAATAACTTCCCTTGGATTTTATGATGCATTTGAAAACCGATGAATGATAAAATTTTCAATTAGAAAAGAAATATCCCCATTTAATACCCTTCAATTAGCATCTCTAGAAGTGGAAAATTGGAGGATTGCAAAACAAAAAGAATATGAGGAAGAAGTGGACAAAGAGCACATCCCTCGGAGGCAGAAGCCACATTAGCTGATATAATTGGAGTTAGGACTATACTCTTAAAAATATAGAGCATGCTCATGAAAAATCGAGCTGAGCTCAGCCAGTTCAAAAGCTATAATTCATTTTGACACTTCAATATATCACTTATACGTAGCAGACAATAAACAGTTTGGAGAAAAAAAAGAGAAAAAGGAAAGAAAATAATCTAGCTCGATTTGATACATTGGTATGTACATCTGTTTTCTCAAATTTACCATCCACGCATTTAATCCTCCATCGCCAATGACAAATCGAACAAGACTTTATGAAGATAGTCCTAACTCCAATTATATCAGCTAATTTGGGTATACCTGAAATACTCGTACTTTTAATTTAAATATTCAAACCCAACCAATTTGAAAAATTGTCCAAATGGGTATTAAAATTCTAAACCAAAATACCATAAAATCTAAAATATTTGATATGAACCCGGTTGGATAACATCTACGAAAAAAACCACAAGTTTAAGGTGACGTGGCATAGCTCTGAGGCGATATTTTGGCGATTAGGGTTTCAAGGTGGTTTCTTCTCCAAGGCATCTTGCCGGCGCCGCCAAAGGTGCTCCGATGGAGGCTCCGGCTAATTCCGTCTCGTCTGAGATAGGCTCTCCGCCTAGTTCAACTCCGGTTCCTTCTAAAGGCAATTGGGTTCGAGCGGTCCAAGGTGAACAGAAAGGTCTGAAGAAGTACGAGGTTAACGTGGTGATGAAGGATGGAGTGGGATCGATCATGGTTCCTGACGAAGTGAAGGATGCATCTCCCTTATGGGATGAATTTCTTATGGGAAAGTTTCTGGACAAAGCGCCTCACATCGCTAAAGTCCATGCTATAGTGAATAAGATTTGGGGTTTGGGAGATAAAACACAGATGGTGGAGGTGTATATTATCAACTCGAACACTATGAAGTTTAGGGTTCCAAACTCTTCAACGAGGAAACACATCCTTCGGCGGGGTATGTGGAATTTGGCTGGTATTCCAGTGGTTATGTCTAACTGGTCTCCTTTCATTGAGGAGGATCAACCAGAAGAGAAATCCATCCCGTTATGGGTACATCTCAAACATGTCCCAATGAATATGGTATCCTGGAAGGGTTTGAGTTTGATAACAAGTCCAGTGGGAGTTCCTGTTAGGCTCCATCCGGAAACCGCACAATGTATTAATTTGAAGTTGCCAAGAATATTTGTGAATGCTGATCTCACAAAAGAACTTCCTAAATCGATGAGTTTCAACCTCAACGGTAAAGAGACTCTTGTCGAATATGTATACCCTTGGCTCCCCTCGAGGTGCTCTAACTGTATGAAGTGGGGCCATCTGGAGCAAGCATGTTTGGCTCCAAAGAAGGTTTTGGAAGAAAAAACAAATCCAGAGGTGGAAGAACAAACAAATGTAGAGGTGGAAGATGGTGAAATTGTGGGTTCATCAATTAATGAGATTGATCACTTGGTGAAACAAGCTGATCCGCAGGGTACGGAGGTTCCTGTTGCAGATCAGTCAAAGGATAAGGAAGCAGAGCAGAGTATGGAGTCTGGTGGGGAGAATGATAGGACTCGGGTGTTGGATGTGGAAGTAGAGGAAAATATGGGTTTCACAGAAGTAATAGTGAGGAACCAATCAGCAGAAGAGATTACCCCAAAGGAGTTGGAGTGGTCTGATGTGTCCCCAGGAAAGCTAGTAGATCACCTAAGAAGATGACAGAGCCTGAACAGGTCTTGACTACTTCAAGATTCTCGGTTCTTGCTTCAACAGAGGAGGAAGAGGAGGTTGATGCAGATACCGTCCAGGAGGGGACTGCAGATTCCGTTCAGGAAGGTTCTGAGAATGCTGACAACCCTATGACAGTAGATACGCTGAGGAAGACTAATCAAACAAGAGAGAAGGACCAAACTGCGATTATCATGCGGCAGTCTCTACCAAGAGACTCTAAAGATAAGCACAGGTTTCTATCTGACCCGAGTGCTCAGAAAGCCAAGGAGGGCGCACCTCTGGCTTCGAGCAAAAAGTCCACTCGCAAAAATAATTAATGTCTGGTTTCTTCTGGAACATCAGAGGACTCAATAAAAAAACTAAACACTCTGTAGTTCGAGAATGGATCAGAAAGGGATCGTTCCAGTTTGGCTGTCTACTGGAGACGAAAGTAAAGGAAGCAAAAGCAAATCGTCTTGCTGAATCAATTTTTGGAGACTGGTCTTTCCTGTCTAATTATGAAAATAATAGATTGGGAAGGATTTGGATTGTCTGGAGTCCGAAGGTTAGAGTGACTCCTTGTTTTAAGAGTGGCCAAGTAATCACTTGTGCCATCTTACTGGATGGTATGGCTGAAGAAATATTTTGTTCTTTTGTTTATGCTGCTAACACAATGGAAGAGAGAAGGGAGCTATGGCAGGATCTGAAATCACATCAGGACTCGCCTATGATAAGGAACAAGCCATGGTTGGTTTTTGGAGATTTTAATGAGATATTGGATGAAGAAGAGCACTCATGGAATGAGGACATGTCGTTGGTGTCAAATGGGATGAGAGAATTTCAAAGCATGGCCAACTATTGCTCGCTTATTGACATGTCTTATCAAGGTCTCAAGCTCACTTGGAGCAATAAAAGGGACAATGACTTGATTTGCAAGAAACTGGATCGTACCTTGATGAATGATTCATGGTTGCATAAGTTCCCTCAAGCTTATTGTGTCTTTGAGGCGGGAGGTTGCTCTGATCATATGCGCTGTAGGATTGTGATCCAGGAGGGGGTGGCTAAAGTTCGAAAACCTTTTAAATTTATTAATGCTATTGCTGAGTTCCCGGAGTTCCTTCCTTTGGTTAAAGAATTTTGGGCTACTACGGATCCTCTCTTTAACTCTACTTCTGCTTTGCACCGCCTGTCAAAGAAGCTGAAGCTGATGAAACCTCTTCTGCGGCAGCTGAGCAAAGATCATATTGGGGAAATAGAAAAGAAAACAAAGGTGGCTTGGGGTATCCTATGTGATCGCCAAAATACTACTATGCTCAACCCAACACAAGAGAATATGAAAGAGGAGTCACTAGCCTACGATCGGTGGAACTTTCTTTCTACTCTTGAAGAGAAAGTTCTTAGTCAAAAGGCAAAAGTTCATTGGTTGGGCATTGGAGACGGCAACAATACGCAATTTCATAGAGCAGCCAGGGTTAGAGAGGTTCGTAACGCGATCAGAGAGATCCATAAAGAAGATGGTACAATAGCAAAACATCAAGAAGAAATTAAGGTGGAGGCAGTGAGGCATTTTTCTCTGTTCCTATCGCACAAGCCGGAGGATTTCATAGGCATACCAGAAGCAGAACTTAAACAACTTTTGGGGTTTGAATGTGAAGAAACAGATATGCGGTTTTTAGACAGGGAAGTATCAGAGGAGGAGATTACAAAAGTTTTATTTGCAATGGCAGCCAACAAGTCCCCAGGACCTGATGGGTTTACTTGCGAATTCTATAAATCAGCCTGGCCGGTTATTGGAAAAGACTTCGTTGTAGCAGTTCAGTCTTTCTTCACAAGAGGCTTTCTACCCAAAGGAATAAACTCAACTATCTTAGCCCTTGTACCAAAGAAAGATGAAGCAACAAAAATGGGAGATTACAGACCCATCTCATGTTGTAACGTCTTATACAAGGTACTTTCAAAGATTTTGGCGAACAGGTTGAAAAAGATACTCCCCAAGTTCATCTCAACGAATCAGTCAGCGTTTGTCAAAGACCGTTTGATCATGGAGAATGTTTTGCTAGCTTCTGAGCTTGTCAAGAGCTACCACAAGCCAACAATATCATCTAGATGTGCGGTAAAGATCGATATCTCAAAGGCTTTCGATTCAGTTCAGTGGCCTTTTCTGCTGTCTATACTCTCTGCAATAAATCTCCCGGAAAAATTTGTTCTTTGGGTGAAGAAGTGCATTGAATTGGCCTCCTTTTCAGTCCAGATCAATGGAGAACTGGCCGGTTACTTTAATAGTTCCAGAGGGCTTCGTCAAGGATGTTCTCTCTCCCCATATCTGTTTGTTATCTGTATGGAGGTGCTGTCTAAGTTGCTAAATAAAGCAGCTTTGGAGAAGAAAATAGGATATCACCCTTACTGTCAAGAGGTTCAGTTGACTCATCTTTGTTTCGCTGATGATTTATTGGTATTCTCAGATGGCAAGAAGAGTTCGGTGGAAGGTATTCTCCAAGTATTTAAGGATTTCGCTGGTATGTCAGGCTTACATATAAGTCTGGAAAAGTCTACTTTGTTCTTGGCTGGAGTATGTGAGGACAGAGAGGCCATATTGGAGCAGTTTCCTTTTGAGATTGGGACCCTTCCGGTTCGTTATCTTGGGGTTCCTCTCTTAACAAAGCGTATGACATCGAGTGACTATTCCCCTCTGGTAAATAGAGTCAAGAAACGTATAACAACTTGGACGGCACGTCAGCTCTCCTTTGCAGGCCGCCTGCAACTTATAGGCTCTGTGATCCACAGTATAACAAACTTCTGGATGTCGGTTTATAGGCTCCCGAAACAGTGCATTAAAGAGATTGATCAGCTTTGTTCATCGTTCTTATGGTCTGGTCCGACAATGAGTACCACAAAGGCCAAGATATCTTGGGACAATGTGTGCAGACCAAAATAGGAGGGAGGATTAGGGTTACGGTCATTGTCTGAAACCAACAAGGTATGTAGTCTCAAGCTCATCTGGCGTATCTTATCGCAGTCTACTCTGTGGGTTAAATGGATTAAACGGTATCTGATAAGAAAGGGCTCCTTCTGGAGCATCAGCGACACAAGCTCTCTTGGTTCTTGGATTTGGAAGAAGCTACTGAAGTATAGAGCTCTGGCCAGATCTTTTGTACAAGTAGAAATAAGAAGTGGAACTACTACTTCTTTCTGGTTTGATGAGTGGTCCCCCTTGGGGAGGATAATAGACCTCACAGATATGCAAGGTTGCATCGCGCTTGGGATCAATCTCAATGCCACCGTCGAGTTTGTTATCCAAAACTACCGGAGCCGCCGCTACAGAGCAGAGCACTTGATTACCATTGATGAGGAGATCCTGAAGTTGAGAGCCCAGGGGCTTACGGAAGAGGACGATGTGGTTAAGTGGAAAGGGAAAGGCAATGTGTTTCGACCTTGTTTTGACACACACCAAACTTGGAACTCTATTCGAGTGGCGACGTCAAAAGTTCAGTGGTATAGGGGTCTCTGGTTCGCTGGATCAACTCCAAAGTACTCTGTTATGTCTTGGCTTGCTGTCCATAACCGCCTGGCAACAGGAGATAGGCTGCTGCAGTGGAACTCTCAGGCAAACGCTCAGTGTATCCTCTGTAACTCTGCAGTTGAATCCAGAAATCATCTTTTCTTTAGCTGCACCTTCACAGAGACTATTTGGAGGAACCTCACAAGGAAGCTACTTGGACAGAACTACTCACACATATGGAGTGAAGTTCTTGATCTTATATCGACACACACTGTCTCAGGGGAGACAAGGTTCCTCCTAAGATATGCTTTTCAAGTTTCAGTGCACAGTATTTGGCTGGAGAGAAATGGTAGGAGGCACGGCAAGGTTCAGAGACCTCCGAGCATTCTTATCAAGTTCATCGACAAGCAAATACGAAATCGAATCAGTTCTCTCCGGGGACGAGCTGGAACATCCTTCAACAACACTATGGTGGTTTGGTTTTCGTCTAGAGATTAAATGGGTTCCATTCCACCAAATTAGTTTCAAAACTATCATACAAGTTTACACTCAAGTTGCATTAGTTTGTAAAAAAAGTCTTTTTTGATTTGAATAAATTTAACATTCTTTCAAAAAAAAAAAAAAAAAAAAAAAAAAAAACATCTACGCCTAAGTTAGAGATTTGTATAACCTTTATAATGATAAATGTATGTGTATAAAGAAACAATGGTGAAGAGAGTTAAAGTCTGAATCACCTACCATTTTAGGCATAATGATATCGAATATAAATGTTAACGTATAAATTGTTGGAACTATTTTTCACAAGCCAATTGGGCTGAGTGAAAAATATAATATAATGTGAAGTAAATATTGTATTTTATATAGAGAAAGTCCATCACATCTGTGAGTCTATGGATTGAATAAAATGTTAGAAAAACGTTTTACTAAGTTGATGACTAAACTAAATCTATTTGGTGACAAATGACTTAACCTAAGTAAGTTTGATGACTAATTTAACTTAGTGACCAATCTATGCAACTTAGTGACAAATGGTTAATACTAAAGTTCACTTGGTGTCTAACCATGGTGACTTAGTAACAGATGTCAAAAGCTTAAGCAAATTAAATGACACATGTCAAAGTTGCTTTATGACTAAACTTTGTGAATCTTTCCTATAAATAGACATGTTATTTCTCCATTAGAAATACATTTCATACATTTGAAAAATCACAAGTAAAACATTCACATCAAAAAAAAAATGTACGAAGATAAGCTTCCATAAGCTTTTAATACATCATATACTCTCACTCTTCCAACAAATTTATTTAGATATTTTTTATAGTCTCCAGAGTATAACATGGATGTTAAGTTTGTAATTAAATTCTGCTTTGGATGATGCAAAATAGTCTCACGTGGTTTTGTCTTGAGACTCAAAACCGTACATAAACCGTCTCACCTACGAAAAACTTATTGAGTTAAGGAAAGCGATTAAATTACGACTCCACATATTTGTCTTTTTATATCGATTTTTTAAACGTTTTTCCGCTTTATATTATCGTTATCATCACATTTTCTTTCATAATTTCAATTTGGTTTCTGGCATCCTAACATAGATCAGATGGCAATGACCGAATTCTATTAACAAGTAAATAGACTTCACATTTTTCAAAGGATTTAATACATAGCAGAAAACAATATGTAAATTTATAATTAATTTTTAAATTTTATTTACATTTCTATCATTCTGCATTTCACAAAATTACTAAAATATAATGGGAAGAATATATTTAAGTTGTGTTAATTACTCTAAACAATATGTTATTTGTATCTAAATTCATCCCGTGGAAAAATTAACTTGTCCTGTGAGTCATGAGATAATGACAATGGGCCGAATAAATAATTGGGATTAGTCTTAATTAAACGCCCATTAGATCTAAGTAGATTAACTAACTCTTTTTTTTGATCATACTAACTAATCTGTCACAACTCTTCTTCTTTTCTCTGCGTGGCTCTCCAAATCGGAAGACTTTCGCCACCGTCGGCTTTCTTATTTCCGGCGTAATTCGCCGGTGATTTTCCTCGTTCTTCTGTGTACTACTTTCGAAGTATGGGATTTTCCCGCCATTTACAGTAAAAGGTTCATTCTGCATTTCCATAGCTCATTATAAACAGAATTTTTTTTTTTTTTTTTTTTTTTTTTCTAAGTTGATATAAAAAAAAAACAAATTCTGCATTATGTTGTTGGTCTCTTTTGTTGGAATCTCTGTTCGTATAAACTTAGGGGTTTTTTTTTTTTTCAAAACTAACCCAATCATGATTCATGATGCGTAGGTGGATTCGTTTAATCTCATCGGGTGCAAGAATGTCAGATTCTGGTGAAGCTAAAAAGTCTCACCCTGCTGTTGAGCAAGACTTTAAGTCTCAGGAAGGCCAAACGACTCAAAACTCAAACAAAAGAACGCTTGATGAAGCCTCCAAAAACGAAACCTCCGGTTTAGAAACCCTCAAGAAGATGGCCAAACCAACAGCCAGGAAGATTGAGTTTAAGACAACAGAGGAGGAGGAGGAGGAGGAGGATGCATTGCCTCTAGAATGTTCCATTTGCAGAAACCCATTCT
Organism: Brassica napus; assembly: GCF_020379485.1. Lineage (NCBI taxonomy): Eukaryota > Viridiplantae > Streptophyta > Magnoliopsida > Brassicales > Brassicaceae > Brassica > Brassica napus. The sequence goes on from NC_063435.1 coordinate 14,769,031, forward strand.
TGAATCCAGTTGTAACAAACTGCAACCATTACTTCTGCAATCTCTGTGCCCTAATGGTATGTAAATTGTGAAAACAGAGCTACTCATTTGTTAACTTGTGAAAACAGAGCTTCTCATGGCTTCTTTGGGTTTCATGATGCAGCACCACGAGAAGAACACCAATTGTTTTGTGTGTAACCAGCCAACCCTTGGAGTTTTCAACACAGCCGTGGATATCAAGAAAAAGATAGTCAACGTACGTCAGAAAGCCAGAGGTTTGTACAAATCTAAACCTCTCTGTTTTCTCAAATCTAAAGCCAAGCTCTTACAATGAGGTCTCTGTAGCAATGGTGAAGGAGGTGTCAACAATCTTGGCAAAGGCTTTGGTTATAAGGAAGGACGCGGATGCCATGGCGGCACAGTCGGCGGGAATGGTGGAAGATGTTGAAACAGTGATGGGTATAGTGGATGCCCACGGGGAAACGTCGGCGGAAGATCCAACTTCGTGGGATGAGATTGTGGATCTGGTGGAAAGCATGGAGGTGGTAGAGGCGAAGGCCAAGGAGATGGCGGAGAAGGCGGCGGAGATGGTGAAAGAAGCGAATGATACAACGGAGACGGCAAAGAGAGAGATGGCCAAGGCGTTGGGGGTGATGAGGAAAGTCAAGTGGAACGTGTAAACCGGTAGACGCGCTTCGGTTCAGTTCCACTACTAATCAGAGTTTTTTTGCTAGGCAGATCGTTTGATTCATTGGTTTATAAATTTTTTTTTTTTTTTTTTATTCGAATTTTTTTTTTTTTTTTTTTTTTTTTTTTTTTTTTTAATAATATTAATATATAAAATCTGCCCGAAAGATCGGGAATCAGATACGGTTACAAGCTCGCTTTGAACAAAATTATCGAAATCTGACTATTACAAACCTAGCTTCGCCCACCCACTAAACCCGGCGCATTCCGCTAAGATGTTTTTTGAAATCCTTCGATATCGGTAGCCGTTCTCAACCATCAACGTGACTCTCGGGAAAGTGAGGTTCTCCGCGTTTCCGCGGATGCCGGGAGATCCCTTGACATTTCCGGAGTAGCTAGTTCCCGATGATCTCCACAAGCTCATAACTTTCTCTGTCTATGAAGCGCAAGACGACCGAAGGGGAGAGATCATATACTTACCAATGCCTTGCGAATGCCACCAAGGCCAGCTCGTATAAAGCGCCACCGACACTATGACCGCATCCCAAAACGAGCAAGCACTCGCTTCTGCCATCTACGAAACCTGTACAAAGATGAGTGCCTCCACCGCCACTTCCTGAAATGCAGTCTCTAAACCTGTGCAAGAAACGCCAGCCTCACCACCGTAGAAGGAACAAGACCAATCACCACGGCGCCGGGATGTGAGCTTCGACTGGATGCTGACTCTGAGGCGGCGAATGACCCCCGAGAACCGCCTAAGCAACCAAGGCCTTTGAGAACCAAAGGACCATTTCTTGATCAAGAACTATCAACCCCTGAGCCACGGGTGTGATATGACGATGATGAGCGAGAGACTTGAACTCGTCGAGTGAAGCCGTCACCTACTCTCGGAGAAGAACAAAACAGGAAGCCAGGAGCAGGAGCTCCGAAAGAGTTGCGAGGCAACAAGAAGACCTCTCATGGCCATAGACGACCACTCGAGGTGAACCGGAAAACACACGCACGAAGAAATCAGACCGGACACTTTCACCACGATCACATCCGCCTTCAACCCTCGTCTCCTAAGCCCTCAAAGAACCTGAGAGAACTCTTGGTTACGGCAAGCCAAGCATCGGAATCTCTCCGACCCGAAGAAATCCTAAGCAAACACCACCATAACCGAACAAGCACGAGCACCAGCAACAGACCCGCAGCTGCAGACCACCGCCGAAGCCACCGTGACAAGACCCTTTGCTACCACTCCTCGACGACAGAGAACCCGAGAGATCCATAAAAGGGAAAGTGAATCTCTCCATAAACTCAAAAGCCGACTCTAGATCGCTCTACTTCGCCGGACCCTCACCGCAATTCCGGAGAAAGAGCTACCCCTACCTTGAATCGGCTCCTCGCGACTGAAGCTTCCACCGGCGACGCAAGCTCGAACCTAGAAGAGCAAGCATATCGGGAGAGGGAGAGCAGAGACGACCTAGAGCAAAGAGGAAGACGAGACAGAGGAGAAGAGACCCCTCCGGCTCCGGCACGCGCTCTGACGCGACGTCCGTACGCCGGAGAGTAAGATTCAGTCGCAGATGAGATGAAAGGTCGAGAGAGAATGTGGATAGAGGAGAAGAGACCCCTCCGGCTCCGGCATTGGTTTATAAATTGGTTGGCTGGTTTATAAGCGGTTTAATTGATTTGACTCGTGTGATCCGAAAAGAAATTCGGTTTGATTTCCAGTTTAAGCGTCTTTAGCCTGTGATCTCATGCTGGCATCACTTAAAATATGAGACCAACATTATCGCCGTTTCTTAGCTAAAGTTTTTAGTATAATTAAGATTAAAAATAAATCAAAATTAGTTATTATCAGAAAAACATTATTTAATTAAGGACAAGAACAAACGTTTCTTGAGACACGTGTCTCTCATTGAGGGAGTTTCCCCTTCTTCTCTCCACATCTCTCTCTGTGGTGACTCCTCTGTTTCTCACTTCAGGTTCGTGATTATTTACTTTCCATCTTTTTGCTTCAATCTGATATAACGGAATGTGGACAAAAAGGATCTCAGTTACATGTTCGTGTCTGAATTTGATGAACTTTGATTTGTGTTGACAAGAGTTAAAAGGTCAAAGCTTTGGTTTTTAGATTGAAGATAATATAAAAACTGAATCTTTTTGATGAAATTGTTGATATATACATACAGAGGAAAATGGTAAAATACAAAGCTTTGGTTGAGGACTGTTGCTGTGATTACGAAACAGTGGACAAATCTTCTCCAGTTCCAGTGTTAGCTGATGATCCAAGCGGTGATGATCTTGTTTTGTCTCCAAGGAAGAATCTTTGTAATGTTTTAGTTGTTTATAAGACCACATATCATATCAACTGCGACGCCGATGTTAGTCATGAATCTGATGTGTTATTCCATGTTGTTAAATGTAGGCTTGAGGTTCAGGTTCAGATTAAGAAAGATGCGTCGATGGTCGGATCTTATCTCAAAGGAAGACTCAATCAGCTGAAAGAGAAACACGAAAGTAAAACTCTCTCACACGTCTCTTCATATAGTTTGGTCTTGAACTTTGTGTTTATGCATATGCGTATGTAATGTAGTCATTGGGGATGTACGGGGAAGAGGACTGATGCTTGGAGTTGAGCTGGTGAGTGGTCGCAAACTTAAAACTCCTGCAACTGCCGAGACTCTTCGCATCATGGATGATATGAAAGGTTTGTTGGTTTTGTGTTTTTTGTGGGAAAATTGAGAGTGATCCAGTTTGATTTAAGATCTCGGAATTTGTGTGTGCAATTGTGTAAAGGATCATAGCTCAGAAGAAGAAAGGAAGATGAGTGGAAGTGGAGATAAAGTTAGTGTAACTACAAAGTCCTAGTAATAATGTGCATATTTCCTAATGTCTCTTAACAATGTATCTTACTCTAAAAATAGTAATAAAAAAAGCTAAGAACTCAAAATTTTGTCCCAGCAATAATGATGCTCTGATACCAAAAACATTCAAGAGACATCTCATCCGAAAATGCCACGCGTCAATGAAGCTGTGGCTGAGATTGACTACACAGTCCACGTCAGCTTACTAGAAACAGGATCATGCTTGTCTTCACACTTTTGCCACTTCTTCTTTAATCTTTCCTGAACGTTTGATGATACGGAGAAGACACTTCTTGGTGTAGTGTAGAGAGAAAGAGAGAGCCATGGAAGCTTTGAAAGTCGCTAGCTTTACTCCTATGTCAGTTTTATCCGAAAAGAGATCAGAACCAGGGAGACCCTTCTCACTCCCTAGCATATTTCCACCAAAGAAGACCCCAACCCAATCTCCATGGAAAGCTTCTTCAAGAGCTTCAATGGCGGGTTGGCTCTACTAACTTCTGTTCTAAGCAGTGCAATAGCTCCTGCAAAGTCTCTGACGTACGAGGAAACCTTGCAACTATCTATTGACCACTTCTTCATCTTTTGATTTAGACGGTTTGATCTATGGGATATCAAGTTTCTTCACGGACAACCCTCCGGTTATTTCTGCATTTTCTGTTCCCTTTGTTCTGTCTCAGGTTCTGAACAAAAATAATAAGTGTTTAATATGCTAGAATTTTAAACAAAAAGTTTACTATTTGGATATTAGGTTTGTGTTTCCATATTTCATCTGTAAAAAAAAAATTGTTTTTCAATATAAATATAGATTTTATGGAGAGGTGTTCTATGTAAGAGACACATTGTGATATTTAGTTTGTTGAAAGTTAGCATATTAATAAATGTTTAATATGTTACGAGATAACATAAAAAAAAAATCTAGAATTAAAAAAAACGTTTACTATTTGGATATTAGGTTTGTTTTCATATTCCATATGTAAAAGAAAATTGCTTTTCACTATAAATATAGATTTCATGGAGAATGGAGAGTTGTTCCATAATATCTATGAGACACATTGAGATATTTAGTTTTGAAAAGTTTCTAAAGCAAGTAAAAAAATTATTCTTATAAATCTTTATGTTTCTAGAGATTTGAATTGGTAACATAGCTTTCGATTGAATACTTGATCTAAGCCTAAGTTGAAGCTTCGATCTGGTGACTGTAAGGAGATCACAAACGCAAGATGGCGAACGTGACTAGAGCTGCACCAGGCACAAAGGACTTCGGGTCCGTATCCATCCAATGTCTGATGTTGTCATCATCAACTATACGGTTTTGTCGATGAGGATGAAGGTTTTGTTGCGGTTTCATGAAGTATGAGACACAACCGAACCTGGTTCGTATGATCAAAAGAAGAACAATGTTGTGAGTGCTCTTTTGTTTCAATCTGTTCCCAACACTTTGATTCTCCAGGTGGGAGAACAAACCACATCAAAAGAAATCTGGAACCTATCAAGTCATGACACCTTGGAGCTGATTATCTAAGGCATGTGAGACTTCATACGTTGATGACAGAGTTTTATAGGTTGAGGATGGATGATAATGATATGGTCGATGACTTTGCGGTAAATATATCGGGCCTACCCTCCAAAGCAGCCTCGTTAGGAGAAAACATAGAAGAGTCCAAGATGGTGAAGAAATTCTTGAAGGGACTTCTGAGACAAAATTACATCCAGATCATAGAGTCCCTTTAGCAAGTCCTAGACCTAAATTCTACGGGCTTTAAGGATATAGTTGGAAGGCTAAAGGCGTGTGAGAAGCGTGTAGGGGAAAAACTCAGAAAGAATACCAAGGGCCAGTATAGTCAGAGGAACTATGAGAGTTTTTGTGGTAGATGTAGAGGACGGAATGAAATAGGTAGAGGACGAGGTCGGTTAAACAACCAAAACCATGTCACACACCATAGATAAAAACTCTAAGAAGGATCGTTCGAAAGTGATATGTTGGAGATGTGAAAATCCATGCCACTATCAACTGTCTGTCCCGGGAAACCAATAAAGAATCAAGAAACCAACATAAACGAGACACTAGAGACGGGCACCCTTTACGTACACGAGGTAGTGTTCTTGAATAAAGACAAACTGATTCCGAAGAATCTTGATATCGACAAAGGCAATGCAAGTGTTTGGTAATTGGATAATGGAGCGAGTAATCACGTGACATGAAACAAGGAATTCTTTTCGAGTTTGGATCAAAACATCAAAGGTAAGGTGAAGTTTGGTGATGGATCGTGTGTTGACATTTTAGGAAAATTTGTGGTTACCTTTGTGTGCAAGGCTGGTGCGAAGAAGGCACTCAAAGACATATATTATATGTCTGATGTGAACCATAACATATTGAGTCTTGGATAAGCAACAGAAAACAGATGTGAGGCTAACATGAAAGTCGTATATTTAACACTCACAAATTCATGTGGAAGATTGCTTGTATGTGTTACTAGATCCCTAAACCGTCTCTACAAAACTCTGATGGAGATTAGCTATCCGGAGTGTTTACATGTCAGAAATGAAGATGCTACATGGATGTGACATGCTTAACTAGGACATGTAAGCTATAAAGTGATGAAAACATAGTAAAGAATGAGATGGTCGTAGGAATGCTGAGTGTAACACACAAAGAAAGCGTGTGTGACGTGTTAGGGTATTTTTGTGTAGGATCTTTGTGAGTACTACGAAACAATAGAAGAGCTGGAAAACGAGCAAGAATAGAGAGCAAAGAGATGTTTTATTGATTGAATGTGCAGGAACTACAACGTTTGATGTATAAACCCTAGTTCTAGCTGCCTAGCTCTAATCTCTTAGTCTATGAATGTCGATTCTTTTGCTCTTGGGTATGGGCTCCCTTATATAACTGTGGAGATGTCGGTTAGGTAGGTTAAACTCTTCCATATTTTGAAATATGGAAGGATCCCTTATGTAGAAAATTTCAATTTTACCCGGAGATGGAAGCAACGGTAGGAACCGGGTCTTTCTCTTAGTAGGAACCTGGAGGCCAGTATCCTGCTCGAGGCCTGGGGGATTCTTATACCAGATTATTTTTTCCCAACAGCTTGCCCCTTATTTCTTGATTTCGTCATCGAATTCGGGAGATAACCTATGCACTTGAGTCAATCGGAGTTGCTCTGTTTCGGTAGGCCTCCATTAGGCATGATATTGCTTCAGTTATTCCGTTTCCCACGTTCTTCTTAGGCCTGAATCGTGTTTGAACCAGGAGGAAAGCCGGCATCCCCATGAATAAACCGGAGTCCATAGTTGATATCCGTAGGTGCTATACCTGTTTGGAGATGATCTTGCAGGGCTCGAAGCCCTGGCTCCTCATGTTTGTTGATGATAGGACTAGTATGCAGGGTTCATGACCTGGAATGGCCCTCGTAGGTTGACACAGGACTACTCGAAGGGATGTTCTTCGCTTTAGTGAGCATAAGATAGTCACTATGTTCAGCGGCCAGGCCCTTGGTCTTGATGTTGGAGGGATGTGCTCCGTCGGAGCTTTACCTCTATGGAGTCGGGGGTTTGGTCGATCAACTCAGCTTTAATGTCTCTGATTTTCCTTCTTTATTTGCGAACCGGCCGAATCTATTTCTTCATTCAATTTTTCTAAAAAAAGGGGGTTTTGATTTGAATTTTGAAATCTCCCCTTTCTTATTTTATTTTTGTAAGGGGATCAAGATTATCAGCTTTCTCGAGAAGATATCAACGACTCTTACTCTAAATGCCACCCTTTCTTTTTTCACTCCATAATCGCGCAGCTCGGTCTTGGCTTCTTCACCTTTAGGTACCATTTCTCACTCTCTCTCTAGGATTAGGTAGATCGTGATTTTCCAGTCGTTTAGGTGCGTAGGTCGATTCTATCCTCTCTCATCCTCTAGTTTATTGGCCAGGAGACGATTCACATATGTCAAAGCGCTCTGGTTCTTCCATTCCTCTAACGGCCGAGAAGGTCAAATCAAAGAAGAGACTAGATTCTCCCATCTCCAAATCCGATAGTTCATCAGATCCGCACGACGAAACTGAGCATAACCTCTTGGCTCCAGCTCCATTGTCTTACGCCCCTCTGATTCCACCTCTGGTGGGTCCCGCGTTGTTAGTGGGGGATGACGATTTTGCAGAATGGCGGAAGAAATATCTACTCCCTCCTTATGTTGTTCTCCGTGCATCTAGCTCTTCTGAGCAGGCTTATAACTGCATGCCGGAAGAGATTGCCGTTTCCGAAGCCTTCTTTGATTCGGGATTCAGAGGAGAAGTGCCATCGATTATCGCATGGTTATGTGATTACTTCCGGATCTCACCTTCTCAACTCAATCCTCTCGCTTGGAGGATTCTCATTGCTATTCAGAACTTGGAGGACATAAAGTGCATCCCCTTGGGTGTTAACAAGGTGTTCTACGCTTATCATTTAGCCCCCATCAACAGTGGCGAGGGTCATTTTCATCTCGGCCCTTGCAGCCGTTTGCCGATCCTAGAGGAACTTTTGAAGAATGACCGTAACGCTCATGTCTTCAGGAAGAAATGGCAGGAGAGATATGCTTTTATGATCCTTCCAGGATCCTTTTATCGATGAAATTTCGTAGATAGGTTTATGATACGATAGGTGGCTTATCTCGATCTGCTGATTGACATATCTGAATTTTTGTGTGCAGCTGGAACTCATCATGCTCTTTCGGAGGGAGAAAGTAACGTTCTTCGCGCGCGAACGCTTCCCCTCGAACACCGTCAGGTGGTGTACTTGCTTAGCTCAACGGTGTTGCATGAAAATTTTGACTCGAATATTTAACGACTCCCGCTTTGATGTTTATTTTCAGACAGTGGCGAAGCCACCTTATGTGGTGTGGTGGCACATGCACCCATAGATATCTTAAGACTCAAATTTTTATAGGTAAAAGCATGTAGATTTTGGTGGATTAGATGGTAAAAGTCAGTTTTGTGCACCCATAATAACCCAGGTTCGAAGCTCATTTGTACATTTTTAGCTTTTATTATCAATAGTGCACCCAAGAAATAAATACTCTAGATTTGCCCCTGTTTTCAGAGAACATGTCAGGAGACGCTGCGCAATATCCGATGGTCGCTTTCAAGGAGGCGACAAAGGCGGTGTCAGCAAAAAAGGATTCGTCAGCAAGGATACCTCGGATGATGATATGACGATCACCGAGAGCAGGCGCAAGACAGTGGTGAAAGTAGAACCAACTTCTTCATCTCAGGGGAAGAAGTCAAAGGATGGTGTACTTACGAGGTCAGCTCATCAATAAGCCGAAATTGGGCACTCGTCTGGTGGGCTATCCACTGTTCTCTCCAACTTGAACTTGAAAGTATTTCTTCAGGATCAGACTCATCTTTCGGAGGGAGAACCTTCGGAGGTGATTCAAGTTTTCCATGGCGAACTCCTTCGGGTAAGCAAAATGTTTAATTGGTCGTTATTTTTAGTCTTTTGATATACTCTCGTCTGATGATAATTTTGCATTGGCATAGAATTTGTCTCAACTTCACCATTTAGGAGAGGGATTGTCGGAAGAGGGTGTGTCCTCTAATCGGGAAGAACTGGAAAAGCTAATTTGCCAGCTGTTTGAAAAGAAAGGCAAATGCACGGCCAGGGAAATGGAGATTTGCGATCTTCAGGCGAAGGTCAAGGCCCAAGAGTCCATGGTGGAGGCGTCTTCGGCTGAGGCGCTTACCCTAGGCAAGGAAAAACAAGAACTAGAGAAAATCATGAGCGACCTTAGAAAGTCAGCGGAGACTTTTAAGTACGAGATGGTGATGGCCGTGAATGGGGCGAGGATTACCGCTCGCTGGGAGCTAACGAGAGAGTGGCTCAGGCGTTAAACCGGCAAGTGGAATTTGGCCAAGGAGATGGATCAGTACAAGACCGTAGTTTTGGCAGAGGCTAACATCAAGGGCGTCGTTCCTCCTACATTTGAGGATGAGCCGACTATCCCTTCTGCTTCGGATATGGAGGTGGATTTTTCTGTTAAGCCGGACAGATTCTCTACATGCTTAGACCATTTTCAATATATTTCCCTTTTTTTACTTCTAAAATAAAGAAATTCTATAATAGAGATGAATTTTGCTTCAATGTATTTTTCTAAAATAGAAATTTTCAAATACAGAAAAATGCTATTTATTCCTATATAAATAGAGAAGAGAAATAGCAATCTCTATTTTAGAGGCAAAAAGTAGAGATGTTTGTAGTGATTTTATCTCTAAATACTAAATAGAGGGGGATTAGAGATGCTCTTAGTGAAAAGTTATGATATATACTTAGCATAAACCCATCTGGAATCAATGTTTTCTTTATAAATATGCGTAGACCTTAGTTATTCGGCCTCTAATAGGTGTTGAGCTTCACTGATTAACAAATTGATGTCAAGCTAGTTGAGATTGACGTAGAGCATATTATCTAGATTTTTATATAACTGAAAGTCAGCCTCAAATACATTATTTGAGTGATTACTTCGATAGTTCGCTTAGATAATCAATCAACCCAATTAACTTATCTTAAGTTTAATTAGACTAGTTATTTGTCAACATTGTTACTTGATGTGATTTTTTCATCATTCGCTTAGGATAAGTAGAAAGCTATTTCTCTACAAAAAAAAAAAATCAGAGTAGATAGCCTTCCAGTAAAACATTTTTAGAAGAGAAATACAATTGGATATTATTAAAAACTATCATAAAAATAACAAAAATAATGTTTATTAAAAAATTAAAAACATATAGTTTTAGGGTTAGTTGGTCAAGAATAGTTATTTTTTTTGGGTTTAAGGTTTGAGATTTAGGATTTAGGATCTAGAATTTTAAATTTAAGATATAAAATTTAAAATAAATAATTTAAAAATAATTATTATATTAAATTTCTTATTCATTAAGGTTACCTTAGTTTTTTATTCTTTAATGAATGCTATTTAATTTTTGGTACTTCATTTGTTCTTAAAAGTAAAATTTTTTTGAGTATTTACGCTTATTAAAAATATAATATGTATTTTCTATACACTTTCCAATAATTATTCACTAATGAAATTTATTCAATTCAAATATTCTTAATTAATATTTTTCAAAAGTATACAAAAGTACTTTAAATATATAAAAAAAAATTATCTTTGTGAAATAAGAAAAAAAATAGAAAATTTGACCGGAGATAATACTATTTGTGATAAGAAAATTTTTGCTTTTAAAAGAATTTACTTTCTTATAAGTATTATTTATTATTTGAAATTATTTGATTATTCTCCCTTCCCGGTCATGTATCTTCTCGAATGAGATAGGGACATCATCGTTGATTTCGACTTGACAAGCTCTTCGGAGCTCCGGCTGCAGAAATACAAGTAAAGACCATCTTTGGTTTTCTTTACTTTGAACATGCTTCTCCTGTTATCACATTTTTCTTTTAGTGATGCGCATCGCTCCGGTTGTAAGCACACCTTTTTAATAATGTAATCAGTGCACAAAAAGGAGATAAGGAATGTCATCGGTACAAAACATGAAAGTGTTTTGGAATTTGGATAGTTGATCCTCAATCATCCAAAAATGGTCCCCAATAGGCTTGAAGCCGAAAAAAAGCGGGCCTTACAACAGCAAACCACGTTTTATTACAACTGCTTTATTGGTTCAGAATTTTCAAAACTATTTACCTCAATAAAATAAATAAAACCTAACCACTTTTTCTTATAAAAATGACTTGTAGAGGCTATATATATAACTCTAGCATACATAATTCTTTACGAGTATACAAAGGGAATAAAATGGAATATCCCCATATTTAACTTCTCCCTACCAAACTTTCAACATAGCTTTTTCCAGTGCTAACAAAATATACTTCACAAGTTTAGTATTTAAATGTAGGAGGATGAAAATAAAAGCAGCTTTTGTGTTAATTATACAGTAGATCTGCAACTGGATTACAAGTTTTATTAAATAGAATGATACAAAATAGTTTATTCTATCAATTTTACAAAAACATTTATTTATTTTTTTATGATCCTGATATCTGGATGCCTCCGAAAAAGATCCGACTACCGCGTAATGACCGTCCACCGAAATCTGGGCATAGCCCGCCGGAGAACCCGCCGAAAGCATCCAGAGAAGCTGGTGATCACCCCATGTTAATCTACCAGTAGCTATACGCAGTTTGGACATGGGCGTCTCCGTATATAAGTCTTTTTTCAAAAAATAATAATATATGTAATCGTATAGTCGCGTTGTGCTTCAAATTAAGTATAAATTAAAAGAGTTTTCTGTTGTTGGTTTGGAGTAAGGTCAATCAATATATTTTTAGGTCTTCTGGATTTTTCACTTTAAAAGTTTTCACCATTTGTTCATATTTTTCAGTTGAAAAATAACATTAAATATTATTTAAAATTCTTAATATATATAGTCATTTTATGAATATCTGCATCCATGTGAACGACGAGAGACGATTATTTTTTGGCATTCTGTGCTAGACTATCCGCCTTTGTATTCTCCGTCCGGGGTACATGAATGATTTCTGAGCTCAGAAAACTTGTCTTCAACATCTTTATGTCTTTCAAATAACTCTCAAACGCTGCCCATTCTTCTGGTTCCGAAACCATCTTCACAAATTGAGAACAATCTGTAGTAAAAGTAACCTGAAATTGACATAAATTTCTCATACACTCCATCGCCCATATCAAAGCTTCCACCTCCGAATGTAGAGGTGAGAGACTTGCCCGAATATTTATTGCTCCCATCAAACCTTTGAAACCCTCGAGAGTACTAAATCAACCTTGTCCTGAAAAAACCTTCTTATCTTTCCAGGAACCATCTATAAAGCACCAGCGTCCTACTCTCCTCTGGCGATGCGTAACCTCAGCCTGGTGTAAAACCTGCTGAATGTTCATCACCTGGGCTTCAGCCCAAAGTGTTGATTCAGTTTCCGCAAGATTAAGTGTATCTCGTGGGTCGATATCCAAATTACTAAAAACCTTGTTATTCCTTCCTTTCCAAATGTACCATAATATCCACGCAAAGTGATGATCTTCTAATTTCGGGCGTACTCTCCAGAAAAGATGGTCCATATTTGTGAAGAGAGAACTAGTAGGGAAGAAATCTGGATTTGACGGTATCTTTGACAAAGCCCAAACTTGACGCGCAGAAGAACTCTCAAAAAATACATGTTTTATTGTTTCCTCTTCAGCTCCACATCTAGCACAACATATATCTCCTCGTATTCTTCTTCCTTGCAAATTTTTCTTAACAGCTATGCATCCAGATACCATTTGCCATAAGAAATGCTTTATCTTCGATGAACATCTCACTTTCCAGCAGAACGCTTTTAGAAAGTCTACTGTGGGACCATAGAACTCTGGTGGGTTTTCCTTATCCGGATAGACCCGTTCTAACTGATATCTTGATTTAACCGAGTATTTCCATTCTTTGTGAAATGCCATCCATCCATATCAACCATCTGGTTTCTACTCAGAAGTATACTCTCAATATTTTTAGTATCATGGGGGTCCACCAACGTCTGAATTGCATGTGAATTCCAAGTTCGTGAAACAGGATCAATGATGAAATCCACTGTGAGGTCCGGATAAGTGTCATGTTGATTTTTGTTTGCTGGTCTCGGACGAGTGGTTGGGAGCCATGGATCACTCCATACAGAAATAGAGGACCATATTCCCACCTGTTTGATTTGTCCATACAGAAATACGTGAATTAATAATTAAAACACATAAAATTGTGCTCTGGTCTCTTTATTTGATAAGCATAACGGATATGGACTATTGGTTTTTGGTCCATTTGAATGTCCGAGAGATGGTTTATCCGTGGGCTGCACCTTCCATCCGGGGGTTAGGTCTGTGTTTTTAATAGATCCGAATAACTTTTTTTTCAAAAAAATCTGATAAGCATAACTGATGAAAATAAAAGTTTAATTCTCGTATCTAATCTATTAAAATAGAGTCCTATTTTTTATCTACCGTTGGAAAGTTGTCACTTAAATTTGAAATGGTCTAACAAGATAATGTTATATATCTAAAATATTATAAATACATTTATTATAATTCAGTTACTAAAGATTTGATCATATGGGTTATATCAATATCATCGGATAATACAGTAATCAATTTAACAATAGTTAGATTCTCTCTCAGATAAATACTATTTTTTATTTAATATATTTGTTCATAGGGTATAATGGTTTTAGAATATACTCTAAGTAAAATTATATTCACATAATCTTGATTTACCTAACAATCTAACAATTCTTTTTTTTTGTCAAAAACTAACTATTCTTTTTTGTCACAATCTAACTATTCAGCTCAACAATTTAGGTGAAAATTCTACTAAATCACCTTAGTTATTATAACAAGTAGTAATAGTAATTACAGAATTATTAAGATCTCAACGTGCTATGAAATCTCTACTGTATATATATATAGTATTCACAAACTCATAATTTTCACTCATACCAAACACAACACAAGAAGTTTCTACCAAAACAAAATTGTACTCTATGTCCAAATAACTATTAAATAGATAATAAACTCTAAATTTATAAAATTATTGAAATTATAATTTATTATTATTTTAAAACAAAAGAACAAATCCCGCGTTTAGGGCGGGCGGGTTACAATCTAGTAATGTTTTAAAATACAAAACGATTGCAGTTAGTTTTAAAAACATTTACTACAAAATGGAGGAAGATGGGCGAGGCTGGCATGGGGATGCTTTTGCTATTTGGTGTGACTCAAAATGAGTATATTTGAGTTTTTATAATCGGTGTTCTACACTTTCTATTTAAAAACAACAATGCCACAGCTATTGTACAAATGTTTTTTTTTATCTGAATATAATTTAACATTCATTCAGAAAAAAAAATAGAGGAGTTTAAAATAGTTGATAGTGATCTTAACTAACTAACTAACTAACAGTAGGAATCAGTTTATTTATTCAGCTGATGTTCCGAAGTATCACAACGGAGTTTATAGAGTCACGGGTACATGTGATTTTACTGGTTGCAAGATACTACCAAGTACTAACAATGATGATTTAATCAATGAAACAAAGGCAAACTAAGATTCCTTAACATGGAAACCGACCAATCCCCCCCTAACTCGGGTGCTATAAATAGAAAGGAGTGTTGGTGTTCTTCCTCTGAACAACAAAAACAACCATTCTCTCTCCAAACCCCATCTCTCTCATATTTATTATACTTCTCACATCCCTAAATGGATAAGCATCTCAGGACGAAGCAGACCAAGACTAGTCCCATTGTTGCTTCTTCTGCATCTCAAGGTAATAAGCTCGAAACATCGTTTTAACTTTTCCACGTTAAAAAGAATTTTTTTATATTGTGAGAAATTGGTTATAAAGCTTGTAGAAGATCAACGACGAAGATCATAGAAAGAGATCAAATTTGTTATGGACAAAGACTTTCTCATTAGTTAAATCTGTACACAATGATTTGGTATATATACTACCAAACTAACGCTAAACTAAGCCTTACTCTCTATCAAGTTAGTTTGTAGAAATGTACTGCTAACTTGCACCGTAGAACTGATATTCATTTAATACTGGTGACGTGGAACAGAAGTGAGTAGTATTGAGTGGGAAGCTCTGAATATGAATCAAGAAGAAGAAGATTTGGTCTGTCGAATGCATAAGCTTGTCGGTGACAGGTTTGATCCTTTAAAACTGTTAATTACTTATTACCTGCTGCGATATCGACATTATTTCGTAGAAGAAGAAACAGTTTTAGTTTATTTAACACTAATTAAATCTTTATTTGTGTTTATTTTTCCTATATTTGGTGAAAGGTGGGAATTGATAGCTGGGAGGATCCCAGGAAGAACTGCACAAGAAATTGAGAGGTTTTGGGTCATGAAGAATAACTGAATTATCTATGAAGTTTCACTGATTAATTTTAATAATTATACCAACTTTGTAATAAGAAAAGGTTCTTAATCTAAATTATGAATCTCAAACGGAATTTTATCATGGATTAAGAAAATTTGGGCCTCTATAAGAGATGAAAGAAACAAAACTTCTTCTAACAAATAAGGCCGAGTGTTGTGCGTAGGACAAGATGGAACATTTGCTATTTTTTTTTAATTTTTCCGAAGATAAAATTTGATGATACAAAATTTACAAATACGGATAGGTGAAAAGAGGTGTGCTGGTAATAGAAAGTAATTGCATTACCATTCTAGAAGGAAAGTTGTAGAAATATGTATCTCCAACACTGCTTGACACGGTGGATTTGGAAAGTGGCAAACAACCTACTCCCAAACAAAAGTGGACGTCGTTTTACAAGTCATAAACGACATGCTGTCTTCAGGACCCACTTGTTTTATTTAATGCTATTTCACCTACTCCACAGTCCATAGACACGCACTTATTCCTCTTCCTACATTACATAGTTTTCCTGTAATATCCTGCGGCAACTCTAGAAGAGTTCTAACAAGAGTTTCAAGATTATAAAAGTAAAAATAATAGAAAAAGAAGAGAGAGAAGCCAAGAGAATTCTCAAATGAGAAATTTTAAAAACCGTAGAGAGATATCAATTCTTTAGAGAAAAACAAAAAAAAAGTTATATTAAAATACTAATATTTTTTTGTTTAAAAACCTTAGAGAGATTTTTATTGATTTTTCGTTTTTGATCAAAAGAGAGATTGTGTTTCAAAAAAAAAAAAAAAATCAAAGAGAGATTATTATTGATAAGTGAAGAAATTAAAACAAGTGTTTGTAACTGAAACAAACAATTTCTTCTAAGCGGATCTTGATTGCACCATGCATCTACAACTTTAGTCGCCAATAAATCAAAAACCAAAATCATGTACAAATAAAAGTTGATCACATAAAAGCAGCAAAAAAAAGTAACATTCATACACAAAACACATTTTGCACATATCACACCGTTTGATTATACAAATCATCATCATATATTAGACGCATACATATATATTCAGTGGTTGCCATTTTGCTTTAGCTCTCTTTGGTGGGCTTTCCACTTAAATGTCACAAGATTAAGTGCCTTTGTAGAAGTCCCAGTATCATTCAGCACCCTACTAGCTCCTTCCTTCATTTCCTTCATCTTGTTCCTCACACCTTTGCCTTCTTCACCTTCCATTAATCCCTTAACCACTCTAGCCACCTCTTCTCTTCTCACCATCCCATCCTCCCCTGCATGCGCCCTAAGTGCAACATGGATATCTTCTGCCAACAAAACCGCATTCATCCTCTGTTCGGCGTATAATGGCCATGCTATGAGTGGAACACCACTTACTATACTTTCTAGAGTTGAGTTCCATCCACAATGGGTTAAAAACCCTCCGGTAGATGGATGTGCTAGAATTTGGGCTTGTGGAGCCCATGAAGGGATCACAAAACCTCTACCTTTAGTCCGTTCTAAAAATCCTGGTGGTAAAAATGTTAACGGATCGTTTTGGCTATGCGGATTGAAAAACGAAGCATCAGCTATTTGACTTGGACTCCGTATGACCCAAAGAAACCGTTGCTCGCTGTCTGCAAGACCATGAGCAAGCTCATCGAACTGCTCGCATGTGAGTGCACCACCACTACCAAACGACACATACAAAACCGAACCGAGCGGTTGGTTATCTAACCACTTTAAACATTCGGACTCTTCTTCGATCCCGTTACTACTCTCTTGCTTACCAACGTTAACCAATGGTCCAATTGGATAAACCGGTGGTTTATCAAGACCCGGTTCTTGCAAGGCCTTTATAGCATTTGGCTCCAGCTCGAGAAAAGTATTCACAAGAATTCCTTCGGCTTCTTTGTACCTCTTGGTGTTATGGAGAAGCCATTTGTACGCGTCATCATTCCGGTCTTGAGCCGGATCAAGAACATCTTTCCCGGAGACCGGTACACATCCGGGGAGATTAACCAGTTCGGTTAATTCGCTGAAAGGACACGACATCGTTTCATTAAGTTTAGGGAAATGAAGAAAAAACGACAAGACGTTTGCCGTTGTCGGGAAGAAAATATACGGCAACACGTTGAACTCGGCGGCGACGTCGAAAGCGTCCGTGCCGAAAAGGTCGACAAATAGCGCTGTCGGCAAACGACCTTCCGCCGCGAACGAGTCAAAGACTCGCCGGAGCTCCGGGTTCGAACGAGTCACGGTGAGGGAGATCCGAGTTTCGATGCGAGTTGTCGGAGGGAGGTCGGTGAGGTCGGCGGGAGCGAGGAAGACGGAGGATATAGAAGGAGGAAGAGAGTCAAGGACAGTTCTCTGAGCTTTTGTCGGTGGACCATCGCCGACGACGACAAAGGTTATGGTTACGCCGTGGCGGTGAACGAGTCGTTTAGCAAACTGCACGAGTGGGATGAGGTGACCCATTCCAGGACTCGGAATGATCGCAACGTGAGGCACTTTTGATTCCTCCATTGATTCAAGAATATATTTTTATTTTCTTTGCTTCTTTACTTTTGCAGTAGTTTGTAATTGTTTTAAACTTTTCTCTCTATCTGTAATTGATTAGGTATTGAGTAATGGCTTTATATAGAGAGTTCGTGTGTGTATCATCAACCGGAGAAAAATAGATTATCTTCTATTTATTTCTTTTCTAGCGTTTGTATAATGTTCGTAGTTGCGGCCATGTCTACTATGATTAGAAGGAAAAAAAAAGTGAATTCAAAAATTGTGAATTTTCATGTATGTAGGGTTTTTGAATATATATATATATATATAGTAGATTTATAAGTTAGTTTATAAATGACATGTCTTGAAAAAAAGCTACTAGTGTCTATTTTATATTTATACTTTTTTTGTTTGTTTAGATTTCAATTTCTAACTTTATTTGTACTGATTTACTCTAGATTAAATTTCTGTTTTGTTGTAAAAAAAATCCGATTTAATATATTAGTTTCCACGAAAATATAGAGAATACATTTTTAGTTATGGAAATTCTCATAATCATTGCAAGTATCAAACAGTTCAAAGATCAGTGATATTATATCAAAAACATTATATGTTCTTTGACCAAAAAAAAACATTATATGTTCAATTATGGGAGGAGGCTTGGAAATTTGTCGAAAATCAGTGAGGACAAGCCCTTTGTAATTGTGGGTCAAAATAAATGTGCGTGTGATATGTCTTGGGAGCTCGTGTGAGATGTGATGACATGCACACGTAATGCTTCTGCAATGATTTTTTTCCTTTTCTATCTTTTTTTTTCCCACGAGTATGATTTATTTTATTTTTCTTTCGCTCCTATTTTTCGCTATTGTTTTGCTTTTAATATCTTCTGCAATTGTGTTCTCCTCTTTGCCAAACATTTATTCTATACTTCTTCAAATATTTTGGGACATCGTGGTTTAAAAGGCATATCATCATTCATCGATAGATTAGACTTTAGCGTGATTTTGAGTGAAAAAGGTGAAAGTAGGAATTATCTAAAAGTCCATAATTGTTCTAATGATTTACTAATTTGAATATATTCCGAAAAAGTCATAATCAATAAAGAAACTACGAAATCATTTATTGTGGACGATGATGATTTATATATTTATATACTCTCTAAATTTTATAACAGATGATGTTGTAGGAAAAAAATGTTTCAAATTACATGATTTCACTTCTTACTGTAGAACTTATTAATTTGGTGTTCTATAACTTTTTAAATTATGCAGTTTTTATTAGTTGAATTGTAATTAGTTAGATAACTAATGATACTTTATATTAAAATTATAAATTAAATCTATATTATTAAAAGAGAAATAAAATTATAAAATATCCCTTATTTTATTAATTTATTTATAATGATATACCACTGAAGTTATTAATTAACATATCTTTTTTTATTCTTTGTTTTTTCTCTTTAATTAATGTATTTCCAAAATCAAATTCTAATAAGCATTATGACAGAAATAATTAATAAACCTAGCTTTTAGTATTCATTGTCTTTTCTTATTTTATTATATATATATGTGTGTTTGGAAATAATGAATTCCATATATACATTTCGTAATTAAATACATACATTATATGATAATTATTTTACTAATTCCATATATATACATAATAAATAGTATATAAACAATTTTTATACACTATCTTAAAATTTTGATCCATAAAAAATAGTATATACAACAATTTTATTATATATTATCATAAAATTTTGATCCATAAAAAAATAAAAATACATTTTTGCGGATATACGGGTCATATTCTAAAAATATAAATGATACAACTGATGATTAACAGGATAAAATAAATCAATATAAACTATAAGATTATTGTGTTTAAAATGTAATTTTAAATAATTATTTAAATGGGTAAATTTTAAAATATATATTATCCGTTATACAAATAGTAAAAAAATAAAAATAAAATTTGTGCGGGTGTGCGGACCATGCTCTAGTGTTTCTTTAATATGTGTGCTCACCGAGTTACAATGAGTAAGCATCATTGCTATTTGCCAAGCTAAAATTAAAAGCATTCGGAAAAAAGTGAAAAATGGTTGAAAACTTTGAATTAAACAATTTATTCCTCTAAATTTCTTAAAATAAATGTTGATTATCTCTTCAGGTTGTTACCTATAGTGCTTGGAAAGAGCAAAATTTTGGAAAACATCTGCACATTCTTTTTTTATTTTTGCTCAAATAATCAAAGTTTATATCCGAAGTTTCATCTTTTGATCACCACAAAACAATTTGTTCTCTCTCTTGTCATCTTTATCACGTTTGTCAAAAATTAAAACTGGTATAAATTGCCAAAAAAATGAAGTTTTTTTTGAGATTTATTTACTCTGTTTTTTAACTTTATAAATACTTTATGTTGTTTAATAATATTTATATCTCAATAAAATTTTAATATAAATTGAATTTATTTTGATTGAAAATCCGTTGAAATTATTTTATAGTTAAGAACATGATTCTGATATGTGCGGTTGCACATGATAATTTTCATTTATATCTATTAATTATGTTTACAATTAAATGATTATTGATTTATTGTAAAATTCAAATTTGGTGTAAAACATTGTTGTTTTTACATAGTGGTATTAAATTATTTACATGACTCTTGAACCATAGCTGATACATAAGACCTTTTTTTATTTGTATTTTTGGTATTTTAGTTTGTTTAATATGTTAATTTGTATTCACATTAATTTAGGTAGACTGTACCCACGGAAAATCTGAACCATTTGCTAAAATTGTTAAGATTATTCAAAACTTCGGTTTACTTATACCAAAAAAATTTAGGCAGGTTATCTCAACCCGTTATGGAGGACTTTGAAACAAATATTTATTTAGACAGTTTAGTTTTTTTTGTCAACAAACAGTTTAGTTTAATGGTTAATATTCTTAGAAATAATTGTATACACTTTGCATTAATTTAGGTAGGTTGTACGATATATAAAAAATCGGCATAGATCCTAACTACTTTATAAGAAAATATATCAATATTTTGACTTGAATTTGAGCATATTCTTTTGTAGTGGATCTAATATTTCCAAATTTCAAATTTCTATAGATATTAGTTACCAAATATAACCTATAAACATTTTTTGAATCTTTGGAAATATTTTTAGATTAAAATCTCAATATATCTGAATTTCTGAAATTATAATATAAAACTAGATTTTGACATGCGCTTTCAAAGCGCGGGTTTATTTTTGTTTTTTTTTTCAATTGACAAATATTTAGTAAATGTCACATTTTCATATATTTGTGCTTTATTTTATAAAAGACTTAAATTTTTTATCTTTATTTATCGTATTTCATTTTAAATGACTATTTATGTTAAAAAAATTAAACTTTATTTTTTTAATGAATTAAGTTGGTATAACTCTGATAAATTAATTTTATTATGGGGTTAATATTTTAATAAAAAAATTATATACTTTTAATAAAGATTTATACTTTTCAATAAAAAAATTCAATTATTTTTATGAATGCTTAAATTATATTAAGAAAAGAAAAAAATAATAATTAAGAATAGTTGAAAAAAAATTATTTTAACTTGGACTCAATGGCCCAAAAGAAAAAAAAAAGTGAGAATTGAATCTGATTTTTTAATATGTCCAAATGGCCCAAGAGATATTTGATTTGGACTGGATCCAAAAATAATGACCCAATATAGATTTGTTATTAATATTACTTAATTGTCCTTAATGAAACATGCAATGTTAGTGAAGGAAACATGCCCCTAAGGTAATTATGACAATAGGATCCTGCTTTAATAGTATAGATGTATATATATATATTAAAAATATATCAGTTTTACCAAATAAAACACTTTATTATAAAAGTAATTACGAAACATAATACTATATGAAAACTGTACAAATTAATATATATATATATACACACACCAACTTCACCAAATGAAATACCATATAAAAACAAACGCTATAAAAAACTATATTATTTCCTATACACTTATTATAAGAATGTATAGTGTTTGAAGTAAAACTATTTCACATGATAATATGTAAATTTTATATATTAAGGATTTATGCATGTAACTTAGATATATTGTGAATGGTAAACTTCAGTTAGGTAATTGTTAACTAAAATCAATATATATGGGTGACCGAATTTTAGTAACTAACTTATAATAAATGTATTTTTTACATCAATAAATGTCTTTATATTGCTCCAAATATCATTATATTGTTTTGTTGGACTATTCAAAATTTAAATGATAACCAACTAGCAATAGATAAAAATCTGACTTTAAATTAATAGAATAGATCATTCAAAAATTATAATTTTATTGAGAATGTAAGAAAATACTAAAAATCACAATTTCTGATAAAACAAATTTAAAGCTTTTTGCCAAACTAAAATTTTATGTTTTCAAACATTATTTTATTTATAAAAGATGTTTCAAAGCTTCTAAATATTTTTGCTTCTGAATATCCGTTGACTGTTTAATGTAGCTTAGGTTTTGAAGGAGTATAGAGGTAGCACTAACTTGGAAAAACAATTTTCTAAAGCTGCCACATCAATACAGCTTTGAAGCTGATATGTTTAATATCAGACGTAAATATAATATCATAATTTTTTTTTTGTCAAAATATAATATCATAATTTATATGTCTATTTCAGCGAGTCATATGATAATTTGGAATCATACAGATGTTTTGTAGCTACCGTGAGAGCCAAATAAATCTTTAATCAATACTACTTGAAACCGATTAAAACGATAATAGTTATAAAATTGTGCATTATTTGTTCAGATATCTGCCAAAAGATTCTAAAGAACCGAATGTTTGTCGTATGCCGTATGTCATTCGTGACGAAGGACTGACGACGAAGGATTCCAACTAGCTACCTGCGAACAGCAAGACAGCGTCGGCTGATGTAGTAAAACGGCACGGTGTTTTTGCACGCCATTACCTTTATAATACAAAATGACCTTCGGAAGGCCCAACAGTGAGGCCTTAAAAACCTTTTGTTTTATTTTTTTAATACTCTATAATATTATTATTTCTTATGTGTATTCTTAGTCAATTAAAAATTAGTTTCGGTTTTAGTAGTAAAATCTTCAGTAATTTACCTTTCAATTTCTGCAAATTATGCAATTATTTGTGTATATAAACCACACATGTTAAGGTTGATTCATATAAGTATATACAAATCTAATATACCCAAGTAACAACTGACTAGATATTATATATACAAAATCACATGTCTAATTCAAAATAATAATGTTATTAATATAAATGGGAAATACCCAAAGATAGTATTAAAAAAGCTTTGGTCACAAATATAGACTCTAAGAATCAAAATGACTAAAATATTTCATTAAAAAGGTAAATATACATTTATACTCCTAGTGTTAACTAATCCAAACTTTAGAGTTTAGAGTTAAGAGGTGGGGATTTGGAATTGAGGTTTAAAATTTTATAAAATAAAAAATAAATATTAAAAAAATTTAAAAATAGTTTCAAAAGTATTTTCGAATTACAAAAAAAATTTGAAAAAAATTAAAAATAAAAATTTGAAAAAAAAAATTATAAAAAGTTCGAATTTGAAAACATATAATCTAAAACTATAAATTTTTTTAATTTCTTTTGTTTTTTTTTAATTTTTTCTATTTTTTATATATCTAGGGTACTCGGGTCTTTTTACCTATTAAATGAAACATTTTGGTCATTTTCCTCCTTGTGGTCTACTTTTGTGACCAAACTTGAAAATAGTCTATTTATGAGAATTGCCCAATATAAATTATACATTAAATTATTAAATTATTTAAGGGCAATTCTCATAAATAGACTATTTTCAAGTTTTGGTAAAAAAAATAGACTACAAGAAAGAAAATGACCAAAATATTTCATTTAATAGCTAAAATGACACAAATACCCTAGATATATAAAAAATAAAAGAAATTAAAAAAAAAAATTTTTTATAGTTTTAGATTATATGTTTTCAAATTCGAACTTTTTTATAAATTTTTTTTTTGAATTTTTTTTTTATTTTTTTCTTCAAATTTTCTTTTTGTAATTTGAAAATACTTTTTGAAACTATTTTTAAAATTTTTATTTTCAATTTTTAATATTTATTTTCAAATTTTTAATATTTATTTTCTATTTTATATAATTTTAAACCTCAAACCCAAATCTCCACCCCTTAACTCTAAACCCTAAGGTTTGGATTAGTTAACCATAGGGATATAAGTGTATATTTACCTATTTAATGAAACATTTTAGTCATTTTGATTCTTAGAGTCTATATTTGTGATAGAAACTTTTTAGTGTTATCCTAGAGTATTTCTCATTATTTAAATTAAAAATAATATATTAATAGGTAATAATATATTTATTTTAAAAATATTTTTCTCTATGCATAAACACGGAAAATTCACCTAGTAATATATATATATCAGCCCTGTGAAAATGAGAATCTTAAACCACCAAATTAGGATACACCGGAAAACAACTTTTCTAAGTTAAGCAAGACATAACTAGATCTAAAGCAAAGAAGAAAATGAGGCATGGGAAGAAGATATATATATAGGAAGTCGAAACCTCCCAACCCCGACTGAACACTTGCAGCTACTTAATCCGATTATCTGAAACTTTACCGAGAATGGGGTGTCCAAGTCCAGCCGCAGCCCGTAGGTTCCGTCGACGATGTATCTTCAATGTTCACCGCCTTCGGAAGCATCCCGCAGCCACATACGCCGAAACCCCAAAGAAACCAAAAACCCTAACCGTCGTAACCTAATTAGTACCTATTTGTCGCACAAGTTCTGGAGTCGCACACATCCCCACAATGGATGGCCAAAATAAGAGCTCACGTCGGATTAACCATAGACAAACTCCCTCTCAACTTCCGGTAAAAACCCTCACGCGCGATGGATAACTAGTGAAGTCTCCGGCCACCTCTACACCGTCCTCAAGTAGCGAGCGAGGAAAGCCATTAACTCTGACAAACCACCAGAACCTCGGGATTTCCTACAAATCCACCAGACCATGGATCTAGCTGAAACGACGACGAAGGAGACATGCTCCTCCGTTGAACCACGCAGAACCGTAAGAGCCATCAGATGAGCTTAGATGCCGAGAGGAAAGAAAGAAAAAGGGGGAGAGGAGATTCCAAGGTTCGGCGAGATGCTAGTGATATATGGTGTTTTTGACATCTTGTATATATGTTTTCTAATTGGTTTTCATATCGTTATTGAGTCTTTCTAGTCTTTTTCGAGTCATTACGTGTCTGGAATTGCATATGAGGGAACTACGATCATCTAGAGCAAAAGAGTAAAAAAAACTCGAATTGAAGATTTTCACGAGTGGAGAAACCTTGCAGGCTGTTCCCGAGCGTGCAGAGCAACATGAGTGTTTGTTCCCGAGGCAGAGATTTTTATTGAAACTTATAATATTTTGGGATTTTCCCTAATCATCCCATATTTTTCTCCTAGCCGCTTGTGGCTTCCACAGATCTTCTTTTTCTTTTTTTCTCTTTGTTTTTCTACGCTATTTTTACACAAGAAACCAGACCCTAGAGTTTTGTACTTGGCGATTTTCTACTTGTTAGGGAGAAGACTCCATCTCTCTCGCCTAGAGAAGATTATCCTGAACCCTCTTGTTTGTATTTTATTTTATATAAAGTATTATTTAGAAATCATGTCTTTGGTCTCTTGTGATATAGATGAGTAGTATGCTAGCTTGTCTAGGGTTCTAGGGTGTTGATTTCTTGAGCTGAATATAGAGAAGTGAATCAATCATTTGTCTTCATTCATATTCATTCTTACTGCTTGCATTAATCTGATTATTTAATGTATGAATCTAGTAGTCATCTGTTCATTATCTGTGTAATATATAATTTGACATGATGTGAACGAGCTTTGCATCTCTAATCAGCAAAAGTAGATATTAGGGTATTTGGTGAACCTATCGGCTTTAAATCTACTGCTTGTTGTCGCATCTTGATCCAAGCGGGAGTTTAGACATTAAGATCGACTTGCAAAGGGGAGAGTTCCACGACAGTGAGCCGTTCTACCTTGACTGATCCGATTTCTAGACTTGCGCTTAACTATGCTTGAATAATTGTTTGGTTCACAAGTATTAACACCCAATGAAGTAACCCTAAGCTGTTTTTTTTTTAAATCTGAATTCAACATCTAAATTTTTTACTTGTTTCTCACGTTACATTAAACTCAAAACCCCATCATTTTTTTAGCTAAGTATTGATCCAATAAGATAAAGTGTAAATTGGTCCTCTGAAATTGAATCTCAAAATACTACATTTACATTATTACCTTGCAGTAGAAAAGACACAATTTTAGTGTATCAAGTTTTTGCGCCATTGCGACAGAGACCAGCTTTTTACCTTTATTTTTCGGTTATATATTCAGTCTAAAACCTCTAACTTGCTTTACTTTTTTTCCTGCAGCTAATGATCCATGTGCATGACCAGTAGACATACTCGGAGAAACGCACAAAGAGAATTAGTTACACTTAGTAACCAGGAGCTAACAAGGTTAGAAAGAATAAACCGTCAACAACCAAAGCTGACTAATGCCACAATGGGCGACTACGGAAATCCAGAGAAACTTGCTTCTGATTTGCAACAGATGCTTCAGATGCAACAGACCATCCAAGCTCAGCATGAAGCTTCTCAACAAGCTGATATACTCGCTGCACAACATCAGCAGGAACAGCAGGAACAAGCTGCTCCAATCAGGCAGAGAAACATTCCGCTTAATACTCACAGTTGTAAGCCTTTTACCACTAGAGCTAGAAGCCTCGGTTAAAACAATGCGAAGGAAAAGATCGAATCCCGGGTTAGTATGACATAAATATAGGGCAGTTACCACTAAGCCATTGAAATTTTCTTCGTTTACAACACTATCAACAAGTTTTGTTCATCAACTGGATTCAGCAATGATCATGCTGAAGTAGATTTTAAAGCAATACAATTACACACGGATTAACGAGGAACTAACTGAGTGATTGAAACACTATTGAAAGACGGAATACTACTTGTGTGATTGCCTCTTGATGATGATGATTCTCCATCAAGTGGGCAAAAACCAGGTTGTGAGGGTCTCGGTAACGCGAAAGAGCTCGCACTCA
This sequence comes from Brassica napus, assembly GCF_020379485.1. Taxonomy (NCBI): domain Eukaryota; kingdom Viridiplantae; phylum Streptophyta; class Magnoliopsida; order Brassicales; family Brassicaceae; genus Brassica; species Brassica napus. Next base: position 14,796,095 of record NC_063435.1, read on the forward strand.
GCATTACAACAACATAAGCCATTGTTGGTCTACTCTCTGCATTCTCCTGAACACACAACAGACCAATGTGAATGCATTTCATGATCTCATCACTTAGACCTTTTGTTTCAATCAGAGTTGGATCCACAATGTTTAACACTTTCCCTTCTCTCCAGCATTTCCATACCTACACATATAACATAAATTAAGGGTTGAAGTTGAATCCAAAAATAAAAAAATAACTTTAGGGTTTTACTTACATAGCTAAGGAGGAACAGTGAGGTTTCTTCTTCTGGAGACCAGTTGTGTTTCTTTCCTGTAATGATCTCAAGAACTAGTACACCGAAGCTAAATACATCAGTTTTCACTGAGAACTGCCCGTTCATCGCATACTCTGGAGCCATGTAACCGCTGCAACAACCAAATAACCTTAGGTTTTATGTTCTTTCACGGAATTGATAGAACTAGAAGGGCACTTTTGTTTTCGGCAGCTTACTAGGTTCCTGAAACTTTGCTTGTAAACTTGATCTGATTTGTTTGATCTGTATCAAACAACTTAGCCGTTCCAAAATCCGCGATTTTCGGATACATTTCATCGTCCAATAGAACATTGCTTGCTTTAAGATCTCTATGAATAATTTTGATACGAGAATCTTCGTGGAGGTAAAGAAGACCTCGAGCAACACCTAAGATTATTCTCTTACGCGTTTCCCACTCCAGGATTATTCTCCTATTAGAATCTGAGAAATAAAAATTTGATTCATTCATTATAATATTTAGTTAAAGATAGAGATGCTTGTGTTTAATTTTTAAGGTACCTACCAAATATATAATGCTCGAGGCTTGTGTTCTTGAAGAACTCATAGATGAGAAGTCGTTCTTCTCCATCTAAGCAGAAACCTAAAAGCGTAACAAGGTTCCTATGTTGAAGTTTTGCGACCAATGAGACTTCGTTTATGAACTCATTGTCTCCTTGTCCTGATTTCATTGACAATCTTTTCACAGCCACCGCTTCCCCAGAAACAAGAACACCCTGGTTGGTTTTTGAAGAACATGTAAGAGAGATTTAATCATCAAAACTGTGTAATTATGATCATAACATTAAGTTATAAAATCAATCAATGAATCACCTTATAAACTGCACCAAAGCCACCTTCTCCAAGGTGATTGTTAGGAGAGAAGTCATTAGTTGCTAGTCTTATGGTATCAATGTCCATTTGAAATAATTGTGCATCTTTAATCTTACTGTCTTTGACATCTTTTCCTGATCAACAAACAATAAAACCCGAAGGGTGTTAAAGTTATATAAAACTCTCATAGAAAATAATTGCACCTAAGTATTTCATTTTGACCAGAACCCCACCTTCAAGACTTTGTTTTTCTTTTCTTCTATCCCTTGTCAATAAGAAGTAAATACATATTATGATTATGACTAAACCAACAACTGAGCCCACTGTCGCAATAATACTTTTGGTTTTGCTTATTCCTGCCCAGAGAAAAAAAAACTGTTAGAACCAACAAACTCTTAGTAGCGAATGCACAGGTGTAACAGAGTAACTGATGCATAGTACTCTGTTCTTTGCTTTTTTATATAATTAAAATAATAATCTGTTAAATATGTTTTACCTGTTATTGTTGATCGATCAGGGCCATCAGGCTCATACTCAAAATCTAAAAGGAAGAATCTCAGGTCACTCTCAATCTGAAAATTACAACTCGGACAAAACCATCTGATCCCAATTCTCCCTTCCGTCGCGTTCTGAAGACCATAAAGGAGACATCGGTTGCAATCTTTATGAGACAAATCAGGCGTGCACTGCGTGGTGGCGTAGAATCTGGTGTAAGGTGGAGGAGCAGGACCATCTCCTTGAGCATACTTCCTCTTAGAGTCACCTCTTGCAGCTTGGAGTATGAGATGGTTAAGTAACTTGCTCTGCATTCGAATAAAATCGGTTCGGTTTGCAGTAGCGTTGTTTGGGTTCACAGCCTCCATGGTAGGGAACGTTTTGAGTTTCCCAAAAATGGGCTTGTCCGAGTAACGAAACATACATTTTGAGGTACGTATGTGAGCTTCTCTGCTACGTGGACAGTGGCTTGTGGTTAGAATCTGTGCAGCATGGGAGATACAGTTGAGACAATCTACTCGACTGAGTACTCTGTTGCATAGCCCCATGGCTTGGACTTTATCTTTATCTGAGTTTGTTCCGATGGAGAGGTTGTAGAAGTTGTAGGTGTTGGAACGGAGAGATTGGATTGAAGAGACAAGACGTTTAAGGTTGTGGAAGAATTCGGAATGTAAGAAGTTGCCTTGTTGGGATAGACATAGTGACTTCGGAGGAATATCCCAGTTAGAACTGTTTATATCCACAGTTTGTTGTGCTAAGCTTAGAAAAGGGACGAACAAGAAGAAGAAGAAGAAGAAGAAGAAATGTTGTGGTGGAGACGAAGAACAAGAACCTGTCATGGCAAAACTAGACGTTCTGATTCCAAATGTTTAGTTTCTTCCCGGTTCTTCCTAAAAAGGAAAATGTAACAAAAAAAAATAAGTTTCTCCAACTGTCAGTTTCATGCAAGACCAATCTAGGGGTCTATATGAAAATTACATTTGATATGATGTGACATGTCTTTAAGTTTAAAGCAAAGATTTGATAAAACGGACTAGAAACCGAACGTTATCCATACATTGATATTGTAAAATTTGAACGTTGTCCTTACGTTGAATAGATATGATATTGTAGACAATGAACGTAATACATACGTTGGGTTACAACCCTTCTTAGCAGCCACTTCTTACGAATCCTTTTCTCTTTGTCTTTCACTTGCTTTGACGTTTCTCCTACTTACATCATTGGCAGCCTCCTCACCACCATTGACTACGAAAAGTTTCGTATACAAATAACATATCAGATCAATATAAGTCCGAACCTTAATATACACTTTCTTTAACCAGCTGGCTCGAAATAAGGATGTTTCTTCTTCAGTAATCAAATAAGTAGACATAGAAATGATATGTATATGGATCATATGTTACTATGTTAGTCAAGGCTTGTGTTCTTGAAGAACTCATAAAAGAGTCGTCGTTCTTGGTCCATTATACATGCAGAAACCTAAATGCCTAACAAGATCGTAATGATGAAATCCCTTTCTCACTGTCCTGATTTATTGATAATGTTTTCCCAGCTATCTCTTCTTCAGAATCAAGAACACCCAAGTGATCATAAAGATACATTCAAGTTAACTTTTAAACTCTTTGCATACGAATTAACGAGGATCTAACTCAGTAATTGTAACTTCATTCCAAGTCATTGTTGGTGCAACAAGTATGTGGTCTTCTCTTGATTCTCTATCTTCTAAGTAAAAAGCAGGTTGCAAGGGTCTCGGTAAAGTGAAAGAAGCTGCATTGAACATGACAAGAACAGAAGCCACCGTTGGTCTACTCTCTGCTTTCTCCTGAACGCATAACAAACCAACGTGAGTCCACGATGTTTAACACTTCCCCTTCTCTCCAGCTCTTCCATACCTATCAACCAAAATAAAAGTTGAAATTAAATCAAGATTCCAGAACTAGAATCCCAAAGTTCTTTTTTCATTTACTTACATAGCTAGGGAGGAACAATGAGCTTGCTTATCCTGGAGACCAATTGTTTTTCTTGCCTGAAATGATCTCAAGGACTAGTACGCAGAAGCTATATACATCAGTTTTCACTGAGAACTGCCCCTTCATCGCATACTCTGGAGCCATGTAACCGCTGCAACGACCAAATAACATTTTGGTTTCTTTCGCAGAACTGATAGAGGTTAAATGATTATTTTTGGGGCAGATTACTAGGTTCCTGCAACTCCGTTTGTAAACCTAGTCAGACTTGGTTATTCTGTATCAAACAATTTAGCCATTCCAAAATCTGCAATCTTTGGATACATTGCATCATCCAATAGAACATTGTTTGCTTTAACGTCTCTATAAATAATTTTGAAACGTGAATCTTCATGGAGATAAAGAAGACCTCGAGAAACAGCTACGATTATCTGATAACGTGTTTCCCACTCTAAGATTGTTCTCCTATTTGAATTTTAGAAAATAAAAAAGATTTGGATCAACCACCTAGAGATCGAGAGATGCTATATATTTAGTAGATCTAAAGATACCAAATATGTAATTGTCAAGGCTTGTGTTCTTGAAGAACTCATAGATGAGTAGTCGCTCTTGTCCATCCAAGCAGAAACCTAAAAGCCTAACAAGATTCCGATGTTGAAGTTTCGCAACTAATGATACTTCGTTTATGAACTCATGGTCTCCTTGTCTGGATTCCAGTGACAATTTTTTCACAGCTTCTCTTCTCCAGAATCAATAACACTCTAATTAATGATCATTTTAAGAGAATGATGAATGATCAAGAAAGTGCGTTCATGATCATAGCATAAGAAACAAATTAATCTAGTTACCTTATAAACTGCACCAAAGCCACCTTCTCCAAGCTGGTTCCCAGGAGAGAAGTCATTAGTTGCTACTCTTATGGTTTAAGTGAAATTTTAAACAATTCCCACAAGATCACAAGATCTATTGTCACATATATTCCTCGAAACAACTTATCTTTTCTTATGCCAAACAAAGTTATTCGAGGCTACAAAGATAATGTCTCATGTCATGCAGACATGTAGTTACAATACTCTATTAACTTATATTGTTGTATGCATTTTGCTAATATACAATTTCTTTATGGTTTTTAGCCGAATTGACTCAAGAATATCAAGTCTTTTTCAAAAAAAAAAAAAACAAATAAAAGAATATAAGCGGATTCATCCAAGTGAAGCCATACGATGTCGTTTTAATAAACACCCCAGCTAAGAACATCTCCAAAAGAAACTCTATAATTTTAAATATAGACATTTTTCTCTCCAAATTAGAATATCAAAACTTTAAATTTGAAATTTCATCTATTTATTTGTATTTTGGTCTTTATCATTAATTGCACATCACATTTATAATGCGTAAGTACTTTTCAGTTTATTTTTTAATCCTTATAATTTTATATCTCATAAATTTTCATATTTTTTTTCTTAAATTCAAGTTTTACACCTAAACTTACATAATATTTTAAAATAAGATTTATAATATTTAAAAACTAGAACTAGACAACAAAAATATCAGAAAAGAAACTTCATAAAATCTTTTAAAAAGGTACATGAAGACACAATTATTACACATGTTAAATATTACAACAACAATGATAGTCTGGTAAATTTGCTCTGGAACCTCCAACATATTTTCCTAACAAATTTTGTGTAGCTGGAAATATTACATAAATTAATTATTAAACTACAAGTAAAATACCATATTATTTCATAAAATATTACAGAAATTATTTTATGGAATAATGTGTTATTTTGCTTGTATTATAATATTTAATTATGTATTTTTATTTATGATTTCATATTTTACTGTAAAATATTATTAATTAATATTGCAGTAGTATTTTATATTTGTGCTAATTCTTTATAATTTTAATGGATTTACATTAATTATGAAAAAATATAAAGACTATAGTGTAAATTACAAATAATTTTGAAGTTTAGTTTTAATTTTTGATTTTGAAAAAAAAAAACACTTTGACACTTCAAATATACAGTTTTGCAAACTTAAAAAATAAAAAATCTCTTTGGAAATGATCTAAAAGCCTAACTGCCTTGAGAGCTTTCTGTACTATCAATGATACTTTATAGGCCCATTTTGTTTGATATGCCCAATAAAGATTCATACCAATTACGTGTCCGTCTATACAATTTATCAAAATGATATGCATCCGACCTGACGTGATAATTTCTCATTGATCCTAGTCTGGCTAGTGCAGAGAAATTGAATCACCATTAACCACGAAATAGAAAAGAACTAACCCCATTACACCCGCTGCATAGCGAGGCTCGGCCCGTAAAAATAAAGGATGTAAGCGAAAAAAATTCTAGGTCTATCATTTAGTAACTGAAATAATAAAAATAGAAATGCATGAATGAGAGCCGAACATACCACACATAATACATTTAAACCAACAATAAACCAACTATGATACCAAAGATTTTTACAATTTGAAAGCCGAAATATTGCATATTTAAAAATGGCCGGAAGCACATGAATCTATAGCTTGTACTCAGGGCCGCTGCTGTGCATAGCAGATGCGAGTCAAAATATATCGAAAACAAGCAAGTACATGGTTAATATATTTCAAATGTGAGACATAAACTGATTGATATACTTTTACTGCGGTGTAGATATAGAGACGTAAATCCATCTGGGTTTATGATGGAAACAAAATTGTTGCTATTCAGCTAGTTTGGGTTTGGGTTTCGGCCAATACTGTTTATATGGTAGTTTAGTAACAGACCGTCTAGCTACTGTTGACATTATTCTGAAAACATCTCAAATTCGAATCAGACAGTGTGGTATTCAATCCATTCAGTAGTACTATATGCATTTTCATGAGATCGATTGAATTAATCGATATATATATATATGTGGATGCTTATAAAAATTTCTACAAAATTTGAAAATTGTTAATTGTAAATATTTACCAAAAATAAGCTAGCTTAGGTAGAATAAATGAGACTAGTGAAGGAATTAAAGGAGAAACGATTTATTCAAGTAAAATAGTGAAAACCAATAAATGAAGAAGAAAACATGCATATTTTTACTCTCGTCTTTACATTCCGTTTTAAATCATCGATTTTTTAAAAGTAACATAAATTCTTAAATTAAGATGAGAGATAGCGGTAACGAGATAGATATGACAAAGGACTTTATTATATGCTACTTTGTTCCACTATAAATGCTGTGTCAGCGAATTCCGAAATAAACCGCAAGTACACAAGCAAGAGCTTAGTTAGTCGATTAATCACATTCAGTATATATATTTCTACGTCTCCCATGCAGAACTATCTCCGGCCGGTGCTTAATAGGTTTAGTGTTTATAGTTTGTCGACGAATTTCAGATATATACTGTATGTATGTTCATAGAAATATTTGAGTCATTTATATATTATTATTACATGTACGACGAACTAAATTACAGTAGTATCACTGTATGTATGTTCATTGATATTGTGAATGCAGAACGAAGTGCATTCTGTCTATTCTTCAATTAGGATTTGCATGCCAATGATTTTAGAATTTTTTTTTTTTTTGAAACTTTGATGATGATTTTAGATTGTTTTTAGCGGAATATACCAATAAGATCTTAACAAACAACTCTATTTCAATCGTGACCTAATCTCAACATAATATATTTATAAACAAATTAATTTAATACGACAAAAATGTTAAACCGCTCTTCTTATCACATCACCAACAAAATGTGATATGATAAGCTGAGGGGCACTTCATGAATAGTTGTGTTTCACAAGACCAATAGGGCAGCCCGGAGTAGCTAAGTGCATGTACAATATTTTTTTATCCTCTAATTACTTATAGACCACACATATAATATTTTTTAAAAATATACACAAAAATCTAGCCTAGTGATAATATATATAAGTACGTCCACTTAGGGAAGATAATGTTTTGATAGGGAACTTAAATTAGGTTTCTAATAATCTGGAGCTCACTTAGAGACCTAAAATAAAGTTAGGTTATCTAATCCTTTCTTTTAATTAGTTTGATTTAATTGTACCTCCCAAGAATTGCACTTTTATATGTACAATACTGAAAGGCAGTACAGTTACAAAAAAAATTATTGAAAGGGAGTATAAGTCAAACACACCACTTCATGTATCTTTTGTGACCACTACTTAGTGGATATGTAGTACTTCCTCCTTTTCAATTTAATTGTCATTGCAAAAGAAAATATTCATTTCAATATAAATGTAGTTTTATAATTTCAATACAAAATTTATTAATAATATTTTCTAATTTATTTTTCTATCGTTTGAAATATGATTAGATGTATGAATGATGTTTTTATGTTGGAAATATACAAAATTAAATATTTTATTAATCTGTATGCATAAACCTAAAACACAACTAAAATGAAACGGAAGGACTAATAAAATCAATACAAACGTAATTCATGAAAAAAACAAATAACAAAGAATTAAAATCTCGTGGTACGGTGAATTCTTTAATCAACCAAACGGAATATGCGAAGGGCTTTTATTTGCTTACGACAATACACTTTTCGTGTAAAACAACATTAAATGTGTAATTCAGTTCATGTAAATGCACACACACACGCATATGCTTACGCACGCATGTATTTTTGATATCCGTTTAGTGGCTAGTAGCCTAGGGCTAGAGCATGTAATAGTAATTTAATTTGTTTGATTTAACTGCTTTTTATTTATCTAACACTTTTGTGTATGCATGGAATTATGATAAAACCATTGTCGGTCGTTTACTAGGATTCGAGTTCAAAAATGTCATCTAGAGATTAGGGTTAGTGTTGTAAAGTGTCATCGGAAGACTAGGGCTTCTGCTTTTTATGTCGTCTAGTTTTTTTTTCCTTCTTCATGGAATTTCGATGTTTTGGTTTACGGTTGCAACTGTTACTAGAGATTGATCCACACACATGCACGGATATTGGTTTTTATATTTTTATACATTGATATTTATTTTTTTATAATTAATATTATATATTTTAGATGAGTCATAATATAACTAATTGTATTTAAAAAACCTAGACCGAATCGGATAATATGATTATTTTTGGTATAACTATCCCAATCCGTTTCAGATATATTTGTTATTTATATATTTTTAGGTTTCTATACATCAAACTAAACTCATCCAGACCCATAATTAAAGATCTAACTCAAAACTGACACATAAATTTATAATATTCAAACGGGGTCTTATTTCAAAACTAAAAAAAACGATATCCGAAAAGAACAATCTGCACCTAATGGATAGCCAATGTTCATGCCTAACTGATTTTATAAATTAATAAAAATGACTCTTTCTATGTGCTTGGCTAATTATATGGAGTGGAAAAAGTGACAATAAATGTAATATATTTTTATTATTTTGATTTAAGTTATTATTTTACTCACAAAACATGTCTTTGAATTATGTATTTGGCTACATAATGTTCCACCGATTAAAACTAAAATTAAAAAAATAATTAGTAAAACAAACTAAACCGAACGTCTAACCATATGCAAAATCCATTTATTTTACATTTTTAATTTTATTGTACCACTTTTTATCTTTACCACTACTAAAGTGACATTTTCAAAAATATTGTCTTCATTAAGTGGCAAAAGATTCGAATACCCTTGTTCTCTATATATATAATAAATTATTATTTAAATAAAAAATAAAATTCAAAAAAATATATTTTTTTATGTTTTCGAATTATACTTTTTCAAATTCAAACTTTTTTATAATTTTCTTTTGAACTTTTTTTTTGAAATTTTTTTTTTGAAATTTCTTTTTGAAAATCAAAAATTATGTTTGAAACTATTTTTTCATTTTTTTATTAAAAAAATTTAAGTATTTATTTATATATTTATTATAATCTTAAATATCACATTTCAAAAACCCCATCTCTGATCTAAACTCTAAATCTAGATTAGTTAACCCTAGGAGTATAAGTGTCTTTTACCATTCATTAAAAGTGGGGGTAAAAGTGGTTAGTGTAAACATGAAAAATGATACTATTAATGTGATATTTGTGGCAATTTCTCAAAAGACAATATACTCTTTTTTATCATGTTATCAAAGTTTGCAAACAATTCTCATCTATAATTCTATCTATGTTTTCAAAAGTACAAAATGTATTTCAGTTTTAATAATATAGATAAGTTTGATGCTTAAATCTCTTATTTTAAGACTTTTTATTATTTTGTATCTTAAAAAAAAGAGAAACTATAATAAAATAAACTTTTCATTTTCATTAATGTATTATTTTATCACAAAAATAACGTAAAACCTTCGACTGTGCGCAATTGATGTATGTGAGTTGAAACTTCTATAACTTGTGACAGTAAATTTTCTACGGACTTCGGTACTACCAAATATGAACAAAATCTAGAAACTAACATGAGCAGACGTTGCAATGAAATGGATGGATGTACGAAGGTGTGAACAACTGTACGTACTTGTGCGATGACGACTTAGTAGCACAAAATTAGATACTGATATCATATAACTTTTTTTTTTCGAACAAATAAAGAGATCATATAACTTTACAGTTAGGCCACTCCATCTTTGTGCATTTCCAAGTGGGAGAGTATAATACATATTAGCAGAATACATATATTATATATTAATTCACCACTTAAAATGATTTAAAAAGCTTTGACAAGTTAAATAGTAATACATATAACATATAAGAGTACCCCTATGATCTCTATATATGTAACACCATAAACTGCATTGCTCAGCAAACAAAACCAAAACATTTCTTGACCAAAACATTATTTTGATCTCGTCGTTGGGGTTAGTAACATGGCGCCAAAGGTAGAAGCAGGGAAGCTAGAGTGGAGGATAAGTGTTGACAATGGGACAACCGAGAGATTGGTTCCAACATATGGACCTAGTAAAAGGATCTTTCTTTGGCTAAAGGGTTTTGTAATGAAGGTTATCCTGGAGCGAATCGCAAAGTCTATGAGGAACATTTGGAGGATTGGGGCAGATGATCCTGCAAAAGTTGTTCACTGTTTGAAAGTAGGACTAGCACTTTCATTGGTCTCAATATTCTATTACATGAGACCTTTGTATGATGGAGTTGGAGGAAATGCTATGTGGGCTATCATGACTGTAGTAGTCGTCTTTGAGTCCACTGTTGGTTAGTAAACAAAACTCAAAATCAAACGTTTTCAACTTTCTTTTGGTGAGTGAAATTATATTGACCTATATGAATATGTATCTCCTTCATGCACAACAGGAGCAACATTCTCCAAATGTGTGAACAGAGTGGTGGCAACTATATTAGCTGGAACACTAGGCATTGCTGTTCATTGGGTTGCAACTCGATCAGGAAAAGCTGAGATTTTTGTGACTGCATGCTCTGTTTTCCTATTTGGTAAGTAATGATCGAAACCCTAAAAAATATTTAAGTCTTTTATTCCCTTGTAAAATAATCTTTATTAAATTCCTTTTTATGGGTTTGATTCTTGCAGCCTTCACAGCTACTTACTCGCGGTTTGTTCCATCATTCAAATCCAGATTCGACTACGGAGCGATAATCTTTATCCTCACATTTAGCCTAGTCTCAGTCGGAGGTTACCGAGTAGATAAGCTGTTTGATATGGCTCAGCAAAGAGCATCAACTATTGCAATTGGAACATCTATCTGCATTGTCATTACTGTCTTCTTATGTCCCATATGGGCAGGATCTCAGCTTAACCGCCTTGTTCAATGTAATTTTGTCAAACTTGCTGACTCATTAGACGGTAAGGAAAGAAGAAAAAAAAGAAACTTGTTACACAAGAAAGCGCATTAGCTATCTGAGCTAATTATCATAGAAACTGCAGGCTGTGTAGCAGAGTACTTCAAGAAGAAGGACGTCTCAACGAATGAGAATGAAGATGAAGAAACTAACAAGAAGTTGCAAGGATTCAAATGTGTACTTAACTCTAAGGGAACAGAGGAAGCCATGGTAACTTGACCCTTTTTTTTTCTTTTTTTTTTACTTTTAACACATTTTATCTTTGGGGATGATGTAAAATTAATTAGCTTTTTGATTTTTGTAGCCTCTTATAGCGCTCTTATATTTTTAATCTCTCAGGCAAATCTAGCTAGATGGGAACCTGCACATGGAAGCTTTAACTTCCGGCATCCATGGCAACAATATGTAAAGATAGGCGCTGCTATGAGGAGATGTGCTTATTGCCTCGAGAATCTTAGTATCTGCACGAACTATGAAACAGAGGTAAGTTATCATTGTTTTGAAGAATCAAGTTTAAGAGGTGGTGAAACTAATACTCCTATATGTGTTTTGATTTCAACAGGCACCAGACCAGGTCAAGAATCATTTCGGAGAAGCTTGTATGAGTCTGAGCTCAGCTTCTTCAAAAATCTTGAGAGAGTTAGCGGATATGATCAAGAACACGAGAAAATCTTCGAAGATGGATTACCTGGTGTTTGATATGAACTCAGCAGTTCAAGAGCTTCATGAAACCTTAAAAACTGTTCCCATAGAAACCAACAGACCTGAAGAAGATGTTAAATCTGAAAAGGACGAGGAAGGAGACAGAACCATGGCGATGAGCCTACATGAAATCCTTCCAGTTGCCACTTTGGTTTCGCTGTTGATCGAAAACGCAGCTAGGATTCAAACAACCGTCGAAGCAGTGGATGAACTGGCAAATCTTGCAGATTTCAAACAAGATTCAAAGAAGAAAACAGGAGGCAACAACGCTAAACAAACACCACTAAGTTCCTAAATTACTTTCATATTACACATTGAAACCGGAGTTTTCATGTATATATAAAAACCTATTAGTATATGACTTTGCTTTGTTCTGTAACCGAAGGTTTATTCGGCATGGTTTTTAAGGCCAAAAAAGAAAGTTATGGAACTAAACAATTACAACGTTTAAGAGTCCATCCACAATGAAACAAAAACAAATGTCACCATAGAAAACAAGAATGCGATTATAGATAAAACACACAAAAGTAAACTTTGACTTTGTTGATGTAATCTTAGTTACAATCTTTGGTTGTTTCGTTAAGTAACCCAGACAAGTTTTGTAACAACAAGTTCATTACAGATTCTCTCAAATTCCAATAAGACATCAAACAAAATCCCAGATTTGCCTCTTGTAACCAACATCTTGACCAAGCCCTTCAAGTGTTTACCAAACTTACCTCTCTCAACAACTTCATTGACTAAGCCCTCCTTGTTATTGTTCCTCTTCTTGTCTTCTCCCACAAGAAACGCCATCAGCCTTCTGACATCTTCTTGAGTCCGACCAAGACAGTTCTTCGATTGACAAACGCTAACGAGCGCCGCAGCAAATCCCGACGCCGCTTTCTCGTGAATCTGAGGAGGAGATGGTGGCGGTGGAGCTCTCGAGGGTTTTGCGTTCGGAAGCGGTAACGAGATTCCTCTAGGGAAGGTAACGTTTTTGTGGTGGGAGAAGGAAGATGGAGAAGACGATGTTGGTGGTTTTGAAAGATTTGTCGAGGTTGAGGTGACGGTGGGTTTAAAGCGGCCGGAGAAGGATCTACGAGGTAGTGGAGGGAGGTTCAAGGATGAAATGGATGCTGAGAGAGTCTCCATGGAAGACGTTTCAATATTATCCACCTGAACGAGAAATGAATGTTTCAAACATTATCATATATTTGTTTTCCATAATATGCATTTTGTTGAATAAAAATATGGAATATCAGTACTATTGTTTTATTACTGCCCATATACCCAAAACACTTAGTGGGCCTAATATTTGTTACCTATGGTCCAGTACTAGCACTTGACATTAAAAGGAATATAGAAAGTAAATCTTTATCTATCCTAACACGTGATTTGTGCAAAAGATCTAAAGAATCAAATACTTGTCTTCGGTTTATGGATATACTTTGTGTGAATAAGGTCTATCGTGTAGGCTAAACTTGTCTGCAACTGACATGTTCCTCTACTTATATAGCTTAAGCTTACTCATGCCTATCTTAATCAAACAACGTACATGTACTATTAGTATCCTGCTATACAAACACGAGCTATTAGTAAAATGTTTAATAATCGACAATCTCGCCGGAGATTCCGGCTCGGTAACTTAGCTAGGCTTGTTCAGTTACGGCAGAGCGTAAGCAACCAACCACCATCACCGCAGCAACCGCCATTGCCACCAAAGGATCTTAAAGAAGTTTTGTTACAATCGCCACCACAGTCACAAGCATTTCAGCCGCCTCCATATCAATTGCCATCGCCAATGCCGTCACCATCAACACTCCCACCATCTATTTCAAAACCTGGTGAAAATCACCAGTCTTCGCCACGGCTGGAACCAAAGTCATCACCACGGTCACCAGCATTTCAGACACAACCGCAGTCACAAGCATTTCAGCGGCCTCCATATCAATTGCCATCGCCAATGCCGTCACCATCAACACTCCCACCATCTATTTCAAAATCTGGTGAAAATCACCAGTCTTCGCCACGGCTGGAACCAAAGTCATCACCACGGTCACCAGCATTTCAGACACAACCGCAGTCACCTTCACTTCTGCCCCCTCCAAATCAGTTTTCATCTCCCATGCCATCACCATCAACACTTCCGCCGCGGCCTGAACCGAAAGCATCACCACCGTCACTTTTATCACCAAAATCAAAGGACGAATCTCAACAGCAGACAACAACATCATCAACGTCTCCTTCGCCGCAAAAACCGAGCCTATCTCAGCGGTTACCTCTACGATCGGTGCCTCCTCAACCTCCGGAACCAAAGTCACCAGCATTTCAGCCACAACCGCAGTCACCTTCATTACTGCCCCCTTCACCATCAGCATTTCCACCGTCTCTTACAGAATCTAGTGAAAAACACCGAACTCCGCCACGTGTAGTACCAGAACCAAAAGCATCACCACCGCCACTTTTACCACCAAACCCAAAGGAAGTGCTTCACCCGCAGACAACGTCACCACTAACACCAGAAGCAAAAAAACTACAGTCCCTTCCGTCAACGCTAAACGCTACTTTAGAATATCAATCCCCATCAACTGATGAAACTCGGTTCCAATCACCGCCCCTGTCGCAAGTATCACCACCCTCATTATCAGAATCCCATGAATCTAAGCTGTCAAAATCTACTGAGGACACTCAGTTCCGATCACTATCTCCGTCGCTAGCCTCACCACAATCATTGTTAAAATCCGATGAATCTCAGAGGGCTTTACCACCACCAGAAACCAAAACTCCGCTGTCTCCACCCTCAGCGCTTAAAGCTCATAAAGAATTTCAGCCGCAGCCGTCACCACCGCTTCCACTGTCTAAATCCATTGTTGAAACTCATTTCAAGTCGTTGCTTTCTTCGCAAGCATCCCCACCATTATCATCATCGTCTAGGTCTGGTGAACATCAACCACCTTTGGCAACAGAAGCTAAAATCCCTCCATTGCCACCGTTTTTAGAAACCGGCGAAAATCAGCCGCTTTTAGCACCATCAGATATTAAAGCTCCAAAGTCAACGCTAAAGGCCGCAGAAGAATCACTGCCCGAACCGCCTACACTGCTTTTGCCGTCTAAAGTAACTCTGTCCCAATCATCGCCTCCATTGCCACAATTATCAGAATCTGGTGAACTTCAACCACCTTTGCCACCGGCAGAATATAAAATTCCACCACCGCCACCGCCATTGTTAGAATCCGGTGAATCTCAGCTGCCTTTACCAGCACTACCAGAAACCAAAATTCAACCGTCAAAGCTAAACGCTGCTGAAGAATTCCAGTCTCCACCAGTTTCATCAAAGCTAAACGCTGCTGATGAAACTCATCAGTTGCAAGAATCTCCAGCAGAAACCAAAACTCCACCGTTAACGCTATACGCTACTGAAGAATCCCTGCCTCCACCGGTTAAAGCCACAGATGAAACTCTGTCCCAATCATCAGAAACTGGTGAACCTCAACATCCCTTGCCACCACCAAAAGCTAAAATTCCACTGCCGCCACCATCAACGCAAAACGCTGCTGTAAAACCCCAGTTTCAACCGCTTCCTGCCTCTACATTCAATGATGAGACTCCGTTCAAATCATCGCCTCAACCACCACTAGAATCTAAAATTACACCGTCGAAGCTAAACACTAATGAAGAATCCACGCGTCAACCGTCTAAATCCATTGATGAAACTCGGTCCCAATCATCACCTCCTTGGCAATCATCTATACAGCCACGAGAAGCCAAAACTCCACCGTCAAAGCTAAACGCTAGTAAAGAAGAATCCCATGTCCAACCGCTTCCTCCCTCGCTGCCACTACCTGAATCTAATATGCCACCACCACCACCATCGCCCCAAACTAAACCTAACCCAATCGAATCTCACACTTCAAAAGATCATCGCAAGGATCGAAACCAATATCTAGATAAACCAGACGCCGAACTCAGGGCTGAGATCACCGGGGAAGTTAAGAAAACACCGACGATGATGATGTTCATCAACAGCAATGTTCAAGGGATCAACACATCACTCTCGCTCGATTCTTCTTCCATCGATCATGAGCCTGGCGTCCACTTGACCATCGATCATGATGATTTTTCTTCAACGCTGTTTTAATTAAACTTTTTTTTTTTTTGGATATTCTATTCTTCTGTATTGGATTGGATTGCGAACAAATACTTTTTATAACAAATACTTGACCTCAAATACTTTTTAAAATTTTATATATTACATTTTAATCTTTAATTTTGTGATACATAATTATAAAACTAAATAATGTTTAGATGCATAGTAGATATATTATGATGTGAGGCTCCAGTTTTACAAAAGTTAACTAGATATTAACCCGTACATCCGTGCGGATATATTTATATTTTTAAATTAATATTTAAAATATAAATATGTTATAAAGATATATATCTAATATCAATTTTATGTATATAACTTTTATTTTGAAAATTTATATTTGTTGAAATTTGTTTGATGATATTGTACAAATCATATATTAATGAAGTATTTTATTTTATTTATTTAAAATGCAACATCAATATTAATAGTTTAATTTTAAACATTAGTTTTATATGAATTACTAAAAAAATATTAGCTTCTTTGTTTAGAAATTTTTATTCTTGAATTTTTTTATGTGAATAAATTAAATTATTTTTGTTATATTTTAAAATCTTATTTTATTTAATATATTATATTTCTGTTTAATATTTTTATTTTTACTAAAAATATCAATATAAAATGTTACAACCAATAAATTATTTATTTTGTTTTACATAAAAAATTAATTTGATAATTTAAAAAGAATTGGGCTATACTATTTAATTTCAAAATTAGTTATTGGAATATATAAAATATGGTCTATATTAAATATGATAAACAATCAAATGATAATTAATGACAATATATTTATGTTTTCTTAGAAACGTTATTGTTTAGATGTATATTGTTTTTGTTAGGAGAATATCATATATGAGTAATTTTATGATATTTAGTTAAATTTCTAATGAATGTGGTCTAACATAGACTTGTGTATGGTAGATAAAAAATAGGACTCTACTTTAATAGAGTAGATGGATCAATTTTTCAGAGGATGCATAATAAAATAGAAATAGATTTGCACATCAGTGATTCATATACGGTTATTGCAATTCGGAAATTTAAGATTGAAATAAATATAACCATTTTGAAATAAATATAATCGTTTATTTATTTAGTTTACTTTTATTTTTCACATGTTATTAATTTTTTCCTATGTTTTTCTTTATTTTTAATTTTAAATTAAATTTAATTATTCATATTAGACATTTTGATATTTATTAATTTTAATTTTGTTATATATTTTATTATAATTATTATTAAATTTTGACCAGCGCTTTAAAGCACGAGATTAATTTTTATTCAAATACAGATTTACTGAAAATTAGAAAGTTTATACATATGTATTTTTTTATAAAAAAAATATTTTAAAGTACATATAATTAAATTAAAATTTACATGAATAAAATTTTATGAAAATAAGATAATTCATTTATATAATCTGCCTCGTATCAATTTTACTTATATCTTAAAACTTTAAATTTTAGTAAAAGAGTATTTTTTTTTTTAGTCAAAATTTATTTTATTATTATATTTTTGTCAGCATATTATATAAATTAACTATTTTCATTCGACCCGTTTCATACTTGATAAATATACTATATTATTTTTAATATTCTAATTTAAATATATATTAAAATATGAAATTATTTATATATTTTATGTTATTTGTTTTAATATGTTGAAGTATGTTTTATAATTCTTGAATATATTTTATTCTGTTATTTTATAATTAAAAAATAGTTAATAAATGGATTAAGTTACTTTATATTTATTAATTGGTGTACTAATTTAATTATGAATATATATTATGTATATATAAATATTATAGAAATGTCATTTTTATTATAAAAATGAAAAAAATAATTAATAATCTTTTTTAAAATTTTTAGTTGATATTAATTATGATTTTTATTATTTAAAACTAAATATTAAAAAGAAATGCATATTTACATTTTAATACAATATATTATTAAAATGTAATCTTAGAAAAATATTTTTATGAATATCTTTTAAAAATCTAATTTTAAAATATTAAAATAATTGGTTAAATATGATATATATTTAATAATAAGTAAGTTAGTTGTATGAAAAATAGTAAGGAATTAAATAAATGTAATACTCCAATCTAGACTATTTGCAAGTAGATAAAAGTATTGATATATATTACACCGAATTTGGACAAGAATATTCTTCTACTTTATCTCAATGTCCAGCCGCATTTGAGTGGGCAACACAACAAAAACGGTTTCTAAAAGAGCCAGCAAAATCTGGAGAGAAGAATAACATATTTGTCTAGAGAAAAGGGAAAAAAATCTTGGGGTTCATAGAAAGTCGAAGTTGGCAAGGAAAATTTGGGGGGGGGGGGGGGGGGAGCATCGCAGGTTCAATCAAAATGGGTTATTGGTGCGATGGAAGTTAAGTAGGATAGCAATGGAGAAGTCATAGACAAATGACGAGATCAATCTGAGTATTTTTGAAGTGGAGATGTCACCGGGAGGGAACAGTTACTACCGACAATGTCTCAGAAACCGAGCAGTCAACCATATTGTTGTTCCAGGAGTAAAGACAAAACTCTGGTGACCTTATTTTTTTAAATTTTCACCAGTGTTGGCGGGTTCACCGGGGGGGGGGGGGAGCATCGCAGGTTCAATCAAATGGGTTATTGGTGCGATTCACGTGGAAGTTAAGTAAGATAGCAATGGAGAAGTCATAGACAAATGACGAGATCAATCTGAGTATTTTTGAAGTGGAGATGTCACCGGGAGGGAACCGTTTCTACCGACAATATCGCAGAAACCGAGCAGTCAACCATATTGTTGTTCCAGGAGTAAAGACAAAACTCTGGTGACCTTATTTTCTTAAATTTTCACCAGTGTTGGCGGTGAAGGTCTTGCTTGCTTCTTTATACTGTTTCTTCCTGGTGTAAATGTAAAAGAAAAGTATATAGCAATCTAAGATTCTATACCATTTCTAGGGTGTATATAATAGGCTATGTGGGGTTATGTTGTTGGAATATGCAGACGAGGTGCCCCTGACATACATTGATTAGCAGTTGAAAGAGCTGGTCGTAATTGTTTGACCTAGCTTCCCTGGTTTGGTCGACTTAGGAATTCGGAATAGGCTAGTCGAGAATAAAGACTAATGAATCGCATCTTTGTCATTAACCGAGGGTTGAGCTTCTTCGGGATTAAGAAAATCTGAGTCAAATTTCAAATCCACCGGAAATGATCCTGTTTGAACAAAAATGTCTCCTCCTGGTAGTAGCTTTTAGTGAGTGATCGGCTGCAACAAGAGGGCAATAACACCGATAAACGCCTCTGATCTTCCTTGCGTCTGTCTCTTCCGATTTTTTATCCGCTTTGAGCTCTTATCGTAGCTTGAATTCCTTTAGTAGCTAGTTTATAGTTTCTAATATGAAGAAAGAAAGAAGGGTTGAAGTTTAGACCACTCTCAGTAGTTCTACCTATAGAAAACATCATGAAAGAGGATATCAGAATGGGCTAAAGGTTATGAGCTTATAATCTATAACTAGGATAAGACTTACGCCTTGCGCATGGTGAAATTATATGAAAATTATTTAAGAAATATCATATGGAAAAATAAATTTATATTCTTGATAGAATTAATATTTTTGACCCTTCAATAATTTTTCAAAAACTTTTTTGTTAATTACATAATTTGTTCACTGATGAGCTGATCTCAATTTTAAAAATATTTTAAGTCAAAAAATCACTTATCGCATAAGAACCTAATGTTTAGGCCAAAGAATCTCAAGTCTACTATTTGGTTACAATGAAGCAATGCCAGCTCAGTTTTATATCATGATTTAACAATTTAAAAGTTAATTATGGTTATGAAAATTTACGTTCACGTGCCAATCTTATGTATCTTCAATATTTTTCTCAATTTTTTGTCGTTTTTTTCATTTTGATTATTGTTGATATAAATGTTGATTTTTGAATTTATTCTCATTTCGTTATTTTGTTTTGGCCTCAGATTTAAAAAATGTTTAAAATTTAAAATTATTAAAGAGATATATACTTAGGTTAAGATATGCGCCTTGTGCATAATAAATATTTTATATTTATTACTTATTTTATGTTTTTCTGCGTATTATGAAATAATAAAATAATAATTATATATTAAATAACTAAGAAATCAGTTACTGTTATGTAATAAATTGGTGTGTGCATATAAATCAAACGACTACTCTTGTTTATTCGCAATCATTTTAGGGTAAATAAATCAAAACAATCAATCTTACCTATCATATATGATATATAATTAAATTTAAATGATATTGACATAAATATATATATATATACAATATACTTTTAATATGTTTATTTATTAAATAAGGTTTCTACTCATATGATTTTATGATTATTTGCATATTGTGTAACAAAAGTTTACACCAACGATTTGTTTTTTAATGTGGAATGTTTAGTGGTCTCAATAATTTATAATCATTTAAAAAAACAATGAAGATTTCAAAACTAAAATATTAACTTTTTTTTGACAACAAGACATTCACAGACTCAAATTGACTCTGTAAACCAAATCGGTAACTCCACATCCATGTGAGTGGCGAAAGACGGTTGTTTTCACTGTGTGCTAAACTATCCGCCTGTAGGTTCTCCGTCCGAGGTACATGAATAATGTCTGAGTTGAGAAAACTTCTTTGTAAAAACTTGATGTCTTTCAGATAACTTTCAAATGCTGGCAATTCTTCTGGTTCCGAAACCTTCAGCAATTGAGAACAATCCGTCACAAATGTAATCTGAAACTGTTTTAACTTTTCAATATATGTTCAACGCATATTTTAAAATATAATTATGTATTTTCATATGATGTATAGTTTAATTTAAACGATATGAAATATATATATATATATATATATATATATATATATATATATATATATATATATATATATTAACATAAACACCTATTAAAATAAAATTATTTATTCATATGATTTTATAATCTTTGTATCTTATTATAGAAAAATTTTAAACTTTGATCACAAAAGTTTATGTGAGACTTTTATCAGTTTTAGTAATTTATACTCGTTTTGAAAAATTTAAAATACAACAAAAATAATTAAACAAAAATGATAGAAAGTATACAGATTAATTTAATTTTGCAATTTATTTTAATAATAAATAATAAATAATTTTGTAATTTATTTTAATAATAAATGAAAGGACATCAATTCAAATCATGGATTTTGAATTGAGAGAAATACTGAGAGAGATAAGAAATTCTCACTATTTCTGAAAAAAATAATATAATTCTATGGGTTTAAATAAATCGAATTAAATCGAATATGATTTTAGGCAAATGCACTAGATCTAGAAGTTCCAATTAAATTTGGGAAAACATTAAATTCTAATGTTATTTCAATTATGTATTTTAAAAATTCCTTAAAATGTTATGTAATTGGATTAAAGTATCTATAACCATATTTCTAAAATCATTTAAATTTTAGTGAATTATGTGGTGTATAATATTAAATGGAATATATAGCAGTGGTATTTGAAAGGAGTTTAACGGAAATTTAATAAAAAAATGTAAAGAATCAAATATATATTTTTAGCTGGTGATTTAAAGGTGGTTTTATGTGGTTTATCTATCAGATGTGTGTCAAAATTATTGATTTCGATTATATCGTAGAGTCAGAAATGTAATTTTGACTATAAATTTGAAAGCATATTATTCTATCCTCAAATCTACTCATAAATGATATAGTTGAGCCATGAAATTAGTTCTTTTTATTATCAGAAATTATACTAGGATACAATGTTATCCTTAGATTCATGGAACTGATAAGAACTGATATCTTCTTTCTAACTTATTTTAATATTTTATAGTTCTTTTAAATCTAAAAAAAAAGAACAACCTTTTTTATCTTTTTCTTTGCCTCGGCATGTGCAGAAATATGTTAAAAAGAGAGGGATTTGTGATATACAGACAACTTCAGAATCTCAAATGTTCTTACATCAACTGTCTACAGCTTCTTTCTTAAACCTTGTTTTTAATTGTGGTATAATTCAAACATCTTAAACCAAACTGGATCGTACTGGTCCATTGCTTAGAAAATAAATAATGCCAAAAAGTAACAAAGAGGCACAACAAAGACAATCAAGGTTACAACTTTAAGAACATGGGGATAACACTTTAAAGAGGAAGATGAAGTAGAAAAAAAAAGGCTCAAACAACTTCATCCGACCTCTAATTCTCTTTCTGAAACTCCTCTTCCGCTTTCTTAAAAACTTGATCCCAATCGTTACCAGAACTCAAGTCAAGATAATCATATGGAACAGCTGTTTTCAAACCACGAAGCACACTGCAACGGCTCTCAACAATCTATCTGCTGAGGTTCTTCCCATGTATACATCAACGACAATGTTGAGCCACACCAAGGATTAAAATTATCAGCCTAACCCTTCTCTCCATTACATAAATCCTCTGATTTCAACCCCATCCCAACGTTATAATCAAAGAACTCTCCGACTAACGGTTCTGATGGTAAGTCGTAATCCATAGTCCATATCATCGACCATTATCTGCAACTCCTCCAAGCTGTATTTCTTTTCATGCACCACTATCACACTGTTAACGTGTGTGCGACTAAACAAAAATAAAGGCAACGTTCGATTACCAGAGAAAGCGGTTTTCCTCTCTTCTCGTCTAAGCCATAGGTGAAACCATCTCTGCAATGAAATCAAAGCATCCCTTTCATTAGCAAAGGAAGAAAATCATAATATGCGATCAACAAAACAGTCAACAACATCTTCAAATCGAAACTAACGTATATGTACCTTCTCTTCTTGATTACCCAGAGTGCCTTATCGTAAAAAAATTTGCACTCGCCATGATATATATATATATATATATATATATATCATTTAGAATGGACTTGAATACGGGAGCATTAGCAAAAAAATAATTGTATGGGAACCTTTCAGCATGTAAGAAACATCTGATGACATATAAAATTGCAGAACTAAACTATTTTAATGGACCAATGCCCATCACTGAGATGTGGAGATATAAGGTTAGACGGTGGTAGCACTTACCTGAGCATGCCTTGAAGATAAAATTTTCAGTTAAGTAAGCTTTTACTCTTGCACTTAGTCTACCATCAGTCATAACCCTTCCAATAAGGCATTATCTGCATTTATATTATATTTAATTTGTAATTTATCATATCTTCTAGATAGCCATAAGGATATGAAACAAATCGATTACCATACCTTTAGGTCAATATAATTGGCAACAATCTCATAATGGACAGTTAAACTTTGGTAGTCATGATTTCAAGTGACTGAGAAGGAACTTCTGTTGGTGATCTGTCACAACTATCCATTCAAACCCTTGAGAATTGGATGCTCTTAGGGTGCTGCCTATTGATTAATTTCCTGTGGCCAACAAAATCTAAGACATAAACAAACAATTGACACATATTAAAAAGTTACAAAATATATAACAGACTCATGTTTCAGTTACAGATAAGTTTGGTATGCCACATACCATATAGATAACGTCAACGACCAATTTTGGCTCCAAAGAAATGAAAGCGAAACCGATGTGTGTCTATGTGAGGTAAGTAACCTTCAATATTTGAGAGGACAGAGTTGTGGGTGAAACAAATAGTCAGATTGTGATCAGTCATCAGAAAGATTTCTTTGTTCTTAGTATCGAAGTAATTGGAGAGACTGTAAAAATCTCCCACGCTTGAGAAGACTTTGGTAGCATCTCACACGATTTGGTGGCAAAAAAACTTTGGATCACAGTTCCCTGTAATTGAATGTAGCAGTGACGAATATAACAAAAAAAATACATGTTCGTCAATATTCAGCAACTAAACACAAATTAATATGCCTGCTTAAGCAGGATTACAGGTTCCAAATCGGAAGTAACATAGGTGAAGTATATAACAGCCGGTGAATTTGGAGGAGCGCCAGAGTAGCTAGTCCCTTATCGATGGAACCGGTGGTGGACTTCGCCGGAGCGTCTGAGCAGCGAATGCCTTTCTGCTTATATATGGTTCTTGTGGCGCACTTCTCCAGAAATTTGGTGGTCAACTTCGTCTGATTCCTATAACGTTCTGGCGGCGACTTTGACGCAGGATATCAAACCGACGATGTCTCCGGCTGAAGTTGACGACAAAACAATGGAGACTTTCGGGTTTACTTTGAAGTAAGCCTCGATGAAGCTGTTTAGCAATTTATATATGAGGAAAAAGCGAGGAAGGTAGAAGGAAACAATAACTAAGAGATAAAGAGGCATTGATTGATCAAGAGGAGCAAGCGGTAACGGAGATTACAGAGCAACCGAGAAGGTGAAGACGAAGTGGAAGAGTAGGAGATGATCAACTCGTACGCTCCAGACAAAATTAGGGTTGGGCGAGATTGGGATTGCTATGGACTGTAAAGAAAAGTAATGGCAGCCCAAACTAAGTTTAGTTTTGATCTTAACTCGGCAGAAACAGTAGTGACATGGCAAAATATAAGTATATGATTGGACGATTTTTAAAGATGACTTGGACACGCTGAGAGCTGAATATTAAGCCATTTTAGTATTGTAAGATAAGACATATAGCTAAGAAAGAAGTAACTTAATAATCAGACTACAATTGAAATTTTTATAATTAAATAAAAATTCAGTTCTACTATCTGGATAAAACTAACTGATAATTAAGATAAGCTATTTTGTATTTTTAACAACATATTTTTACTGTATATAATATTTTATTATGATTATAGTATATAACCTTTGTTCAGAAATTCGTTGGGTACTACATGTGCGGTGCACCCGACCTAGCGAGTTATGAAAAGCGGAAAAAAATTGTGGAGTACGCAGAGAGGAATTTTTGGAAAAATTACTTAAACTACGACATTCTTAATACTATTTTTCATGTTTACCTTAATCATATTTACCTTTAGTGTTGACAGATAAATAAACACTTATATCCATAAAGTTAAGTAATCTATACTTGTGATTTAAATTTGAGGGGTGGGATTTTGAATGGTAGGGTTAAAAAATTTTTTTTAACAAATACTTAAATTTAAAATAAAAATTTTAAAATAGTTTAAATTTTTTTTTGGATTTCAATTTTTTTTTTGAAAAACACAAATTTGAATAAATTTCGAAAAAGTGATAAAAAAATTTGACTTTGGTAACATATATATAATTCAAAAACTATAACTTTTTATCTTTTATTATTTATTTAAATAATTATTTATATTTATATATCTATAAAACAAAGATAGAAAGGTCTTTCGGTCCTTTAATCAAACCTCATAATTTAGGTATTTGTAAAAAAGCCCATCGTAAACATGAATAATGAAACAAAAAATTGGGTAAAAGCATAATTTCCCCAATGTTTTGTACTTTTATGTATAATACTCCATATATACATCTAATACAAACTTTGTATGTATAATATATGTTTATTACAAAAGATCAGTGGTACTCAGATTCATAAATTTGTAAATATATACTAAATTATATAACAAAAATATAATTGTACATAAAATGGTTTGATTTGGGTTTGAGATTAATTATTAGCTTGGGTTTTGGGCAAATTTGGATATCATGATTGTTTTGGGTTTGAGCCAAATTAGATATCACTAAGGAATAATGGAGTAGCCGCTAGGCGCTACGCATTATTGATTGGACGATTTTTTCAATTCTACACATTCTACGCCCATTATGTGATCCAACAAGGAATACAAGCGGATTGGTCTAATTCGCTACAAGAAGTATTGTAATTGCTTGAGTATTATTGATCATAATATGTACTTTATATATATAGTTTACAGGGAAAGATCATAGGAGACGATATACATAGGTCATCCTTATTAAGTATAGGACTTATCTCTAATACACGAAGTTATCATTATCTTAATAACATAGTTATTCTAATATCCTCCCTCAAGATGGTGCACGGTTAGTGATACCAATCTTGGTAAACAGTGTTCCAAACCGAGTTTTTGATAGAGGTTTGGTTAAGCCATCTGAGAGTTGATCCTTAGATGACACATGAGAGACTCGTAGCGTTCCATTTTGAACTTTCTCCCTACATTGAACCAAACACAATCCAACAAGCACTGGCCAATGATCAATGGCGCAAATCAGCATGTACAGAGTTCAATGCAGCAATAACCAACCATACATGGGACTTGGTTCCTTGATCATAATATGTATTCTATATATAGAGTTTACAGGGAGAGATCATAGGAGACGATATACATAGGTCATCTTTATCAAATGTAGGACTTATCTCTAATACAAGAAGTTATCATTATCTTAATAACATAGTTATTCTAATATTCGCCATGGTCACCTACCGTTTCACGCTTAATCTGTCGATTAATCAGCTGGGTGGCCGAGTTTTTGAACATGGTGTATAAGTGTAATACAAAATATTAAACTGTGTTTTTATTAAAAGAAAAACTCTAAAATGATGTGTTCGTTAACTGTAGAAAATAACTTAAACAAATAATTACAGAAAGCGGGATTAGGTTAGGTTAGGTTATGTAAAGTAGATGTCACGAACAAATTATGAGAAGCAAAGTGCGTGTCTCGCCTTTACGTATAATGCGGAAATTTTATTTGATTTTTCTTTTCAATTAGATAATCGTTTATTTAAGGGGATTAAAGTGTCCAACTCCCGGATTAATTAAGTAACTAGATTTTGACCAGCGCTTTCAAAGCGCAGATTTATTTTTGTTTTTTTTTCTCAATTGACAAATATTTATTAAATGTCACATTTTCATATATTTGTGTTTTATTTTATGAAAGACTTAAAAATTTTATCTTTATTTATCGTATTTCATTTTAAATAACTATTTATGTTTAAAAAATTAAACTTTATTTTTTTAGTGAATTAAGTTGGTATAACTCTGATAAATTAATTTTATCATGGGGTTAATATTTTAATTAAAAAATTATATACTTTTAATAAAGATTTATATTTTCAATAAAAAATTCAATTATTTTTATGAATGCTTAAATTATATTAAGAAAAGAAAAAAATAATAATTAAGAATAGTTGAAAAAAAATTATTTGAACTTGGACTCAATGGCCCAAAGAAAAAAAAAGTGAGAATTGAATCTGATTTTTTAATAGGCCCAACAGGCCCAAGAGAGATTTGATGTGGGCTGGATCCAAAAATAATGATCCAATACAGATTTGTTATTAATATTACTTAATTGCTCTTAATGAAACATGCAATGTTAGTGAAGGAAAGGGCAGGCTAAGGTAATTATGACAATAGGATCTTGCTTTAATAGTATAGATTGCTGTTTTCATTACTAGATTTTTTCTACTTTAAGGGAGATATTCAATCTAAACTTGAGATGATTCATTTTTAATGAGATTTTGGATGATTTTAAAGAAGGGGTTCTTTCAAAAGTGACTCAAAATTTCAAGTCAAACATAAAAATAACTTATTTTTTTTTTTTGAAATTTTATTTTGTCATATTCACCCTAGAAGTTCTAGTTATTCACGAAAATACCATTATTTTTTTTTCAAAAATAAGGCTTTTACCTTAC
The DNA here is from genome assembly GCF_020379485.1 of Brassica napus. Lineage (NCBI taxonomy): Eukaryota > Viridiplantae > Streptophyta > Magnoliopsida > Brassicales > Brassicaceae > Brassica > Brassica napus. The sequence goes on from NC_063435.1 coordinate 14,823,828, forward strand.
CATCCTCATCTTCACCAAATATTTACGACTTTGCCATTGACATCAATACCTCAACAACAATACCTCAACAACCATGAATTACCAAATTGAGAGTGTTGATGCCCTAAAGTTTTGATTTTTTCTAATCCTTTCTCATTTCCTATCCACACAAACCACATATCTAACATTTTCTCTCAAAATTCATAAAAAAAGTGAAGATTTTGATTACAAATTATGTAAGGTTCATAAGCTCACGACTCTTGGTGATTAACGAGTAGGTAGCTGTTGTGGTGAAGTTGTGGGTGAATGGAGAAACCACACAAGTCATCTCACGAGTTCAAGGTATGAAATTGCGAACTACATTTTATTTTTCAGATCTGTTCGACGAAGAAGACTTGTGGTCAATGCATAGATTAGTTTTGCAATTGACCTTTTGTGTGTTTTTAATAGAAGACTTCTTTAGAAAACTTCTACAGAAGTCTTCTCTAATTCTTCTCAATGCCGGAAGATGTCTGCGTGGGGTTACTTTTGCAATTGAAAAATAATAGTAAAACATTTAATATCAATGAGAAGACTTCAAGTTTAATTCAGAGTTTTGGTCAAACATTTGCCTACGAGAGAAGACTTCTAGAGAAGTCATCCGACAGAAGACTTCTAAAGAAGTCTTCTCTTGAAAAGTAAAATATAGTCAATTGCAAAAGTAACCCAGCCGACTTCTTACGACATTGAGAAGACTTCCGGAAAACTTAGAGAAGACTTCTTTTGAAGTATTCTCCAAGTAGACTTCCCTAGAAGTCTTCTACAAAAATTCAAATTCTAACTAACTTCGGTCAAATTCAAAAGTAACATGTTTATCCGAGAAGAAGTCTTCTCTGAGAATTTCAAAAAAATTTCAATTGGAAAAAGTAAGCCAATAATTTACAAAGGAAGACTTCCGAAGATGTCTTCTGTAGAGTAGACTTCTTAAGACGTCTTCCTTCGTAATTTGCAATTGCAAAAATGACCTAAAAAGAAGACTTCTTTTGAAGTCTACACATAGTAGACCTCTTTTCAAGTCTTTCGTGGATGACTTCAAAAGAAGTCTTCTACGTAAATCTTTATTAAACTTCAAATTTATCCAAAATTAAAATGAATTTTTAACATCTTCTTGCTAATTCATGTTTATTGGTCAATATTGGGACTACTGAGTCGAATTTATAAATTAATTGGTGATAATTATGAAGTTACAAACATTGATGTTTAATAATGTTTCTAGTTAAATAGAGAAAAGTCATAGAAGACTTGTAGAAGACTTCATAAGAAGTCTTCTCCGATGATTTTGTTTTATTAAGTTGATGTTCTGTGTTTGTGTTGTCTTTCTCATAAGATACAATTTTTAACTTCCATGAGATTTAAAATTTTAACTTTCACTTAAAATTCAATTTTGATCTTTTGTGAATTTGACTAAGGTTTCTTGAGACGTCTTCTCTCTTAGTTTTAGCAAATTTTACTAAGATTTTGTGTTGTTGTGTTTTGTTATGTGTGGGTAGAATGATTAAAATAATTTTTCGTATGTTGCATCAATAACTTAAGTGAAGTCAAGTACTTTTGGCAAAACATGAACATATTTACCATTCTTTTGATCAACATCTCTTAAAGTTTACAAAATAATTCACAACGAAAATATTACACCTACAAATCATAAAAATTATTACACAACTAGATATTATTTCTCAACATAGATAAGCTTGGACTCCACTTCACATCATCTCTTTGTACCACTTTGGGCAGAGACTTTGGAAGACTTTCTGAAGACTTCGTGGGAAGTCTTCTAGCATAAAATACTTTACAAGAAGTCTTCCGAGAGTCTTTCGAGAGTCTTCCGAGAGTCTTCCAAGAATTATCCCATAAGTCTTTCAAAATCTATCTCATATCTGAAAAATCTGCATATTCAAAAGCATTCAAATGGCTTCAAAATAGAGAAGACTTTAAAAATAAATTTTCAGATGATAAACAAAACAGTCACATTAGGTTGGATCTATAATCTTTTAGAATCTAATATATAAAACACATAAAATACATATCTAAAATTTATCACTTTAGGCAGAAGATTTCAGAAGACTTCCAGAAGATTTTGTGGGAAGTCTTATAGCATAAAATGCATTAGAGGACTTCTAAGAAGGCTTCTGAGAAGTCTTCTGAGAGTCTTCTAAGAAGTCTTTCAAAGTCTCTCAGATCTGAAAAAATATGCAATTCAAAAACATTCAAATGACTTCAAAACAGAGAAAAACTTCAAAAATGAATTTTGTGCTTACAAAATAAACAAAACAGTCACACTATGTTGAATCTATAGCTTTTTAGAATCTAACATATAAACACACACATAAATTTATATCCAAAATTTAGAGATATACTTTTGAAAGAGTGAAAGATGAGAATCATGTATTGAAAAACCTACAAAAAGAAGATAAATTAGTGAGAAGACATAAGAAAAAGTGAAAAATAGATATAAAATTTGGTGTTTTGATGTTCAAAGAGATTTGAGAGAGGTTGGAGAGTTTTATAGTGAGAAACATTACATTTTTGTTGCAGTCATTTGAGAGGAAGAAAGAGAATGTGTAAATTTTCTTTATATGTGAAGACAAAAATTCTAATTAGGTTAAATATTTTCGACCAAGAAGACTTCTGGAAGACTTATGAAATACTCATGGAAAACTTATGTAAGACTCATGGAAGACTTATGGAAGACTTTGATTTAGGTGGAAAACGGAACCTTAAATTTTACTTAAATTTAGACGGGATGCGTCGGAAGACTTCTTTTTAAGTTTTCTGTGACTCTTCTAGACCCTAAAATCAAATAACTATGCAAAAAACCTCTTTAAACTTAAAAAAACTTAGAAAGTGTTTAAATCAAATTGTTAGATAGTTACTAAACATATATAGGTCAATTTGAAAAAGGAAAAAAAATGAAGATAAAATTTCAAATCTAACCCTAAAGATACCAACAATACTATAACATATGTTACCAAACCCTAAACTAATGACTCATGAACCAATCTACATTCACTCATCTATGTTGAAAATACTTCAATTTCAGATAAACTAAATTTACATCATTGAAAAATGTTTATTATTACATGATTTCAAATTTTAACCCGGGAAAATATTTTTTATAAAAAATTAAATTATTTTTAAGTTCTAATCTATGAGAAGACTTTCTCTGGAAGACTTCTGGAAGACTTCTGGAAGACTTATGGAAGACTCCTAGAAGACTTATGGAAGACTCTTAGAAGACTTATGGAAGACTGATATCACTCAAATTACCTTAAAGAGTGAATTTACTCTCTCAAATAAGATGTTCAATTGGAGTACTTAGGGATCGAATCCACAAGGAGCTACGGAACCTAATGAATCTAATATGATTTGTTAAGTAAGGTGGTTTTAATGATTTAAATGGAAAGTTGCAGTTTTGTTGAGCAAGTAATTGCTCGACCGATTGGTTGAGGTTTTGGTGCTTAAAAGGAAATTGCTAGACTTAGGGTTTTTATTCAGGAAACTTGGGATTATAATCCTACAAATGTCTAATGAGTTGCATGCATGATAATATAAAGTTCAACTACTAAATCAACAAGTCAATCAGCTCTCGCATGTCTAGACTCATCTATTAACTAGATCTAATTACCCAAACAAATGTGTTCGATTAATAACAGTGTCGATCGATGATCCTATATGGATATCGATCGATACACCTTTCACTTCGTCGATCGATTATTCAGTATTGATATCGATCGACGCGCTTTTAGTTAAGCTTTATGTGTGGATTGAATGATGCTTACTAAGCTCACTAGATCAGCTCTCGCCTTACTCTTAGCAAGATACTTAGCTCAGTTAGAATGGTTTCAGGATAAGAATGAAGCTATCGCTTTTATCTAACAATCCTATCGCAAGTTCTAGGTAGCTTATCTAGAATCATGCATTAATGACACTCCTAATGATAAATATCACAACTCAGCAATCTATAGTTGGGGCTAACCCTTCATAACCTATTTAAACCCTAAAATCTAACAATGGAACTACTCAGACATGACCAAAGAATTCATGAAAGCAATTAGGTAAGAAAACTTCATTAGAATAGTAAATATATATTAATGGAGTTCCAATCACAAATTATAACTTTGGATCTTCTCTACAATCTATCAAAATCAAAAACCTTTTGCTGATAGTAATAAACCTAGAAACACAAGAAAGCACACTTTGCCTCTAACATGGTGACAAAGCTTATATAATTAGGTTAAAATTCGTCAAGAGTAATCTTGTAAATTGGTGAAGACTTGGGCTTCAAGTCGGCTGTGACCAAACATGCCTTCTGCGCACTTTGCTGTCGATTGATGTTCTGATGTGAACATCAATTGATATTTGTTCCTCAATATCGACCGATGGTCGAGCTTGATGGTCATCTCGGGTACTTGCTCCAAATATCTACAAAATACTCCAAAATCATCACTTATGATCTTATAAATATAATAAATAGATTCTATAATATAATAATTCGTAGTAAAAATACTTATAAACCATGGGTGAATGTGGATCAAATCCATGGTCTATCAAAGATTCCTAGAAGACTTATGGAAGACTTTGATTTAGGCGGGAAACCTAAATTATTCCAAAATTTAGGCGGAAACCATAAATTCTACTAAAATTTAGATGAGATGTGTCTGAAGACTTCTTTTTAAGTCTTTTGTGAGTCTTCCAGACCCTAAAATAAATTAACTATGCAAAAAACACTTTCTTAAACTTAAAAATAAACTTAGAAAGTGTTTAAATCAAGTTATTAAATAGTTACTAAAATATATGGGTCAATTTGAAAAAGAAAAAAAAATGAAGGTAAGATTTCAGAATATAACCCTAAAGATACATACAATACTATAACATATGTTACCAGACCCTAAACCAATGACTCATGAGCCAATATACATTCACTCATCTATGTTTAAAAATAATTCAATTTCAGATGAACTAAATTTAAATCATTGAGAAATGTTTATTATTACATGATTTCAATTTTTTACCCATCAAAATATTTTTTATAAATTATAAAATTATTTTTAAGATCTACTGAACGAGAAGACTTACAAAAAATTCATCGTAGAGAAATACATGTTTTTTGTTTGTTCATAAGGGGCTGTTGTAATTTCACTAGGCTTTTGTGTTACTTTTGTATTTGATTGAATTTGGGGTACACTTTTGTATTAAAAATCAAGTTTTGAATTATTTTTGGCAAATCCCCCTTCAATAAATTAAAGAGTTTAAGGTGATTTATGTTAAACCACTTTACAATATCACTAAAACCATGAGATTTTAGTTTCAATTTTTTGACTAAGAAACTCCATTCAATCACTCTAAAATCACTTGAGAATTTTAGAACTCCAGAATTTAAAATATTTTTAATAACAATGGATTTCAGAGTACTTTATAAAATGTCAAGTTCAATAACATTGGATTTTAAATTTAACGTAGAAAATTGGTTTAACCAAATTTAACAATATTGTTATCATATGAACAAATTAGTTGTTATTGTATAGTTATGTAGTGGAAAGTATTAAATACATTTTGAAATCATATTTGTGTGTTAGACTCGTGCTATAACAGTCCGAAACTTGGGCACCAAATTTTCTTAAGGAATCCCGCGAGGACTACAGCCCACTAAGCTAAAACCTAGGAATTCCTTTCTTTTCACTATAAATAAAGCTGCCCATTCTCACTTTTGTCTCATTCAGAATCTAAAGCATAGCTCTTCAGAGTTCTAGAGAGAATAGAAAACCCTAGCCATCAAGGTTTCACCTTTCTTTTCTCTCTCTTCGCCTCACACTGTATCTCTCCCTCTCCTCTCTCTATATCCCTGGCCGATCTCTCTCTCTCTTCGCCGGCGGCCGTGCGTGGTTGGTCACTGTTCATTGTTGTTTCCCGATCTGTTGTTCTCTTGTTCCAGTTCTCCAAATCTATCTCAAGATCAAGTTTAAAGTGAGGTGATCCAAACCCATCTCCCTCTCATGTTCTTTATACTCCTTGAAGTTGGAATTAGGGTTGGTTAGACGTTGTTTGAAGTTAGGTTGATAGATCAATGAATCGTGTTGTATAAAAACCTTCACACTGATTAAAGGATTAAATGAACTGCCTTGTATTGATGTGAATGAATTATATTGTTTCATGCTCATATGATTGGTTGCCTAATGCATGTGATGACTGTCAGAGAAAGTTAAGTATCTAGAAAGAATTACATGCTTAAGTTATTAGATGAAGTTACAACTCGTATGGTTGCAGTTAGTATCATATAATAATGAATGATTAAAATAAAAGATGAATGATAATGAGTGTGATGTTTATTGTATGTCATACCGAGAATGGGTGATGTCTAATGAATGTGTCAAGGTTAATGTTAAGGATAATGAAAATGAGAACGTTGTAAATAATGTAAGACACCAAAAACGGGTGGCGTCTAGAAATATGATGATGAGTTAATGTAATGTGACCGTGAAAGGGCAGGTTTAATGTTACTGGGCGCCGTAAACTCGAGTAGTGCCGATTCGTGGCAGATATGGCTGCAAGTACCGCATGGCAGATAGTGCCAAAAGGGGCCAAACGGCTGCGAGCTGGCAGTTACCCAACTTGTCTGGTCCTGGATCTGAGGCTGTCCATGTTTCTCCACGCCGTAGTGGCTAGCTGTGATTTTGGATCATTTCTTAGGAGTAGGACACATGCTTTCCGTTTTACTTGTTGGCTTTGGTGTATTTCATTTCTAAAGGCTTTCTATTGATTGTATAGATAACTTGAGCTTTCAAAACTATTGTAGTCGTACTTCATTTCATTTATTATATTCATTCGTTTATTTTAAAAGAGATCTTGAGTAAATTTTATCATCGCCTTATGTGCATCCCTTGATTGATGTGTGATTGTGTGTGTTCTTTTCTGTTTCAGCCGTTATGTTTGAATTTTGAAGATTGGAATTAATAAACAAATTTCAACTAACAGGGAGATAATTGTAACGGTCTAAAACTTGTGGCCTTAAATTTTCTTTAGGAAGCCGCTAGGAGTGTGGCCCACTAGGGTAAATCTAAGGTTTCCCTTCTTTTTACTATAAATAAAGATGTCAACTTTCCCATTTGTCTCATTCAAAAACAAAAGCGTAGCTCTGCAAAGATCTAGAGATAAAAGAAAAACCTAGCCATCAAGGTTTCACCTGTCTCTCTCTCTCTCTCTCTCTCTCTCTCTCTCTCTCTCTCTCTCTCTCTCTCTCTCTCTATCTCTCTCTCTCTCTCTCAAAATCTATCTCTCCCCAGCCAATCTCTCTCTCTCTCTCCTTGCCGGCGACCATGTATGGTGGTGACCGAGTGGTGGTTGGTCGCTGTTCGTTGTTGTTACACGATCTATTGTTCTCTTGTTCCAGTTCTCAGATTTATCTCCAGAACTAGTTGAAGGTGAGGTGATTTGAACCCAGTTCTATCTCATGTTCTTTATACTTCTTTGATGTTGTAATTTTGGTTGGTTAGACCTTGTTTGAAGTTAGGTTGATATATAATATTGGATGCTATGTTGATAGATCTATGAATTATGCTGCATAAAAACTTTCATATTTGATTAAATGACTTAATGGACTGCCTTGTGTTGATGTGAACGAATGATATTGTTACGTACTTGTGTGATTGGTTGCCTTGATTCTTGTAATGACTGTCTTTGAAAGCTAAGTTGCTAGAAAGAACTACATGCTAAAGTAATTAGATGAAGTTACAATTGGTATCGTTGCAATTGGTATCAGAACTGAGTGAATGATTGAAATGAAAGATGAATGATGATGAGTGTGTTGTGTATTGTATGTGACACCGAGAATGTGTCAAGGATAATGGAAATGAGAACGTTAATGAATGTTAATGATATAAGACACCGAGAATAGGTGGCGTTTAGAAAGATGATGATTAGTTAATGTAATGTGACCATAAAAGGGGGCGGAATTAATGTAATGGGCTGCGAAAGGGCGGGTTTAATGTTAATGGACGCTATAAGATCGAGTCATGCCGTGTCGTGGCAGATGTGGCTGCACGTACCTCGTGGCAGATAGTGCCAAAAGGGGCCAAATAGCTGCGAGCGGGTAGTTTCATAGGAATCCTCGAAACAGTTGTTATCGTACGATCTCAAAGGGCTTACACGAGGAAGGACGTCCATGAGCATGCCATAGGTCCTTAGAGTCTAGGTTGTTTGGCGTCAGGTCTGTCAAGTCAGTCGACTCCATGTGTAGCAATGACTGAGTTATTGCAATGCTTGATTGATTGTTAGTGGCTATTCAGTCCTTTTCTCCTCATTGAGTAGCATAAAGTTTCGTGCGGGGAGTCTGGTAAAACTACTTTACTGAGTAACATATTTATTCATTCCCTCCATTCAATTTCTCTGTGAGCATGACTGTAAACAAAAGTATATGAATTATGGTTGGATTGGTATTTCACAGAAGGCAGTGCGTCCATGATCTTCGGGACCTGTAACGGTACACAGAGGAGGTCTAAAATGAGTAGACACGTGTCTATAACGTCTACTCCGAACCCCGGTTTAGACTTCAGGGGAGCAGGCCGTTACACGTGCTTAATTAGATATCCAATTTAAGAAACTTTTGGATGTTTCAGATTCTGATGAAACTAGTACTTGAAGTATTCAGTTTTCTGGGGTCTTATATAAACTTAATGCATATGTACATTAACTGACTGTGAATACGAGATTTGACTTAAAGATGTCTTCGAAAATGATAGTCTACTACCACACTTAAAAATCTTCGACACAATATAACGACCATATATATTATTCTATAAAGACTATATAGAGTCATAAATTATTATGCATATAAACAATTATAGTATGACCTATGAAGGTGAACAAGAAAATTAAAGGATATCCAATGTGGCAACCACCCACAAACTTTATTATAAATATAAGTAGACAGGAAGGAGGTGGTTGTTAAACGCAAAGAAAACATTCGATTTTACAGAAACAAACCTAGATAAATCTTTTTAAAAAATCAAGAGAGAGAGAGAAAATGAAGGAAGAACAATGGGCACCAGTAATAGTAATGCTAATATCAAGTGTTGCAATGGGTTCAGTTAATGCTCTCGTTAAGAAAGCGCTTGATGTTGGTGTTAATCATATGATCTTTGCTGCATATAGAATGTCTATTTCTGCTTTGATATTGGTTCCGTTTTCTTATATTTGGGAGAGGTATGAACATTTTGATACTTGTGTACCAAACTCGATCTTCGTTACTTCACTACGTTTTGTTTTAAGTAAATTTATTCGTATGATTTGATTTCGTGCGTTAAAGTAATAAAACATTATTAAGTTGTGCTAATAACAAAATTTAAAGTAACAGAAAAAATTATTAAGTTATGTAAATTTATTCGCTTTTCATGCATGAACCAAATATTGCAGAACTATATCTTAAAATTCAGACTATTTACATATTTATGTAATATAATGATTTACTGTTTCAGATATCATGTAAGTAGTGGCTTGCTTAGATTCTTGGGTGCTTAAGGCAAATTTGAAAACACAGGTTTTAATATAATTATTTTAACTGATTATATTTCAATGGTATAAAATAAATTTTTAAATAAAAATTTAAAAGCTTATAATTGACTTTTCTGATATTAACAAATGAAAATTATTTTATGGTTTATCAGAAACTTATCCATATGATATTTTTATGATTTCTGATATGCTTAATCATATTATATGTGTATGTATAGTACTCCTTCCATTTTAAAAAGAGCCACATTTTAGAAAATAATTGTTTCAAAATGATATATTTTTACATTTCAATGTGTTATTTAATGGTAAATTGTAAACTTCAAAAACAAAATTTTTTATTTATTAAAATTCCATTGGTTAATTTTTGGGGAAATAGTGAATTACAAAAAATGATGCATTGATAATGAAAATTTAATATGTTTTTAATACATGTAAAAATTCTATAACATATATCTTTTTGAAATAGAGGTAGTACAATTTTTTATTGTGTTTATACTTAAGTAATGAAGTTTGCCTAATTTTTGAATGCCTTTTTGTTATAGGAAAACCAGACCAATGTTAACGTTCATGCTCTTGTGCGAGCATTTCATCAGCGGATTACTTGGGTTTGTCCCTTTTCATTTGTTCTTTTTATTGCCTGTTTCCACTACTTTCATGATTTTATTTAACTTTTTTTGGTTGCTAAAATGATTTTGCTTACTTTCTAAAAAGAAAAAAAACAGGGAAAAAGAAGAAAGGATAACAGAGTTTTCTAACACGTTATCTATCTCTTAGTACAAGCCCTATACTTTGTTTTTTTTTTTTTTTGGTAAAATAGCCCTATACTTTGTTTCCTTTATTTGTCATTGCTTTCTAATAAATAACGCAGGGCAAGTTTGATGCAATTTTTCTTTCTGCTTGGACTATCGTACACGTCACCCACTGTTGCGATGGCTCTAAATAGCATGCTACCCGCTATTACCTTTGCGCTAGCTCTTTTTTTCAGGTAATGAAACTAATTTAATTACTGTTTAGAACTTCCAAAATCACAAAAAGATCTCCTAATTTTAACTATAAGAAAATTGCAGAATAGAGAATGCACAAAAACTGAAGAGCAGAGCAGGCGTGCTCAAGTTAATAGGAACCCTAATTTGCATACTTGGAGCAATGTTCTTAACATTCTACAAAGGTCTTCAAGTATCAAATCCTCATACTCATCCAGAGGCTATTGACAACATTACATTACATAACAATGGTCACGACCAAGCAAAGAAATGGCTTCTAGGCTGTGTTTACTTGTTCACTGGGATAGTGTTATTGTCGCTATGGATGTTGTTTCAAGGGAAATTAAGCGTTAAGTATCCGTGTACTAAGTACTCAAGTACTTGCCTCATGTCGGTCTTCGCAGCATTTCAATGTGCCATTTTGAGTCTTTATAAGAGTAGAGAAGTCGAAGATTGGATCATCAAAGACAAACTCGTCATCTTCGTTATCCTTTACGCTGTAAGTTTTTCATATATCATAATATATGCAAAACAATAATACATAAAATTGTCATTAAGAAAAAGATTATAAAACTGCCCAGTCCTATATGCAATACATAAAATTGGCATTAAGTAGAGACGAAGAGTACTAAGTTTCTTCACTTTGATATAGTCACCTTTATCTATTGTGACCTTTTTTCTAAAACATCCTCTTAGTAATCTCAAAAGTCGCATTATCAATTGCGAAACCCTTTGCAAAACCCTTTTCTTGGAGCATCTTTAATTAATAGGTAGATCCCCAATTAAGAATATTTTATTTTTACTGATATTATTACTTATGTAGTTAAATTGTAGCTACCAAAAATAATAGAACATAATTACGTAAGTAAATGTTAATTATTAAAAACAATAAACCATTATTACAATAATACATGCCACCAAAGCTTCTCAAAATTTCAGAAAAAAAATTTCTTTGAAACAATCTTTTTTATTATTTTCTATCTCTTTTTCTCTATTATAAATACTAGATTTTTTAACCGCGCTACGTGCGGATAAGATATTATATGTATTTCTCAATTCTAAAATAATAATGTATAATATTGTATTACATTATTTAAAGAATATAAAATAAGACTACATAACATAAATATATTTTTTAAATTTTCTTTGTGAAAATCATTATGTTGTTTGATTGTTGTACTTAATTCACATATTTGCATAGTTATTTGTGATAGATGAATAACTATATTTTAATTATCAGTAAATAATATATATTTATTATATAATATAAGAAAAATAAAATTATTTACTTTTAAAACAAACTTGTCTCATGTTGGGGACTCGGTTATAAACATAACATATTCGAATGAGACATTTTTACAGTTATCAATCTTCTTAACAGTCAAGAAACAAATTTGAATATCAAAACAATATCTCATACGATCTCTTTGTGGAATAACTGCTTTGAAGAAATTGAATTTAAGCATAAAAAAGGACTGGAAATGGATGTGGAAATGTGTTATCTAAGTCAGCTTTACAAAATACTATTCATAGTTCATATATCATTTATATCCATCCTATTTTTTTTTGTCCATCATTTCTTAAACATCTTGAAATAACTGATGCTAATTAATAAAAAACTTTTGGCTGGAAAAAAAAATCAAATTTGTCTAATTACCGCTTAATTTGTCTAACTGATATATATGTATTTCTCAATTCTAAAAATATAATGTATAATATTGTATTACATTATTTAAAAAATATAAAATAAGACTACCTAGCATAAATATAATTTTTAAATTTTCTTTGTGGCAATCATTATGTTGTTTTATTGTTGTACTTGATTCACATATTTACATAGATATTTGTGATAGATGAATAACTATATTTTATTATCAGTAAATAATATATATTTATTATATAATATAAGAAAAATGAAATTATTTATTTTTTAAATAAAGTTGTCTCATGTTGGAGATTCGGTTATAGACATATAATATTCGAATGAGACATTTTTACTGTTATCAATCTTCTTAACAATCAAAAAACAAATCTGAATATCAAAAAAATATCTCATACGATCTCTTTGTGGAATAACTGCTCTGAAGAAATTGAATTTAGGTATAAAAAAAGACTGGAAATGATGTGCAGATGTTTTATCTAAGTCAGTTTTACAAAGTACTACTATTCATAGTTCATATATCATTTAAGTCCATCATTTTTTAAACATCTTGAAATAGCTGATGCTAATTAATAATAAACTTTAATGGCAAAAAAAAATCAAATTTATCTAATTATCGCTTAAATATTTTATTAATATTGTCTAAGAAGCTTTCAATTGATATCATAGTTTAATTTTTTTAGTTTTTTTTTGTTAATTTTAGAGTTTTTTTTGTATTTAAGATATTTAACCATATTAAGCTTATATTTCTTTCACATAATATATATATATATGTCATAAAAATTAACATCAAATCAGTTTTACTTATTTATTATTTTGTTTCTAATGAAAATAGACTTTTTAAATAATTTAATTTAAAATAAAATTATATATTAATTTGTTGTATTCTAACAATTTGATTGATTTAATTAATTTGCTTTGGTGGATAACTTAAAAAATTTCATATGAATTAGGAAAAGCAAGCTATGTTGTTATATTATATTTATTTGTGTATATGAAATCTATATATAATGCTAGTGTAATAAAGAAAGAACATTATTTTTTGTAACTTCAAAAAGATACATTATTACAATTTGAAATTATTCAAAATTGAATAAAATGGTAATTAAATAAATCTAATTATTATTTTTATCTTGTTTAGTTGGATTCTCATGAAAAGAAATCGATAGGTTAAACAAATTTTTCAAAATTTATTGTGTTATTGTTTTGTCTATAAATTACAAAATTTATTGAATTGATATATTTAATTATTGCACCCTTAAATAATATTTTATTAAGACATTAGAGAACTATGTTTTGAGTTGTTTTGTCAAAATTGTACAAAAATCTATGCTTTTTCATATTTGTTACGAAAATTTATATGTTAAACTTATTTTTACAAAATTCTTAACTTTGTCACGAAAATAAAAATCTATGCTTTTTCATATTTGTCAATGTTCTCACACTTTCAAAGAATATTAGCTTAGTCACTTACTTATTTTGTTTTACAAAACAAAGTATCGGAGTCTGGAAAGTTGAATCCATATTATTTTAAATGTACATAAGAGTTTGTGATTACATATTTAGTGATTCTTGTATATATGTCCAAGAAAGTTTCAATGGCTTAGTGGTATTTGTCCTATATTTATGTCATACTAACCCGGGTTCGATCCTTTCTTTTGCATTGTTTTTTCATTTTTTACGAAAAAATAAATGAGATGACGTGGCAACTTCTAACTCTCTGATTGGACGATTTTTTGTGCCTACGTGGACACTCTAAGAGGAGCTTATATCCCCCTTTTATTATAGTATAGATTGTGAAACCTAAAAATAAGACTAATGTCTAAACCTAAAATGTCCTAGTAATTAATAATCTGTGATTTTTTTACAAAGCTTTATTTTCTATTTTCTCATTGATTTTGTATTATACAATACCATATATTAACAGAGAAATTCTACATTTTCCTAATAAAAATTAGGCATATGAAGGTAATTTTTTACATCCTTACATATATATGATAAAATAGGTGAATTCGTTTTTTTTAATTAATCGTATAATATACTCTAGGCAGAAAAATACCTTAAAACATAATGTGGGTGATTGTATAGGTTTTATTTCAATTATTTAGCTTTGTTTAGTTTTAAATCATCAAATCTTAGCAATCATAATCATGATTAAGATTTGATTTTAAAGTTAAATACTACATCAAAATCTTCCAATTTTTACCAATCATGATCAATACTATTAAAAGGGAAGAAGTCTTAAAAAATCTACCTATCAAAATTGTTTGGACCCTTTTATTTAATTCATTATTTTTTGGTCTTCCCTTAAATTTAGACTAACAATATGTTACCATATATTTCTCTAACAATAACTTATTCAGTTCCATTATTTATTCAAATACACTTCTAAATCTTAATCATTACTATTACTATATTTACCATTTTGACTTTTAATCGTAAAAATACAAAAACTAATGTTTTCTATTATCACATTAATCATATAATATATAATTTAAAGCAAGAAAAGTTACACGACATATATGTGTACATTCTAACTTTCTCTTTCCTTTATAATAACGTAATCATATCATATATAAAATTTCCCACTAAAATCTCATATTATATACTAAACTTTCAACCGTCTATAGTTTGATAGATATTTTCATATTTAAAAATAAGTTTTCTAAAAATATTTCATCAACCATGTTTTTGTACAATAACGTTAAAAATCTATATCAAAAGGTTGTTGGACTTGATATGGACGTAATGGGTCCACATCTGTTCAGGTATTTAGGATCCTAAAAAGATTCGAAATATCTAAAAAATCTGAAAAATATCTGAAACACGAAAAGTACTTGAAACTCCAAACAAATACTCAAAAAAAGTCAAATATCTAAAAATTCAAAATCTCACACTGAATTGAAAATACCCAAAATTTTATCTAAATACCCAAAAAAAAAATTTTATTTGAAAATTTACCTGAAATCAAAAACTATAATCGTAAACCAAAAGCCTAAAAAATATCCATAATGCCGAAAAGATATTCAAAATATTCAAATATACCTAATAAACACAACATATTTATGATCGGATCTAAGGTAGGACCCGGACTCAAACAAAGACCTGCAGATCCAAAAAAACCCTAATAGATTATCTTCTCTGGACCTGAACTAAATATATATTTTCGGGTCGGTTCGGTTTGTTTTTTTGATCCGGATATAATTCTCATGCCTAAAAAAAACTTACGTAAAAGTATACATATAAAATTACAAATAAACTAATTCATAGATTATATAACTGTTAAAAATAATGTTTTTCGATATAATAAAACTTTGTATTATAATATAATCTAAAAAACCCACGCTTTCCAAGCGCGGGTCAAAATCTAGTTTAGCTTTATTCTTCTATCTGCAACAAAAAATAAAGATTTTTTATGTGGATTAGAGTAAATTCATATATCTTTATTATTCCATCTGTAGTATCTATAAAGTAATAAAATCATGTATGATATAAAATAAATTAGCTAATTATAGGTAAAAATTATTAACATTTAGATATTAAATTTTAGTATAATTTTAAGATTTATAAATAATTTTATTTACTTTTGAATAATATAAAATAATAAAATTTTGACTAATCTAAATACCATTATATATTACACAGAGTAATAGTATGATTTTGATAATTTATATTTTATTATTAATATAAAGTATTTTCATTGTTATAAATAATTCTTTTGTTTATATATCGTGTATCTCACATGTTTTGTTTAAGAATACGTATAGTTAAGAACTTACAGTTACAACCCAAATAACTACACAAAAATCTTTGCAAAAATATTTACATCAATAAATTTTCAGTTATAACAAGACTACTTTTTCTTTTGAACGATAGCAGAACTATGCTTCTGCCATAAATTTTACAGTTAAATTTTTTCAATTACAATCTAACCAATCATTCACAGTATCTTTTAAGATTGTCGTCGCAAATACAGAATTGAAAATTTTAATAATTTTCTTTATAGAATAACTTTTGCGATATATTTCTTTTCATCTATTTTCAACATAAGATTATTATTCAGTTCAAAAAAAAAAATATAAGATTATTACGATATATGGTTGAAAAACAGGGAATAGTGGGACAAGCGATGTCGACAGTGGTAACGTCATGGTCAATAAAAAGGACGGGAGCAGTCTTCGTGTCAACATTTAGCCCCGTTAGCCTCGTGTCCGCTACGTTATTCGATTTCCTCATCTTGCGCTCTCCTTTATACCTCGGCAGGTTTCATTTGAATCCAAAAATCATATCAATTTCACATCATATATAATATATACGTTTATTTATAACATGCACTGATATGTTTATATTTTTATTTATTTATGGTATAATAAAAATGCAGTATAATTGGATCAGTAGTGACTATAACGGGCCTCAACGTGTTTCTTTGGGGAAAGAGGAGTGAGACAGATCAGACTGTTCCGAAGATTTCGACCACTTCCAAGTCTTGTCAAATGATCGAAAACGAAGACAATATGACAGTAGATGATAACAATACTAAATTGCCTGTTTGATACATTATTATATGATTGAGAGAGATATTTGCTATCGTAATCGCGATAACTGTTGGTCTTCAGCTCTTTATTATAAGGTTTTTGTTTTCTTATGTATTTTCGAGTTCTTAAAGTGATAGATTGATTCAGTTATAATAACTCACTGTAAGTTACTAAGTAGTAACCACTTGGACTGACCGGAAACAGAAGAAGAAAGAGGCCTTGTTGGAAACCTAGTTCATGCATTCCAGTTTGTTATCTGTGTGTCACCAATTCTGTAGGTATGCTACTAGCAGTTTTGATTTATACCGAGTTTGAAGCCAAAAAAGAAAAAAAAAGAGTGTACAAGAGATAGGTAAACATGGCTGGCGTGGTCGTGGTTTTTTTCATTAGCTGCTTTCTTTTCTGTCTTTGTTAGTTCTTCTAGTTTTGGCCTCAAAACTTTTTAGGTTGAAATTTATCCTATCATTTTGTTTCCTATCATGAAGTGTATTTCATGCAAATTTTATCTCACTATAAGGTTACTAAGCCTTATCATATAAATGTTTATGTTTTTTTAATTCGAAAAATTTTAGTCAAAATAGGATAAAATAAAGGCAGCTCTTTAAAATAAAATAAAAAATAAAGGTAGCTAGATATTCAACGAACACAACACCAGTTCTGCAAGAAAAAGAAAAAAAAACACGAGTTCTGCTTTTTTTCATTCTAATCGATTCAGTCATCTATCTAATGGTTGGACACAATATCTTTTACCTTTGAAAAATATATTAAGCATAACTATTAACTTTATTATTAGATGTAAGTCTCATCATCTGCTTCTCGCTATGACTCAGACGCCACTACTTTCAGATCAATAAGTTTCTTTTTTTTTTTATAAAGAGATAATTAAGTTGATGGACGCATACTCAGATTCCAATAGTTTCTTATTTAAAGATATGTTTTAAAATTATAAACAGAAAAACCTAATATCATGTACTTGTTTCAAAATTTTAAAATCTGATATATAAACAAATATATTATCTATTTACAAAGGTATATTTAGTATTATACATAAAAAAATAAAATGTGATATAGTTAAAAATAAACTATGATGTTAAGTTGAAAATTTAAATGTGATTTCTGCTGGGAACAAAGTTACTGCTAATTGGCTAGTCTGAGTTTGAGATTCGGTTCATGCAGTTTACATGATAGTTCAGTAAGAGACGATCTAGCTATCTCTAACATTAGTCGGAAGACATTTCAAACTTAGATTATACAGTGTGGTATCCAGTCTACTTTATAGCACTAAGTGTGCTTCTACCGGGACCGACCGAATCAACCGATAGAGTAAATAAAAAAAAATATACATGATAAATATGGTGTAAGCACAAAAATTAAATGTTGTATTTTATTGAAATAAAATTGAAATGATAACAAAATCATGTTTACATATGTTACAAAAACGATTTTATAAAATATAAAAGAAAGAAAAAGTTTCAAAATTAAAAACCGTATTATAGATTAAAAGTATATATAACATTTATTTTATCATAATTAGAGGCTAAGTATTTTTCAACTTTTACAAAAAAAGAAATAAAAATTAACAGGCATGTGTACTCTTTTTTCTTTAGTTAATTTTGTTAAAAAATGTAATATCCATGTGTGTCTCATTCTCCCATTTTTCCACTCATCAAATTTATATATCCTAACTAATACTATGAATGAAGGAAGAAACAACATTTGAAACAGCGAGTATATAAGAACATCTCCAAAAGACACTCTATAACTTCAAATATGAAGTTTTTTGCTCTCCAAAAAGAACTTCAAAACTTCAAATTTGAAGTTTTGAGGAGTGAAACTCTATATTTGAAGTTTCACTACTCAAAACTTCAAATTTGAAGTTTCATATTTTTATTTGCATTCTGGTCCCTACAATTATACATCATATTTATAATTCATAAGTATTTTATCGTTTATTGTTTTAATCCTTAAAAAATTATATATCATAAATATATTAAATTTTGTTTGCAAAATTTAAGTTTTACACATAAATTAAATAAACTTTAAAATAAGATTTAAACTATTTTAAATGTAGATTTAAACAAAAAAAATATACAAAAGAAACTAATGAAAAAAGCTTTTAAAAAATTTCATGAAGACATAACTATTACACAAATTTAAATATTACAACAACACTAATAGTCAGGTAAGTTTGATCTGAAACCTTCAAAATTTCCAAATATTGTCCAATTTGTTTTGTGTTACTGAGGATGGTTGTTGTTGTTGATGTATTTTTCATACAATATTTTTTGTTCATATCGAATATATTCATGAGTATTAATATCATCGATAAAAGTTAGTATTTTAGGAATATTTTAATATGATATAATATAAAATTTTATTAATTAATATTATTGTAATATGTTTATATATGTGCTAGTTATTTATAAAAGTTTGATGAATTCAAATTAGTTATGAAATATATAAGGACCATATTATAAAATACAAATAGTTTTGAAGTCGAGTTTGAAGTTTTGCTTTTAGAGAAAAACACTTTTAAACTTCAAATATGGAGTTTTGAAAACTTCAAAATAGAGTTTCTTTTTGGAGATGCTCTAAAAACCTCTATTCAAATTGTTTCACTTATGATGATTGTGTTTCTGTATTTAATATATAAAAGAAAAACATGTCGTTCATTGGAAGAACAAATATGAAAAACGTTAGTGGATAAATGAAATGCAAGTAAAAAAGTTTAGTTCCACTCTGAAAAATAATTTAATTTATTTATGTTAGTTAAATAGTGATTGTTAAAAATTATGTTACATGCACAACGTTACTCAATCGTTTGGATTGGTAAGTAAAATGGCAAAATGGCAAAATGGCAAAAAAATCATATGATAAGAAAGAAATATTTACTCTTGAATGGTGGGCACGAAAACCTTTTTCTTTTAAACTTTTTACTCGACCACTTTCCTTTGATATTTTATCAGTCATAGCCAATATATTTTTTTTACCATACAAGAATATATATATATATATATATATATAATAGGGTCTAGGACGGGATATATTTTATTTGAAATCTAATTTATTATTTTTTATATAATTTTGTGGTTTATGTTTTAAGGTTGCATTTGCAGTTGATGTGTATGACAGTAATTTAGAAAGTTTTAGATAAAGAGGGTTATATGTGTTAAGATATATTTTACTTGTTTATGATAATTTTTTCTATATTAAAAAGTTGGGGCATTGATATGTTTTAAGAGTTTCAAATGGTCTTCATGTTGTCTCCTTTTAAATAAATTTCATCCCATTTTCTGTGCATTATTTGTGGTTTGTATATTTTGGATTCAAAAGGATTGGTTGTGGGTTTTTTGTATAAAATTTGTGTGAATAGTTTTGGGCTGTAGAAAGGTGATGTTGGTAATGGGTTATGATTGACTGACCATGATATTAGAGCTTAAGAGATAAATTATGGAAGTCATCAGGTTAATAGATCTTTTGTTTTGATGCTACATGTTTTGTTTGTGTTGAATGGTTGGTTTTAAGGTTGAAGTTAGGGATGAGTTTCGTAGGAGTAGTAACCTTACAAAGTTTTCTTGGTTTAGAATGAACTTTTTATATGAGTGCTGTTCAAGTAAGAATTTATATGATTTCTTACGTAATTTCTCATACACTGACTTTTAGAGTCATTGATCGGAACTTAACAGTTTTGGACATTTTAAATTTTCTACGTTACAATTAAAATAAAAAGCAAAAAGAAACACACACTGGTTTAATATTTAATCGTATGTTTAAAGAGAATCCTTAACAGCGGTCCTTCGTGGAACTTCTACGTGTGTAGAGCCAAGTAAATTATAAAGTTGTCTGTTAACTTTTCTATACTATCGCGTCTGTATACCTGATAACATTTAATTTTTGCAATTGCCTCTTTAATAATTTTCATGTACTTAAAAGTAACTTCATCCATTGACGTAGAAAACCACATAAAACTCACCTAGTTACAAATGGGAATTGATCCCCATTTGTAAGCAAGCAAACCTGCAATATCACAGAAAGCGCAGATTTTCCTTCATGGCTTGGAACAAATCGGGTGGTGCAGTAAAGACAGTACACATTATTTTGTCTTACGCATATCTGGCATATCACAAAGGGGTTTCAGAAGAGGTAAGCTTGGTTTTTCATCGGTCATGTTAGTTTAGTTGCTTCCACAACTTGTGTGGTCAACTTGGCCTGGCTCGCTAGATTTGGGTTAGTTCCCAACAATCTTCTGGCGGAGTTATAAGAAATGGCAATGTTCTTCGACTTATAGCAGACACACAATGCATTAAGCAGTGCGAGCCGCAAGTGAGATGGATGGTTGAATGTTGCAGTGAGTAAAGTAAAAAATCAACATAAAATTGTTGTGATTTTACCTTATGCATCTGATATAGCCACAATTTTCTTTATATTGTTTTGGTTATAATTTTTATATAAAAGTAAAATCCGACACAACAATTCTTAAGTTCATGATAAACACATCATTTTTCATACATACATCATAAGAAACAAAAGCTAGGTGCAATCTTTTATGTATGTTAGATACTCTTTAAGTATAAATTAATAAATAAATTAAATTAATAAAATTTGTCAATTTTTGAATTGAAACAGTGTAAACATACCACAATTTGATAACATAATAAATAAAATTATATATTAATAATTAATGTATATAAAGTTTATATATATATAAAACGTATAATATATAGTTTGTTTTTTATTCACATTGAAGTCTATCTTTAATTTTTTCTAAACGTTCTAGATAAATTAGTGTTGTTTTGTCATTTTAAACCTAAGAATTCTTTTGCATGTATGAAATATATTTTCTATACACCAAATAATCGAATAAGTATAACATACATTTTCTATAAGTAAACTCTAATCAATATATATATATATATATATATATATATATATCAGAAAATCCAGTGTTTTCTTATTTTTACATCTATAAAACATTCTTCAAAATATATAAATTAATCTAAAATTGAAATTTTATGCAAATTAATAACTTTGTAAATTAATAATTATCAAAAGTCCTAACAATATTACTTTATAGAAATTTAATGCATATGATATTTCAAGAATTAATAAAGTATGACATGGCTACATTACATTAATGAAAATATAGATAAACAACAGGTTATTTTTTTTTATCTGCACATAATATTTTGCTTGATACAGACCGACCATCCCAGGATATTTATTTTTTTCTAGTTAAAACCTAAAGTTTGAGTAATTATACCTATGTTCTAATATTTGCACATGTGTTTGTGAATGTTACAGTTCTAATTGAAATTACTTTTAAAAGCAGAACACAACAGATCCAAAGACATTCCCTAAAACATATGAAAATTGTTTAAGAAAGTAACGTAGAATCCTCCATTTCAAGGCTTAAGCTACAGAACTTGTACATACGTGTAGTGAATTTTAGACTGTGCAAACGTCTCAGTGTTGGCAATAAGCTTAAACTTAACTTGGAGGCTAAGTTACAAGAAACCTAATTAAATTAGAAAAAGGAAAGTGTGTTTTCCTAATGAGTTTAGAAAATAGAATCTCTATATAAAGAGATGCTAATATGTAGCATAACTTATGAGTTTTAGAGATTGTATTTGTGAGCTTAAGTTTTGAGTTATTTTATTAAGCATTAAGGAGTAATGTGAAAAAGGTATGGGAAGTCATTAAAGCTAGACACATGGGAGCTGATCGAGTAAAAGAAGCTCGATTACAAATCCTAATGGCCGAGTTTGAGTGACTTAAGATGAAAGATACAAACTCGATTAAAAATTTTGTTGGAAGATTATCAGAGATTGCGTCAAAATCTGCGGCGTTAGGAGAAAATATTGAAGAACCAAGTTGGTGAAGAAATTTCTTCAGTGTATTCCCCGAAAAAAATATATACATATAGTTGCGTCTCTAGAAAAGGTCCTAGATCTTAAAACTACAAGCTTCGAAGACATCATTGGACGTTTGAAAGCTTATGAAGAACGAGTATGCGAGGATGAGGAAGAGAACCAAGACAATCAAAACAAACTTATGTATGCAAACATGGAAGCTTCTCAAGCTCAGCCGTATTGGGACTACAATGGAGACAATAGGAACAGAGGTCGAGGGGGACGTTCTTGGAACAGAGGACGGGGACGAGGACGTTCGTATCGAGATTACAGTCACATTTATTTTTCGATAATCACTTGTTTTAGATGTGACAAGGACGGCCACTTTGCTGCAAATTGCCCGGACAGGTTACTTAAACTGCAAGAAGCTTATGAAACCAGAGAGGAGAAGGACGACACACAAGAAGCATAAAGTTATATCCCTGAACGAGAATAAAATAAAACCGCAAGAGTTTGAGTCAAGCAAGGATAGTGATAAGATATGGTATCTCAACAATGGCGCGAGTAATCATATGACAGGATATCGACAGTACTTCACTAAGATCGATGAAACCATAAAGGGAAAAGTACATTTTGGAGACGACTTGAGAATTGATATTAAAGGGAAGGGATCAATCGATTTTGTGAGTGAAAACGGAAGTAAACGTGTTCTCACCGTTGTCTACTACATTCCGGAGCTGAGGAATAACATAATCAGTCATGGACAAGCCACTGAAGCTGGATGTGAAGCAAGAATGAAAGATAACTACCTCACCCTACACGACATAGACGGGAACCTCATCACAAAAGCGAGCAGAGCTAGAAACCGACTCTACAAGGTAACTATGAATACTGTCGATGCAAAGTGCTTTCAAGTGCAGCAAGAGAGCGAGTTCACACGATGGCATGCACGACTTGGGCATATTGGAATGGATTCCAAGAAAGCTATGATAAGAAAATAACTGGTCGAGGGAATGCCACACATTAATGTAGAGAAGGAAACATGCGAGTCTTGTTTGCTTGGGAAACAAGTAAGGCAAGGGTTTCCGAAAGCAACTCAATACGGAGCATCACAAGTACTTAAACTCATTCACGGAGATCTTTGCGGACGCATTACACCTCCCAATGCGTCAAAGAATCGCTATATATTTGCACTGATCGATGATCATTCACGCTACATGTGGTTGGTTCTGTTGAAAGGAAAAGGGCAGGCGTTTGAAAAGTTCAAGCGGTTCAAAGCAATGGTGGAGGATGAAACAAATATGACAATCAAAAGACTAAGAACCGATAGGGGAGGTGAGTTTACTTCAAACGAGTTCAAAGATTTCTGCGAGATATCAGGAATACAAAGACACATGACAGCTCCATATATGCCTCAACAAAACGGGGTGGTAGAGAGACGAAACCAAACTCTAATGGAGATGACTAGGTTCATATTAAAGCACATGAAGATACTAATTACCTATGGGGAGAAGCTGCGAGACATGCTACCTACATTATAAACAGAGTTGCGACGAGAACTCTTAGTGATCAAACGCCATACGAGGTCTTTAAAGGAAGAAAGCCTAATATAAAGCACTTACAAGTTTTTGGATGCATTGGCTTTAGAAAAACTCATATGCCTAATCTGAAGAAGCTTGATGATAGAACAAGAACACTCTTGCATCTAGGAACTAAGCCCGTATCGAAGGCATACATGATGTTTGATCCAACTATGAGAAAAATAGTAGTGAGCAGAGACGTAGTATTCGATGAAAACAAGAGCTGGATGTGGGGTTGTATGCCTGATGAACGCGAACAGGAACCATGGATGTTCAAACTTACATTGGGAGAGTATGGAGACCAAGGTATAAGAGAGATAGAAGATGAAACTGAAGATGAATCGAACAGCAATCAAACATCATCAGTCGACAATGATCTGTGAAGAAGAAGAAATAGAAGACATACCTCTGAGAAGATCAACTAGGGTCAGCAAAGCACCGGCTTATCTCAATGACTATATATATTTAGCAGAGATAGAGGGAGAACGCCTCTTGTTGATAATTGACGAAGAACCATGGAGCTTTAAGGATGCAGTCGAAGAAAAGGTATGGCGAGACGCGTGCAGAGATGAGATTGCATTCATTTAGAAAAATAAAACGTGGACACTAGTCGACTTACCGAAAGGCCCCAAAGCTATAGGTTTGAAGTGGATATTCAAGATCAAAATATATTCAGATGGGAGCATAAACAAATACAAATCAAGACTTGTTGCAAAGGGATATACTCAAAGACATGGCATTGATTTTAAAGAAGTTTTTGCTCCGGTTGCTCGTATTGAAACCATCAGATTCATCATCGCTTTAGCAGCATCACACGACTGGGAAGCCCATCACTTGGATGACAAAACTGCGTTCCTTCACGGCGATCTAAAAAAAGATGTCTATGTGGCTCAACCGGAGGGTTTCAAAGTGAATGGAAGCGAAACACAAGGTATATAAACTACACAAAGCGTTATATGGTTTGAAACTCCAAGCCTGGAATGAGAAGTTAAATCGAGTTCTTGAAGATTTGGGATTTGTGAAGTGCTCAAAAGAGCCTTCCTTATACCGCAAGCGAGAGAAAGAGAGCATGTTACGGGTTGCAGTGTAGTTGATGACCTTCTCATCACAGGATCGAAGTTAAGGTCAATTTGTGATTTTAAGTGGAAGATGTCTGAGATCTTTGAGATGAGTGACTTAGGTTTATTAACGTACTATATAGGCATTGAAGTACGACAGAGCAGTGAGGGTATCACATTGAATCAAGAGAACTACACAAAGAAGATCTTAAGTGAAGGAGGAATGGACGACTGCAATCAAGTACATGCACCAATGGATTTTGGTTTGAAACTATCCAAGGCACCAGAGGAACAGAGCGTTGATGCAACTGAAAACAGGTGCATGATTGGCTGCCTTCGATACATGATCCATACACGTCCAGACCTTTCATTCTGTGTTGGTTTACTCAGTCGGTATATGCATGAACCTAAGACATCGCATGCTGCAGCCTTGAAACAAGTCCTTCGGTATCTAAAGGGTACCACTGTGTATGGACTCATATACAAGCGAAGTGACCGAAGGCAACTCATAGGATATAGCAACAGTGGACACAATATTGATGAAGATGATAGAAGAAGCACTACTGGCCATATATTTTACTTGAATGAATGTCCTATCTCATTGTGTTCACAGAAGAAAGAAACAGTAGCTCTATCATCATGTGAAGCAGAGTTTATCGCAGCTATGGAAGCAGCCAAACAAGCAATCTGGTTACAAGAGCTACTTGAAAAGATAATCGAGAAGCCTATTGAGAAGACAATCATCTACATCGACAACAAATCCGCGATAGCTCTTACTAAGAATTCAGTGTTTCACGGACGCAGCAAACACATACATAAAAGGTATCACTTCATACGAGAGTGTGTTGAGAACGAACAAATAGAAGTTCATCATGTTCCAGGAACCGAGCAAAAGGCATATATGCATATATCCTAACCAAGGCACTTGGTCGAATTAAGTTTAAAGAAATGCAAGAGTCGGTTGGAGTTCAAGAAATAGAAGAAGATAACTTTAAGATTAAAGGGGCGAATGTTGGCAATAAGCTTAAAGTTAACTTGGAGGCTAAGTTACAAAAACCTAATTAAGTTAGAAAAAGGAAAGTGTGCTTTCCTAATGAGTAGGAAATATAATTTCTATATAAGGAGATGCGAATGTATAGCATAACTTATGAGTTTTAGAGATTGTGTGTGTGAACTTAAGTTTTGAGTTAGTTTCTTAAGCATTAATAAAGTGAGTTCTTTATTGAGATCATATAATCTTGTGAATTCATACTTTTGAGTTAGAACAACATGCAATAGCTAATACGAAAACATGTTGGATCGCAACCAATATATGACCAATAGCGTGAATTTTAGAATTCACTACAGAACTATGGTTTGTTAATAAAAGAACTAATCAGTGTTAACAGTAGTCCAGCGATTTCGGTTTTTGAAACCGAATTTTTGGTTTTTGGCTAACCGAAATGTTTATAAATCATTTCAAAATTAACCGAATAACATTTTGTTTCGGTTACTGGTAAATTTTGGTTTTTAATCTCAAAACGAAAAACAACCAAATTTTGTCTTTTCTTTAATTTTTTTGAAAATTCGGTTTAAATTGGTTAAAACTGGGTATTCGATTACCTTGGTAAATTTAATTGATTATTGGTTAACATTGGTATAATTTTGGTATAAACCGGTATAGTTTTGGTATAATTTTTTTCCTTAAAAAAGTAATAATTCGGTTAACTTTTCGTATTGTTAAACCAAACAAAACCGTAAACCGAATTGTAGCTTTCCGAACCAAACAAAACTCAAAACCAAAAGCGAACTAAAAACCAAAAATTCTGGTTCTATTCGGCCTGTTCGGTTCGAACTCCGAAGGGCTATTAACACCCTTCTGGTTAAATGGTATAAATCCGAGTCAATTTTGTCGGTTTCTTATGGTTACAAAGTAACCTTTACTACTATATTTTTAATTTTTAATAACAGCTAGAAACCATCGACAACAGAATATGTCCAATTAAGGGGAATCAAAGTTAGAAAAATACCACTATAGTTTGTTTGTATATAAGTAGAATGGAGAATAGTTTCATTAGAGCAGCTCAAAAAGAAGAAGAAAGAATATTTGAGAATTAGTATTCTATAACCATCAAAAATATAATTTAATATATGACCATAGCAACAATATGGCTAGAATAAGTTAAAAAAAAAAACAAAAACAATCTGGTTAGAATATACAGCATATTTTATTTAATATTACATTATTTATTTTTAATCGATCAAAATCTTTAAACAGTTTTGTTTTTTTTTTTCTCTTTTTTTTCTTCTTCTTTCTCGTCTAATTTTATTTGATTTATATAGTTTTTACTAATTACGTTTTCATGTTTTAAAAAACCGTTAGTTGAAAATTCCATAGTCAAGTTAGTATATAAAAATTATAAAAGAAAACATGTTTAATTTATTTTTAACAAACATATTTGATATGTCAAAAAATGAATAAACTTAAAATGCAAAAAATACTATATTAAATAGAGTGTTTTT
The DNA here is from genome assembly GCF_020379485.1 of Brassica napus. NCBI lineage: Eukaryota > Viridiplantae > Streptophyta > Magnoliopsida > Brassicales > Brassicaceae > Brassica > Brassica napus. Next base: position 14,851,517 of record NC_063435.1, read on the forward strand.
GTTCAACCTAGTTAAAATTTAAAATGTACATAACAGATTAGAAAATAACTTGTTTATTTTCTTTTTATTAGTAATACTTATTATATATTATGAGATATATAGTCAATGATATACATGTTCTTGTAAGTACGAAAACTACATAATATTCATACTTATTGTTAATAAAATCTTTATAGTTATTAGGAAAATATCTGAAAAACTAAAATTTCAGCGTTTATAGTTATTTATTAAAAAGATATCTGATACAGTTTATTCTGTTAATAGTTATTGAATTGTTCCATTATTTTATTACTTAAGAGATTTTCCAATACTTTCTATAGAAGGACTAGCACCTACGTCAATATCACTTGACTAATTCAAGGAAAGATATTCGGCGTGCTAAAGACTAAAGAGAGTTAAAGATTTTTGTAGGATAAGGAAGAACAAAACTTAGGTTCACCTCTCTTTAAGACCAATCAAATTAACACATAAATTATTAACTAAAAATATTAAATTGAATAACAAATAGCTATAAAAAATAAAAATATTAATTTTAACGACAGTAACGTTTCCAGCGAAATCCTAAATCTTATACCCTAAATTCTAAACCTAAACCTAAATCTTATACTCTAAACCCTAATTCTAGACCCTAAACCCAAATTATACACCTTAAACCTACAAAATAGACTATAAACATAAATTCTATACCTTATACCCTAAACCCAAGTCTTAAACCCTAAACTCAAACTGTAAACTTTAACCTAAACCCTATAGCATCTAAGTTTAGCGTTTGGGTTTAGGATTTACCGTTTGGATTTTAGGTTATAGGTTTTGGGTTTACGATTTACGGTTTGGGTTTAGAATTTACCATTTGGACTTATGGTTAAGGTTTTGGATTTAGGGTATATTATTTGGGTTTAAAGTTGGCAGTTTGGGTTTAGGATCTAGGACTTGGGTTTAGGGTTTAGGGTTTAGGGTTTAATTGGAAGAGTTAGCGTCGTTAAAATTAGCGTTTTTATTTTTTGTAGTTATTTTTATTTAATTTAATATTTTTTAATAAATAGTTTATATATTGCTTTGATTAGTTCTAAAGAGTGGAAGTAAATTTAAAGGTTCACTTAAGTTCTGTACGATAAGGAAACAAAGAAGAGAATCATTTCTTTTACAGAATATTATTTTATTCTAAAACAGTGAACAAAAACTCTCTGTACATAAACTGCTACAGACTTTTTTCGATGCTGCGCGCCAGTGGCTTTCTAATCACTGGAGCTAGGATTTCTTTTCCAATAATCATTTTTTTTTTCATTTTCCAGTATTACGGTTCTAGGATATTTTTTTTCGTCAGCTTTTGTAATTATAGACTAGGTGACTGGTCCACACCCTGTACGGGCATAAGAACATGACTGGTCCGTACCCTGTGTTTCCTCTCGGTCCGCACCTCACGAGAGGGAACACAGTAATATCAGTATGAAGAGGCAGATATTATGTGTATGTATAATTGCAACGTCACAAAATATTTTGTGTGTTTACGAAGATACTTTCATTCAAAAAATAGAATAAACAGTGTATAGTTTTAGAAGTAACAGATTTTATATTATCATTAATTAGAATTGTATTGTATATGTATTGTAATTTTTTATTTTAGGTGAATAATATTATTTTTCCATAAATAATAAACAAACATTTATGTAGACATATTAAAAGAAAATATAATAAAAATCAAAATATTATCCATAAATAATATAAATTATGAAGTATATTTCTCGATAAAGTAGATGTCGGCGAATTTATTCTATTAATTGATGTACAATTATGGTTTTATCAACGAATTTATTCTGTTAATTGATGTACAATTGTGGTTTTAATTGATGTACAATTGTGGTTTTATCAACGAATTTATTCTGTTAATAATAAACAAACATTTCTCGATAAACATTCAGGTCCAATCAACGAATTTATTCTGTTAATTGATGTACAATTATATTAAAAGTACCTCGTCATAGAGTTCAGCAGCAGAATGACGCACAATTTGTTGAGCATTAGCATCAAACAAAAGAAAATTAGCCTCACCGTTATCGTCCTTGACATGGGCAATTAATTTGAACCTGTACAAAAATATTAATAAACGCCACATACTGTTTCAATGACGATTTACCCAACTCATCTATTTGTATATCTAACCCGCTCAATCCTGGAAATGACATCACTGTGTTCTTTGTCACACGTATTGCAGAAGAACAAGGGCCGGCCATCAGCATCAACATTGGTTGTAGGCATCACTTTTTTGTTGTGGTATTTGCAACTTAAATATTGCCAGCCACATTCAGTATCAATTATTGATATAGTCCCCAGAGTGACAAAAGTGCCTAACCTATTCGTTAATAACAATATGTTAAAAGCATTGATAACACATGGAGTATACGAATGTGTAAAAAAATTGAGATCAAAGAGTGTAGTCTATATACCAGAGTACTGTCAATGATCTCTCTGATGGTTAGCCTCTCATTAAGAACAAAAAACCTGGCACGAATAGAAGTTGCAGTACCAACAGACCATTTGTTACTATCGTTGTTTGTAAGAGCAAGTGAATCATCAGGGAGACTGCCATCACAAATAATCACACATAATTTAAAAACCCGTCAGTGAAAATGAGGTGATCAAATTAAAATAAACATCTATATGTATTGAACTCCTCCATAGGTCTGGAACGTAAGACGCAGGACACGTACCTTGATTTGAACTCCTCAATAAAATCAAGTGTTGGGTTGAGCAGAATATGGGTTGAATTATACCCGCTAGATATGGAGTAAGCACCTACAAAGTATATTGATCTTATTAATATGTTATGCTCGCAATCATTTTACACAAATTGAAACAATATTATAAACCTTTCCACTCTTTAACAGAACAAAATCTGATAACACAAATAATCATGGTCGACATGTTACTCCTACTGTAATCGTATACTTGTTTAGCATAACAACCCCACAGAGTACACATCATCTTTACATTACTGTATAATATAAACTTAAGTTAAATATAGTTAATAGACGTTTAGCTAGCAAAGTATAACTAAGATTAAAAACAAAGTCTTACTTTGCGTCACGCAGCTCAACCAAGAGCCTCATGTTGTCTTTTCCTTTAATTATTTTGTTTTTACAGAGACCCGAAGTTAACTATTTGGCCAACCACATCTACATAACAAAAATAAGTGTCAAATCATAAACAAGTAACTACAAAGTGAAAGAGTCTTTAACTGCGTAAGAAACTAACTCACCAACCAAACAGCTATGATCCAGATTTCCACCAAGAATATCAGAGAAGTCCGCGAAATACTTTTTGGGAACTGCACTTGGAAAATTATCAGCTTTTCCAACAAAAGTTGTTGGAAAGAAGCCAATTTTGTAAGGATGTGGCGTTGTACGGTATTCACCAGTTGCATCGTACACTTTGAACAACTGGAGGACAATCGCATCTCCCTCGCGTAGCTTCTCATCGAATTTTTTGATGAGTTGTTCACCAACTGAAGCATGAATTCTTGTCCCCTGGTCACAAAAATGATAAGAGTTTTAGTCACGCAGAACAAGTATATAAACGATGTTTCCAAATAAATCCATGTTGTGTGATGTATACTTACTTCTTTATCAACAACCACCATTTCAATGGTGTTTCCTGATTCTTTGTTATAGTTTCTCCACAAGCGAACAATCCTAACTTCAATATGGACGTATCTTTACGGGGTTTTAATTCTCTCACTTAAGAAACAATATTTTTTTTGGCTCGCACCATTGCCATTGTTCTTGTTAGAGCTGAATGTTTGTATTTTAACCATTCGGGTTTCTTATATATATTAAGCCGATTTATTTATCATATTAATGACCCCTAATAAAGATTGAAATCGTTTAAAGAAAGATTTTAACTGTGTATTGTCATAAATTGATTTGCATATGATATGATTTTAACTTGCGCAAGTAATGTAATAAATACGAAAACAACTTGCGCAAGTAATTGATTGATAATAAGGAAAGTTATTAATATGCAAATTAGTTTACAATCTTGCACAAATTATCTAATTATATGGGCTTAACATCTATCAACAATATATTAGGCCTTTTGTAAATAAGCTATTCACATTTTTTCCCATAATTAAACTAAAAGCAAACTTGAAAATCCGAAAACCAACAGACCGGAAACCGCATGGAATGAAACTGACTGACTAAATTAGTAATGTGAACCTCCAAATCGAATAGCAATTAGCGATGCAACCGACTATCGGAATTAGTAATGTGAAGCTCTAAATCGTGCTAAAGAAACAAAAAACCAAACTTGAAAATCTCAAGAGAGGACTGTCTAAATGCTTGTTGAGTTATTAAGGAGAAGATAATCTTACAGTCCTGGTTCAGAGACTGAAGTCGAATGCAAGTTTCTTGAAAATGTCAGTTGTCTCTTCTTGTTCCATCAGTAGACAGTCCGCGTAACACATCTCTGGCCGTGGCAATTGTCTTGTTTAAGAGAATCATGACCTCAAAAGCAAGAAGGTTAATCAGTCAATTAGATACAAAGATTCTAAATGTTAATAAGCAGATCATAGTTTATAGCTTAACATATGTCGAATCCAATCAGAGAAATCAAACAATCTTTGTATCGTAGCTTAAAAGTCGAATCCAATCAGAGAAACTAAAAAAATCTTCGCCAATTGTCTTAAAAGTCGAATTCAATCAGAGAAACAAAAAAAACCCGTAAATTCCGAGAGTATCGACAAACTATACCTGTCTGGTTATCGTCGATGTTCGCGATGGATATGATTGAAGTAGCAGAGTAGGGAGAACCAAACTCATCTGGTCGGACTGTCTTCATTGGATCGAAACCATATAGAACTTCCATTGATACGCGATTGAAAAAAAAAATTCATGACATACGACGGCGTTTTAGTAAACGTGGAGGGGAGTGAAAAAAATAAATGAAAAAGAAAAATTCAAAAAAAACCAGCCAATAGAATTATAACGTTTTTCCTGAGAAACTCTATATGAGTGTCACCTCAGCAGAAATCACTAAAGTGACTTCTCTTTCAATGTATAGGAGGATATATTTGTTTTGCTCTGATATTTATAACAGTGGTTATTGCAGATTATCTTTTGGGTTCTAGAGCAAATTTCTTAGAAGAGATTTCTTTTGGATAACTTTAACCAAAAAAATTATCTATTTTTATGTCGAGAACTTTTAACATGTAGGCATTAAAAATGATTGTGGTCTTTGGTGATGCGGAAAATCACTTTGATTGTAAAAAAACGTGGAATACGATTATTGTGATATCACTATATTGGTAACATCTAACCAAATTTCGGTATGGACTTTATTATTAATTTCAATTGTAGTCGTATTAATTATCATTAATTTCAGTTATAGTCGTATTGAAATAATATTTTTAAATGGGTTAGATTGTTTTTCTTGTTGTGGCTTTCTTGATACAATATATCATACTAACTTTATGTTAGGGCATGATTAATGCATTTTTTTAGGGACGTCTCTTAGCGAATATAATAGATGTCCCTTAGCTTTTAATTAAAGGAAACTAAGAGACGTCTTATATTTCTTATTTAGGAGACGTTTCTTATATTCGCTAATAGACTTTTTATAAGGCCGTGATTAACTTCAGTCTCTTAACTATGATTTTTAGCTTCGGGTAAAAGACGGTTTTTAGCTTTTAACTAAGAAAAGTTAAGAACCGTCTCTTAAATAAAAGATATAAAAAACTTCTCTTAGCCGAAAAGTGAAAAAAACAAAAAAAATGTCAAAACATGAGTTAAAAACCCAAAATTAGAAACCGAGTTTTTATGCTCTAAAATACCAGCATTAATCATGGTCTTACGGTCTTTGATAGATTTTTTTTTTTAGCAACACGATAATATTAAAAAAAAAAAGAACTTTTAGATGAAAAAAAAATCTCTTTGTATATATATACTAGTTTCTTCCATCAATCAATCATTCACACACAAAACCGCTTAGAGAGTGAGAGAGGTGAGAGTTAAGTACTAATAATTAAGAATGAGTTACTGCGATGGTAAATGGACGCCTGTAACTATTATGATTACCATTAATTCGGCGCTCGGTTTAGGTAATGCTATGGTGAAAAAGGTTCTCGATGGTGGTTTTAATCATATGGTTATCGCAACATATCGGCTCGCTATTTCTACCGTATGTTTGGCACCCATCGCATTTTTCTGGGAACGGTAAAGTATTATATTCATTAACTTTGTTATTAATATAGTTTTTTTGATTATTAACTTACCAAAGCTAATTCTTTATTTTCATTATTTTTCTTAGGAAAACAAGACCGAAACTGACGCTCAACATCTTGGTTCAGCTTTTCTTCAGTGCTCTTATTGGGTTCGTTTGTTATTTTTTTTCTTTTTTTAAAATTGAGCTGAGAACTTCTAATAGTTGTAGGAATAATTATATTTTTGGTGTAAATGTTAAATTCATACCAAGCTATTCTGTTTTTTATTTTATTTTACAAAGTAAGTGGTTTATCACTTACTAAAAAATAATTATGTTTTTTTTAAGAACAATATGATTTTCTCTTGAAAAACAAAAAAAAACGAAATAAACTATTTCTGTATTTATGATTATCAAGAAATTAATTAGGATTTATGATTTACAATTTATGGTTTACCTGATAAAACCAATCGAACTTAAATTTAGACTTTTTTGAATTTCAAAAGAGAAAACTGTTTTTTTTTTAATATAACAAAGTCCACTCTACTTTCATAATTTACCGTTTTTGAATTCTATTCTAGCTAATTAATAATTTTATTGATTGAATGTAGTTGTATTTTTTGGTATTTTAGGGCAAGTTTGACTCAATATTTCTTCCTAATGGGGCTATCGTACACATCGGCTACGTTAGCATGCGCCTTTATTAGCATGTCACCTGCGGTTACATTCGTCATGTCTTTAATATTCAGGTGATTTTTTGTTTTTGGCATCAATTAATATTAAATGCATAATATGTCGATCATAAACCTAACAAATTATATATAGCACATAAACCAATTGTTTTTTTTTTGTCAAAAAAAAAAACCAATTGTTTGGGCGAAGGGTAGAGAAGCTAAACATAAAAAGCAAAGCAGGTGTAGGGATGGTGATGGGCACTTTGATATGCATTGGAGGAGCTTTTATACTAACAACGTACAAAGGTGTACCCTTGACAAAACTTCACAAACTAGATCTATTGACGAACAATAAACCCGCATTGAAACCCGAGAAATGGATCACCGGATGTGTGCTTCTCTTCGCGGGTAGTAGCTGCTTCGGGTCGTGGATGGTAATACAATCCAAAGTGAACGACAAATACCCTTGTCAATACTCAAGTACTGTTATATTATCTTTCTTCGGTACCATCCAATGTGCCCTTTTAAGCCTCATCAAATCTAGAGATATCAAGGGTTGGATTCTCACAGATAAACTAGATATCATGACCATTATTTATGCAGTAAGTTTCTTTTAATGGAAAATATGGCATTATATATATATATATATATATATCTGCATCAGTTATTTTCTTAGTAATAAGGAATAGTTGTAAGAAACTAGTAAAATAATTGTTTTATGACTGCTAACTTATATTATATATATAGTAGAATCTCTATAAATTAATACTCGATAAATTAATAATTTCTTTAAATCAATAAATTTCGTCGGTCCCAATCAAAATTTGATATAAATCGATAAATTAATAAGATAATAAGTTTTTAGAAACTTTTATGTAACTATATGGTCCCATTAAATTATAAATTAATAATTTATATGTATATATGTATACATATTTTAAATAAATAAGAACCTATTATTATATTATTTGTTTTATATTCACAATGAAATTATCTTTAAATTTTCTTAATACTTAGTATATTTTTGATAAGATTTAGTAATATTATATCTACAACCACATTTAAGTTCTATGCAATGTATATTATATACACTAAATAATATAATAAAATTAATATAAATTTCAATTTTTTTAAAATAACAATTAATGTTTATACACTAAAATCAAATATTTTTCTTAACTTAGAATAAATATATCTTTAAATAAGAAATCTAAACAAGAAAATTTCTGTAAATTAATACATCCATAGATTAATAAAAATTTTAAAGTCTCAACATTATTATTTTATATAGGTTCTCCTATATATATATATATATATATATATATATAACAACTTCAAAATGTCCTGTAGGGAGCGGTAGCACAAGGAATATGCACGGTGGGAACATCATGGTGCATCAGAAAGAGAGGACCTACATTTACTTCTGTTTTTACTCCGGTGGGGATTATCTTCGCAACCCTATTTGATTTCTCGATCCTTCATCTTCAAATTTGTTTGGGAAGGTACGTCGACTTGCACACACACGTGTGTATATATATATATATATATACAAAAACAACTATATAAGTTTATTTTGTAAACTAATGAAACATTATAATTTTATATTAAAAAAATAGATGAATTTCAGAAAGGAAAATTTTTCTAAGTTAAAAATATTATAAATTAATAGATATCAGAGTCCCGCCATTATTAATTTTATATTTTCATGTTGAAAAATTCTGTTAAATTGTCTTTTAAATTTTCATCGGCAAAAGAACCCACAAAGAGAAAAATAACGAGAAAAGGTTTCATTAAAAAGACAGAAAACTCTTCAATCTATTGTTTTATAGATATATAAATATAAATAATTATTTAAATAATAATAAAAAACAAAAATAAAAATAATATTTTTTATAGTTTTTGAGTTATATGTTTTCAAATTCAATCTTTTTATTTTATTCTTTCGACTATTTTTAGTGTATTTTTTTAAATTTTTCGTTTCAAAATTCAAAAATTCTTTTTGAAACTATTTAAAAAAATATTTTAATATTTATTTATTTTTAAAACATTTAAACCCCATCCCCAAAACTCCACCTCTTAACTCTAGACTTTAAACTCTAAATATAAATTAGTTAACCCTATTAATATAAGTATAAATTTACTATTTAAAGAAATCTCTTTTGTCATTTTTCACTTTGGGGGCTCTTTTGGCGAAAAATAATTAAAAAGATTATCCTAGAGAATTTCTCTTATATATTACGCATGGATTTGAATGTGAAAGTTCTTTATATGTGTAGTGTTATTGGATCTGGGATTGTGATCTTCGGACTATACATATTCTTGCTGGGAAAGGTCAAGCAAATGAAGGGAGATGGTGCAAAGAAGTTACCTTCTCATTTTGGCGAAGAAGAAAGGGAAGATGATGAACAATACAAAAAGGGTCATCTTATGGTTGTTCCAATGACTCCTTGATATATATAATCAGAATTTTCTCGTTTGTTCCTCAATTTGTACATTTATGTTTGAAAGTATCAATTTCAAACATCAAAGCCAACCAAGGCTCTTATCAATTTGGTTCAAGAAATTAGCTTTTTGAATTCTATGTTAATCTCAATAGTTGCATCATAAAGATATAAACTGAGCCCATCTATTGGTGAATTACATGGCCAGTGCATCAATAGACTAGTCAACCAGTTGCTTCTTCTTTATCTTTTGGGGCTCACAAGTTGATGCTTAGTGTATCTTTTTTTCTGTATCTACTTTAGTTTAAGTTTGTATTGAAGTATTTATACATTGATGTTTTGGTTTAGTTTTTCTCATACCCACTGATTAACTTTTGAATATCTATATGTATGATATTATCATTCTAATTTTATATGCTATTATATTCCAAAATTCTTGTATTTTCATTCTACTGTGCCACTATGCCACCACCTTTTATAGAAATAATAAAGCACTAGTTTTTTGGTGCAACTTATAGAAATAATAAAGCACTGGTTGTAATATACAATTTATATACGTATATAACTCAGTGCAAAAAATATTAGCATACTACGACAATGTTTATTGATATAAATCTATACTATTAAAACATAAGTCATGACTTCTTTCATATGCGATATTTAAAATGGACCTTCATCTAAAATTTTTATCAAATTTAACATAATTTAATCATCATATCTTTTAATATATTTTATTTAAAATAAAAATAAACATTGTTTAACAAAAATCTAAGAAAGTATTTTTAGAATCATTTTAAATTTCATTTCGGAAAATTAAATAATTTACGACATAATTATCATAAAACATAATTAGAATTTCAAATTAAATTAAATTTTGTTTTATGAACGAAAATTAATCATATAAAATATTTTTATTATATTTTAATGGTAATAAAAATTTTAATTAATTAATTTTCAGAAATACATTTTATAAATATCTTAAAATGATTTTTTTAGAAAGAAATATCCATTTCTATTTCAAATAAAATAAAATAAAAAATGTTATCCAACTTTGTGTATTTCAAGAAATTTATCAAATAAGTTTTTAACTACAAAAAATTCTGCATGTACAATATATTATAGTTTTTCTTTAAAAATATTTTTTTTGTTTTTTTTAATAATATATCAAAATATTTCTTCTCTATTATGTAGGTCCAATTTAATTCAACTTCCATAAACATTTAAAACTTAGAAATAAAATTAAAAATTATGTAGAATAGTATTGTTACATAATAATGTTCTCAACATAATTTTTTTTACAAAAAATTATAGTAATAACAATATAAGCTACTTAAATAAAGGCATTATAGAGCTATATCATACATATAAATTAAATTATTGTTTTTGTAACTTACGTTATTATGCTAAAAATAATATATATGGGTCAAGATCTAGTAATATACATTATTATGCTAAAAATAACCATCTGGAATCAGTTTTGAAACATGGCTAAGTTCTCTTCTTTAAGCTTCAAGTCATTTCTCAACATATCTTGAACTCCTATGAAATCTCACATCTCTTTGAACTTGATCCTACTCATTGTTTTAGTCAAGATATCAGCTCTATGTTCAATCCCTGGCATATGCTGCACTTCAATTAACTCATTGTCAACACATTCACGTATAAAATGATAGCGTCGATGAATGTGTTTGTTGGGGCCGTGAAACACATGATTCTTTGTCAAGGCAATAGCAGATTTGTTATCTATCTTAATCGTAACTCTTTCACACTCAAATCAAGTTACCTCACCAAGTAATTCATGCAACAAAATGACCTGCTTAGCCGCTTCAGGTGCTGCCATAAATTCGGCTTCACAAGACGAAAGTGCAACTGTTTCGTGTTTTTGTGAACACCATGTAATGGGGCTGCTCGCAAAATAAAAAATGTGTCTGGTCGTGCTTCTTCCATCATCTTCATCCACATTATGACTACTATCACTATAACCATCAATATTTGTTCCAATCGATCGCTTGAACTCGAGACCATAGGTCATTGTTCCCCGCAAAAATCTTAAGATCTGTTTCAACGCTGCATCATGTGACTGCTTTGGAGCCTGCACATATCTACTCAAAACCCCAACTGTGAATGAAAGATCTGGCCGTGTATGAATCAGGTACCTAAGACATCCAATGTTTCTTCTATATTCTCTCTCATTCACTCCTTTTTTCTCCGACTGCCTTTGATAGCTGCGTACTTGGATCCATCGGTACCTGAGTTGCATTGCAGTCCTTCATCCCAGTCTCAGATAAAATCCTCATAGCATATCTCTCATGTCTCAGCGTGATCCCTTTATCATGTTGAACCACCTCAATGCCAAGATAATAAGTTAACTTTCCCAAGTCACTCATCTCAAAATTTGCCGCCATATTCTTCTTGAACTCGAGTATACTATCATGCTTCGTCCCTGTTATTAAGAGGAGATCATCATGCTCTTGCTTACAATAAAGGGCAGGTTCTTTCGAGCACTTTACAAAGTTCAAGCTTCCAAGAACTTTGTTTAATTTTTCATTCCAAGCTCTTGGAGCTTATCTTAAGCCATAAAGAGCTTTCCTTAACTTATATACCTTGTCCACATTTCCATTGATCACGAACCCTTCTGGTTGTGAGACGTATACCTCTTCCTTCAAGTCTCCATGGAGAAATGCTGTTTTGACATCCAAATGATGAATTTTCCAACCTCTTGAAACTGCCAAAGCAATCAGAAACCTTACCGTCTCGATGCGAGCTACAGGTGCAACAAGAACCTCATCAAAATCGACACTGTGACGTTGAATGTAACCCTTTGCTACTAACCTTGCCTTATATTTGTTTACACTCCCATCAGCGTTGCGTTTAACCTTAAAAAATCACTTAAGACCAATTGCCTTTGCACCAGCAGGAAGTTCGACCAACTCCCATGTCTTGTTCTTGACTATAGACTCAATCTCGTCCTCACAAGCATCTCTCCAAACCTTATTGTCTTTAGCTTCATTGTTGTCCCATGGCTCATCGTTAATAGACAAGAGAAGTCGCTCACCATCCAATTCGGCTAATAGAATGTAATCGTCCAAATAGGCTGGTTTCTTTCTTTCCCTTGTTGATCTTCTTATTGTCTCATCGTCGTGACCATTGTCCTCCATGTTTTCTTCTTCTTCACTGAGATCAGGTACGTTTGACTTTGCTCCTCTGTATTATTAACTTTATCTTCTTGTTCGATAGCCTTATCATCTCTATTGACTCCTTTGTTCCCTAAGTCACCGAAGGTAATGCTAAAACCTCCACGTATAGTCTCAATAGTTTCAGTACTGTTCCACTTCCACTTCCTGGTTTTGTCGAAGATAATGTCTCTGTTTATTACCTTGAGTTTTGGTTTCTTGTTCTTGAAGGCTTCGTATGGGGTTCTCGAGACGAGCACGCGTGTTGCTATCCTGTTGATAAGATATGTGGCATGTCTCACAGCTTCTCCCAAAGATAGTTTAGACATTCAATATGCTTTAAGATGCTTCTTGTCATTCCCAACAGAGTCCTACTACGTCTCTCCACCACTCCGTTTTGTTGAGGAGAGTATGGTGCCGTTAGATGTCTTGTTATGCCTGATGATTCACAAAAACTTTGAAACTACGTTGACACGAACTCGCCTCCTCGATCGGTTCTGGAGGTTTTGATCTTGGTTTGTGTCTCTTGCTCAACTACAGACCTGAATTTTCCAAACTTCCAAAATCTTCCCCTTTCTCCTTAAGCAGAATCGACCACATGTATCTCGAATGATCATCTATGAGCACAAAAATATATCTCTTTTTTGATGGTGTAGCAGGCGTGATTGGTCCACAAAGATCACCATAGATTAGATCGAGTATCTTATCGGCGCGATATGTAGTTGCTTGTGGGAATGAATGTCGACCTTGTTTACCAAGAAAACATGATGAACATGTATCTTTCTCGATCATAATTTTGGGTATGCCGGTAACAAAGCTTTCTTTGATCATTCTGCTCATTGAATCTCTTCCTACATGTCCAAGCCGGGCGTGCCACAGCCGAATAACTCATTACGGCAGTAGCGTGCAGACACTTTGTCTCCACAATGTCAATGAGCACCTTGTACAACCGATTCCTAGATCTCTTTGCTTTGGTTATTAACTTTCCATCTTTATCTTTAAGAATAAAGATAGTCATCCTTCATTCTAACATCACAGCCAGCCTCTGTAGCTTGTCCAAGACTAATTATATAACTCTTATGATCTGGTATGTAATACACATTAGCCAAGATTTTGTTCCCTCCGTCCTTGGTGCAAAACAGAACAGAGCCTTTCCATTTTATATCTATGCGAGAGTCATCTCCAAACCGCACCTTCCCGGTGATTGACTCGTCGATGGCTTTGAAGTAGTTTAGATTTCCTGTCATGTGGTTACTTGCGCCATTGTCTAGGTACCAAACGTTGTCTAGACTCGTCTCAAATTTTTTTGGATTGACGTTTCTTTCGTTTAAGTATATGCTTCATTGACCATCAACTCTTGCGTGTCATTCTCTTTAGTCTCAGTTACTTCCTGTAACTTCAGTAGCCGGTCGGGACATGTAACTGCGAAGTGACCGTTTTTATCACAGCGGTAGCAAGTAATCTTTGAGAGATCCACATCACCTTGATATCGATCATTGTAGCGTCCACACCCTCTGCCTCTGTTGTAATATCTTCCTCCTCTTCCCCGACCTCTGTAGTAGCCATGATAATCCCGGTTTGAGTTCGAAGATGAAGATTGATTCTCCATGCTCGCATACATTAGTTTTTGGTTGTCTTGCGATTTTTCTTCTTCATCTACAATACGTTCCTCATATGCTTTCAAGCGCCCAATGATATCTTCGAAGCTCGTGGTCCTTAAGTCAAGAACCTGTTCTAGAGAAGCCACAATGTGTATGTACTTCTTCCTAGGGAGGGTGGATAGAAATTTCTTAACCAGCTTAGATTCCTCACTAGTTTCTCCTAGTGCAGCAGATTTGGATGAAATTTCGGATAGTTTTCCCACAAAGTCATCAATCTTATCAGCATCCTTCATCTTCAATCTTTCGAACTCAGTCATTAGGGTTTGGAGTCGAGCTTCCCGAACTTGGTATGCTCCCATATTACGCGATTTTATTGCCTCACATACTTCTTCTGCTGTTTTCAGTTCGCCAACCTGCAATATCAATGTCTCTGGTATGGATTGAAACAACAAAGTGGTCGCCATATCATTCTCCTCTACATCAGTAGTTTCTTGCTCAATAACTTCTCATACGTTGTTCACCTTTAGCAAGACTTTAATCCTTATTTCCCAAACTGTATAATTGGTTGAGTTGAGCATAGAGCAACTAATAGAAAAAGGTCCGCCCTCTTTTCCTCTTGTCGAGGTCGTCGTCGTCGTGATATCACCCATAGCTTACGTTTGGTTCCACAAGCACGATCATCTCCTAGAAGCTCTGATACCAACTGAAGAATGTCGAGCATATAAACTCAAATAACAAGACTCTCTCTTATTATTAACTTGAGAAAATCACTCAAAATTGAAGTTCCTCACAATCTCAAATCTCATAAGTTATGCAACATCCTTGCATCTTCTTATATATAAAACTAAATTTACTAAATTCATTAGGTATAACACATAAACGGATAACTTCCTTATTTAGATATAGTTAGATTGCTTGCTCTTCAAGCTTACTCCAACATAACCATCATCAATAGACAACATTTTAGAGACCTTTTGTAAAGCCATGTTGTCCCTATATTTCACAAAAACATCCGAAATGGAATAAAAATAGTTTTTTTTTAATACAAAGCAAACCTATCAAGCGTTTCGATGGTTTATCCCCTACACAAGCTAGCAACATTAAAATCGAAAATGGATTAATATAGTTTTTGTCTGAAAATAGATAATGCATTGTCTGGTAATGTATTTTAAATTTCCTCTCCCCATGTAAAAAGTTTGTTTACACATAAAATTATTAAATTAGCTTTTAGTTAATAGTATCTGAATTCCAATTTTTTTTTCAACTCCATATAAAAGTATCTAATTTTGATGATATTTTCCTCATTTGGAAACATGGGAAAGATGAATTTCCAATGTATCAATTTAAACAACCAAGATTTAGAATAAATTGTAACTTGCTTATCAGAAAGTGCTTTCATATAGGAATAAATGTGATTTTTTTTTACAACGAACGGCTATTCTATTATTCAAACTTGAGGTGGTCTAGGTAACCAGAACGACTATTTACTTTTTCTATACTTTCACCTTCCCGTTATCCCAAAATTATATCAAAATTCAAACATAGAGTTATTGTGTCTTTCTATATATTCACCTTCTGGTGATCGCAAAATTATATCAAAATTCAAACATAGAGTTACTGTGTCTTTCTATATTTTCACCTTCTGGTGATCTCGAAATGCTGTGTAAAGCACGCATATGTCTAGAAATAGAAAATTGAGTAAATTAATAGAGAGCATAATTTTGTTTTGTATTTGACAAACTAACTTACTCTTTTTTTTATCATCAACTTATACACACTCATACTGACTCTGTAAACCAAACCGGGAGATCTGCATCCATGTGAACGACGAAAGACAGTTGCTTCTTGACACTGCGTGCTAGGCCATCCGCCTTTGAATTTTGCATCCTTGGTACATAAATGATCTCTGATCTGAGGAAACTTCTTTTCAAGGTCTTGATATCTTCCAAATAAATTGCAAAAGCTGGCCATTCTTTTGGTTTCAAAACCATCATCTCCAGTTAAGAATAATTCGTTGAACGTAACCTGAAACTGTTGTAAATTTCTCATACATTTCATTGTTCATAGTAGCGCTTTCATCTCCATTTGAAGAGGAGATAAACTAGCCCTAAACATTTCTCGCCCCATCAGTACATCAAAACCCGCTAGAGTACTGAATTTACGGCAATTAACAATAAGTATGATATCAAGATCTTACTTACTCAAAGTTAGCAAATATATCAAGATAGCCCTATTCAAAATATAAGAAATTATTTATACATTTAAAGTAAAGATACAAGTAATAATTATGATATATCTCTATAATATTATTGTGAAGTTCACTCACATTAATTCGTACGATGGTTATTTACAGGGGTGCCCATAATGAATTAAAAATATTAAATTTAAATATTATTATTAACTTTTTTTAAGTTTTCATTTTAATTTTTCCCAATAACATATATAATAAAAATGAAACATTTATAAATTTTAAAAAATTAATATAAAAACGAAAATATACATATATATATATATAATATGATTTCATTAAAAAAGAAAGTTCACAAAATAGTAATATTGTGTTTAAAACATATTTTCTACAGAGAAAATATATTTCAAAGTAACAAAAATACTTTCTTTATATCTATATTTTTTATATGAAAACAAAAATATATTTTTACATAATGTGATTTCATAAAACAAAGTTCACAAAGATAATCTTGATAGTAAAAAATAAATATAACTTTTTAAAACATATTTATAAAATATAAAATACAAATATTTTCAAAGTAATAGAAATATTTTCTTTATATATATATTTTCTTATATGATTACATAAAATAATTAATAACATAAACCAATTTTTGTTTAATTGACTAAACATAGTTTATAATTATTATTATTGAAATATTTTTTTCATAATATTTAGCTCACTATAATATCTTACAATTACAGCAAAAACACACCCATAAATTATATTTTACTTATGTAATATGATTTCACAAAAGTAATACAATTTTAGTTCTGATTTTTAAGAGATATTGAAAATGGAACCTATTTTTTTTAATAAGCATATTTTGATCAAATAATTGTAATCAATTATTTGATAATATCAGTATATATTACCTTATACATAATCTTAGAGTAATATATTTACATATCTAAGAAAATAACGAGTCTAAATGAAAATAAGAATTTAATCATAATTAACTATACTAGAATAAAATATTATAGTTGAATTCGCAGAAATATATTCAATCCAATATACTCAAGTGATAATCAAATCGATTGTTGATCTAAAAACCAACCAAACTGATGAAATATAACTTATCCAAAATCATATGTATAATTAAAATAATATATTATTATTAATATAAATTATAAATATAAATTAAAAATTAAGTTAGAACCAAAAGTAAATATCAATCAATCATAATATATTAACTTTATACATATTTATACCCGTGTATTAGCACGGGAGAATCACCTAGTTACTCATTAATTACGAAAAGTCTATGGTTATACTATATAAACAAGTCTATGTCCTGGCCTATCTCATCCAATGTTCTCTATTGATATGTTGTATAGTTTTATCTCATTTTAATTATGGTAATGCTAAAAACATAAACAGTAGTATTAGAGATGTCAAACAGGTTTACCCATCCCGTTCTGTCCCGTACCGCGGCGGGTTAGTCGTCGAACGGGTCACAGCAAGCCTGTCTCACGCAGGCTGCAGTCTTCAAAATGCCGGCCCAAACCCGTACCACAGAATATATAGGCCTTCGCGGGCCGTCCCGCGGAATACCTCTTTATCAAACTGCCTGTTACAGCTTCTTTCATTAATGTTCTTGTAAAAAAGTTGTGTAAGAGAGTTGAAGAGAGCTCATTAAGCTTCACTAAAGCCTTATCAAAATCAATGCCTCAAAGCTCCGTTTGTGCTTGCGTTCTTGAATTAAAAGCCTTTTTTTTTGTTATCAGCATAAGCTTTTGTTAAGTTTGAATATGATTAAGTTGTCTTTGTAATAATTTGGATCAAGTGTTGTATGTCTTCATCAAACCATCTCTATTTTTAATTATTTGGATTGCAAAAAAATCCGTGAATCACTTTGCCGAATTATACAAATGATGTGATATACAATTAACTTTTTTCCTAAACAACACCATTGTAACCAAATTTAATTTAAGAAAAACACTTCATAGTACTGAAAACAAAACCAATCAACTTAAACAAGAAATATCACATTGTAATAAAGCAATTCATAGTTGTGTGTAATAAAAAGGAAAAAAAAACCAAATCAAAACACCACCAGAGCTCGAATCGTCATCGCTGGAGTCGTCGTCACCGGAGCTCAAATCATCATCACCGGAGCTCGAATCATCATCGCCGGAACTACTTATGTTTTCTGGGGTAAAATTCACAAGAATTGCTATCTTCTCACTCTCTTTTTCATTTTTTTCAGGTAAAATAAGAAATGAAGAAAAAAAAGCGGGTCCATGTAATCCTGCATGACCCGTTTCGGCCCATCCCGCAAAAGGCCCAGTCCCGCAAAGACCCGTTCCGCGAGGCCCGCAAATTTACAAGCCTAGAAAACCTCGTCCCAATACCGTTTTGCGAGAGTCCTTTACGAGCCAGGCCCGCGGTCCAGATCCATGATAGACATTTCTAAGTAGGATTTTTGATCTATTATCATTGTGTATCTAACTATTTTTTGAGGTTTTTTATATATTGTGTAGATCTCTATGGAGTTTTGGTTGGTGCAGGGGATACTGAAGGGCGAGCTCTGGTTTTGAGAACCGCATAATTCACTTCTCTTTTATAAATATCCAGTACATATATTTTTATGCAACTTTAGCACTTAACTTTATTAATTAAGAAATCGCTTAAGTGGATTTTGCTTATGTGTCACTTATAGGTGAAGTTATAATTAATTTTCTTAATTTGATTAGTTGTTGATATTTGAATTTTTATTTATTTAATTAAATTTTTAGAAAAGAGAACTGATCCAAGAATTAACTAATCTCATACATATTACCAAACAAAAAATTAAACAAAATTATATGTTAAGTCGTTTAAAATAATTATAATAAATTAAAAAGTTGATTATAATATAAGATTGAAAAACCAGAAGATTATATTAATACACGACTAGAGTTAATATGTACCAGGTCTAAGTAAACCATAGTCTTAAAAATAATCATTATTAGACATATATGTATGATTTACATATTTTAAATTAAAAATATCTAATTTATAATGTATTATTATACAACAAATTATGTTTCATGTTAAAGTATGTAATATATTACTCCCTCCGTTTCAGAAAGATCCACTTTCTAGAAAAAAAATTGTTTCAAAAGGATACATTTTTGACCTTTTCAATGTATTATTTAATGAAAAATTGTAAATTTCAAAAATATTAGTGGTGTTTATTGGATTTCTATTGGCTTAAAGTTATGGAAATATGTTATTCACAAAAAATAATGCATTTACAATCAAGTTTTAATGTATTTTCTTAATATGTGTGAAATTTTAATGTATTTTCTTATTGTCATGACAAAATAGTCAAAAAAATAAAGCATAACTAAAATCGTGGTAAATTTTTTTTTTTTTGCAACAATCTATTCACAAATTTTTTCGTGACTATTTATAAAATAGGCACAATTGTTTCAGGAAAATTTTCTAAAAATGACCTAAAACCTAATTTTAGATACAAAAGTATATTCAAATTCAATTAAATATAAAAGTAACATAAAAGGGTAGTGAATTTAAAACCGTCTCTTTATGACGAAAAAAATTAATCTGCGAAATCTTCCAAGGTTCTTGAAATCTTCTCAAATTTAATAAGATACAAAAGAAACCTAAAAAGATAGTGAAATTACAACTATCTCTTTATGTCCAAAAAAAAACTGTAATCACTTTTACCATTAACTTTGCAAAGACTTCTCAAGTGTGTTAAATCTTCTCATAGAAACTTTTTTAGAAGGCTTCTCATGTATTTAATCTTAAAATAATTTATTTTAGAAAATCTTGATGGAAAATAAATTGAAATAGTTAAATTATAAACAATTCTAAATGATTTAAATTTAGATATACTAAAATTCTATTATTTTCAATATAGATATGAGAGAATATAGGTTGTAAGTTAGGCCTATATATTGTAAGTCATGATTGTCATTGGTGTAGGGTTTCGTAACACATGTTATAGTATTGTTAGTATGTTAGGGTTAGAATTTAGAATCTTAAATTTTGTTTAAGAAAATTAATTAATTTGACATATATATGTTTAGTTTAAACAGTTCTTAACTTGATCTTATGTTTAATGAAGTGTTTGTTAATATTTAATTTGTTATTTGATTTTAGTGTTTAGAAGATTTCTTATTAATCTTCTAAACACTAAAATCAAATAACTAACATTTGAACAGTAAATTTAGGGTTAAAGAAATTTTCTAATACATTTTATGTTAGAAACTCCTGAACCAAAAACATTTAACCTAACTAAAATTTTTGTGTCCTTGTATAAAGAATATTTAGACATTTAAACTAACAAAAATGTAATGTTTTTTACTCTAGAACTCTTCAGCCTCTCTCTAATATCTTTGAACTTGAAAACACGAAACTTTTTGCCAATTTTTCATTGTTTTTTTATCATGTCTTTCTCATTAATTTATTTTATTTTTCAGGTTTTTCATTTCATAAATCTTATATTCCACTTCTCTAAAGGTAGATTTATAAATTTTTCAATATGTATTTTTGTGCGTTTTATATGTTAGATTCGAAAAATTTATAGATTCAACCTAATATGAATGTTTTATTTATTATTTAAGCATAAAAATTATTTTTAAAATTTTGCTCTGTTTTGAAGTCATTTTAATGTTTTTGGATATGTAGAAATAGAGTTCCAAACTAAAGAAAAACAGTTAATGATGGGCTTGACTGGTCTGAGAGCGTTCCATACGGGTTTGGAGTTGAACCATCTATGAGATACACCATTGACACGCCAGATATGACAATCAGGAAGTGAAGAAGGAATGATAGAAGAGATATTGATCAATACAGATAGACGACGATCTGAACGGTCAGGAGGAAGAGACCAGTTTCCACCAACAACGTATACAGAGGGATACCTAGCTCAGCAGGAGCAGCAGGCCCCAAAAACTGAATGAGAGGACCTGTAGAGGTCCATGGATCCCATCACAAAAATGTCTCATGTCCTCTTCCTAGAACAATTCGAAGGAATGAAACGGCCTACGGTCTTAGGCTCTTAGCTTAAAATCCTACGGAAAACCCACGAGATGGTATAATTTTTGGCATTTAGAGACCAAAATGATAGCTTTGACATCGATTTATGCCGGTACCAACGCCCAAGTAGAGCCAGAACTGGAAAAACAGGATCCAAATGAGCTTAAGGCCAAAGACCAAGTTCAACGAATTACAACTTCTCAAGCCTTATAATGAATATAATGAATTGTGTCTCTCTTATTCATCCACCAAGAGGTGTTATATACAACATCCTTAGCATAACCTAGTTAGGAAAAGGAAATACATGGATCGTATAAATCCCAAGAATATAGGAAACTTTATATTTATCCTAATCCCAATACCCCCCCTCAAGTTGGCAATGATGGTGTCCGAATGCCTAACTTGGACAATAAGTAATCAAATGTAGGCGTAGGTAATGCCTTGGTGAGGAGATCCGCAGGTTGATGCTTAGTAGAGATATGTTCTGTCGTGAGAAGCTTGGATTGAACAGCATCACGTACTGTATGACAGTCATTCTCAACATGTTTTGTCCTCTCATGAAAGACATGATTCTTGGCGATGTAAATGGCCGATTGACTGTCACAAAACATACGCATTGGTTGAGGATGAGAGAAACCGAATTGAGACAGCAGGCGTTTAAGCCACTTTAGCTCACACGTAGTATCAGCCATAGACCGGTATTCTGCTTCAGCAGATGAACGCGAAACAGTACGCTGCTTCTTTGTCTTCCAAGAGACAATAGAATCACCGAGGAGAACAACATAGGTACTCAATGACCGGCGTGTAATAGGACAGGCAGACCAATCAGCATCGCAGTAAGCAGTAAGTTGCAAATCACACGAAGAGGATAGCATAATACCCTGGTCCGGAGTCCCTTTCAAGTAACATACAACCCTCAAGGCAGCCAGCCAATGATCTTCGCGAGGCCTTTGCATAAACTGAGAAAGGAGATGAACAATATAACTTAGTTCAGGTCGAGTAAACGTTAAATAGATGAGGCGACCAACTAGACGTCTGTATTTGCCGGGATCAGTAAAACACAGGCTTTTAGACAGTGGAAGCTTGTGATTAAGCTCCGTAGGGACTGGAGATGGTTTAGCACCTAGGAGGCCATTTTCTGCCACAATGTCTAAAGCATATTTTCTCTGCGACACAAAGATACCTTCAGGTCCTCTAGCAACTTCGAGACCGAGGAAGTACTTGATTTTTTCCAAATCTTTCATTTTGAAGTGCTTGTTAAGGTAGGTTTTAAACCGCTGAATCGTAGAAATATCGTTGCCTGCAATAATGAAGTCATCGACATATACGAGTATATGAGGACATATATTTACTTGGATAAGTGAGAAAAGAGAATAGTCTTCATAACTCTGAGTAAAACCGAAGGCAAGAAGTGTAGTACTGAGCTTCGAGAACCAACACCTAGGAGATTGTTTCAAACCATAGAGTGATTTGCGAAGCCTGCAGATTTTGGATGGATCAGAAGATCGGAAGCCTGGTGGTAATTCCATGTAGATTTCCTCCTCTAAGTCCCCATGTAAAAATGCATTGTGAACATCCATCTGATGTACCTCCCAATGCTTTGCTGCTGCTAGCTTAAGTAGAAACCGAACAGTATTCATCTTTGCTACAGGAGCAAATGTATCTTTGTAGTCTCGACCTTCCTTTTGTCTATTTCCATGCGCCACCAGTCGAGCTTTGGTCGCTCTATTGTACCATCAGCTATATATTTGTTGGAATAGAGCCATTGACAGGTAATGGCCTTCTTCCCCGGGGGTAAGATAGTGACGTCCCAAGTATGGTTGTATTCTAAGGCACTGACCTCGGCTTTCATAGCGCCTTTGAAGCGTTCATCGAGTATTGCTTCATTAAAGGTTGCAGGAACTTAATCTGAGGTGATCTGAGCAAGAAAGGCCTGATGTTTCTCTGAAAAAAACAGAGGAAGACAAGTAGTCAGCGATAGGATACAGTGTCTTACCTGAGACCGTTGGTAGAGAACTCTGATCAGACGAAGATAGAACGTGAGAGGGGTTTGTAGACGCTGTAGTATGAGCAACAAAATTTTTGAGTAGAATGGAAGGCTTTTTAGCACGATGACCACGACCAAGTACTTCCAATAGACCTGGAGATTTAGTGTGGTCAGTCTGTTCTGATTCTGAATTTGATGTCGTAGATAACACGGCATGAGTCGGAGATGTAGTTAGAGACAGAGGCAGTAAATCAGGAGTTATAGAGGTAGTAGGTAACGTCGATGGAGGTAGAGTCTCAGTAGTAGGAGAAAGTTTGTAGGATTTTGAGTTGTTACCGGTGGAAGGGACGAGTCTGTGGGCTCAACAGAAGTAATAGGCTGCGATGCGGGCATGCTCCCCCTAGATGGCAACGTCGGGAGTAGCCAATCGTCCATTACGTCCTCTTGCATAACTGGTGGTGTAACATACTCTGTATCAGGAAGCCCTGGAAACTTGTCTTCGAAGAAAAGAACATCACGGCTTATGAAGAATTCATTTGTTTCTGGATCATATAGTCGCCATGCTTTCTTGCCAAAGGGGTAACCGACAAACAAACACTTGCGAGTCCTAGCACCAAATTTATCTTTATCTCTCGCACGCCTATGTGCATATGCAAGACATCCAAAAACGTGAAGTTGATCAAAGACTGGAGGTTTACCGTGAAGCACCTCATATGGCGTTTTGCCATCTAAAACCTTCGTAGGAGTACGATTAATAAGATGAGCAGCGGCCAAAAAACTTTCTCCCCAAAATGTGGAAGGAAGATGTGCTTGGAAGAGGCAAGCACGAGCCACATTTAGTATATGCTGGTGTGTCGAACGGGCATTTTGTTGTGGTGTATCAATGCCCTGTCCTGCCACAATGTGTGCACGTACGAGCTGGATCCCTGGAGTGTGAAGGTGTAGAGTTGTTGACCGAAAACGACAGATCCTTTGAGGTCTCGTTTTTAGCAGAGAAACCTAAAGCATCGGTGCGTTGTTCTGTAGATCGAGTTGTGATCATGTTCTGCTCCTCACGAACTACTCTGGAGTAGACTAGATTAAGATCAGGTAAAGGATCCTCGTCTGTGATCCGTGACCTAATAGACATAAAGCGTGAGTCATCAAGACCAAAAAGGAACTTGTGAACTTGAGCATCTTCTTCGTCTTTTTCAATATCAGCAGTCGCAGCACAGGTACACGTACGTATAGTTTTGAGATTCTGGAGTTCCTCCCATAGTTTCGTGAGCCTGCCGTAGTATTCTAGAACCGATTGTCCATCCTGCTTGCAGTTAGTAATAGCATCCTGGAGTTGATGAACTCTAGTCCCATTCTTGACAGAGAAACACAATCTCAAATATTCCCATAGGTTATGAGCATCCGGTACGTGTGCAACCGTCGAACGAACTTTTGAATCAATCGACGCACGAATCCATTCGACGATCATTGAACTTGCTGCCAGCCACCGTGCTAAATCAGGACTATCCTTCAATGGTTTTGATATTGTTCCATCAATAAAGCCAAGTTTCTTCTTAGCTTGTAAAGAATTTCGAAGCTCCGTCGACCACTCCTGGTAATTTTCATGAGTTAGAAGGACGGATGTGATAAGAACCCCGGGGTTACAGGACGGATGGAGGTGATAAGGTGATAGCTCCGGAGGAACGCCTGTAGTTGCGGAAGTAGGAGTAGTAGTAATAGACATCTAGAACGATGAATTTAGAAGTAAAAGAAGAATTAGATCAAACGTTGATGAGTTTGATTTTTAAAAGAAATTTTGGTAAGATCTTAGCTCTGATACCATATAATGAATATAATGTAGAATTGTGTCTCTCTTATTCATCCACCAAGAGGTGTTTATATACAACATCCTTAGCATAACCTAGTTAGGAAAAGGAAATACATAGATCGTATAAATCCCAAGAATATAGGAAACTTTATATTTATCCTAATCTCAATAAGCCTAAGCCACCTTCCCTTTTGGGGAAACATAGAGAGTCCCATGCTTATCACATTCCTCCGGATACTGTCGTTTGGATTAGGGCATGTATATGTTTTCCTTCCTTCTCAAGATATTTCAGACAGGATTAAGCATAAATTCTTACTCTCATCTGAGAGCTTGACAAGATATAGCGACAGTATCCGGAGGAATGCTTATCATCTTATTGATATCATCGTTAAACCGGTTCATCGTAGTAATTCTAGCATTGCTTATGCTTATTGAATATCGTAAAGTGTAGATGTATTAAATAGCATCAGAAAGAAAATTCTGGTACATCTAATACTATTTGTGTTGTTTTCCAAGGATAATATTTTTAACACCTAGATGGATCTCTTAAAATGAGTATAGCAGTCGAATAACCCTAGTTTTGCTCTTTAGTATACCGTGAAAATATCTGGCCTTAAGTTTTGGTCTTAGTCAGATTTGCGATTGAATAAGATTTTTATTGTTTTATGCACTACATCGTTTATGAACTAAGGAAATTCACTCGTTTTCTTTACATTTATCTTTATGTACTAGGTAATAACCCGCGCCTTCCGCGGAATGAGATTATTAGTTTTATTATTTTTAATAAAAAGACATTAAATCTATTTAATCTGGATATTGATTCGGTTTTAAATTTTTTTTTTTTTTGGTTTTCAACCTTCTAAAATATAAATATTATTTTAAATTAATATTCATTTTAGTTTATTCGGTTAAAATGTTTGATTTTTTGGTTTTTCAGTAAAAACCAAAATTAATATTATTTGTTTATTTTCATGTTATGAATTTTAGATAGTCGTCATGTCGAACCAATAGTTTCATATTATAGTTTCTAAATAGATAATAGTTTAAGAAAAATAAAAATAAATTATTAAGACAAATAATTTCACTACAATTTGGTCGGTAGTGAAAGAAGCATTAAGCAAAAATATTCAACTTTCAAAAAAAATTAGATACTTCAATTGTGGTAAATACTTAGTTACAAGGTGCTTACATCAAGGTGCACATGCATGTGTATGTAAAAAATATATAAAAATAGTTGAAAATATATAAAGATATTATTAATTAATATTAAATGACATTTTTGTTCAAAATAATGCATGAAAGATAAAATCTATACTATTATTTGCGAAGTAATTTTTTGGAATCGAACTCTCACGTTAAAAGTTAGAGTGGTTAATATCGTTTATACCCTTGATGAATATAACGTATAACTAAATTCAAAAATAAAAATGAAATTTAATTTACTTTATTTGATTAGATAATTGATTAAAATTAATAATAGTAAGAATTATACAAAATGTCAAAATATAATTTTAAAAGGAGATAATTTATGTATATATTGTATTGTTATCTGAAAAAGTCTTTTAGTAAAAAGTTAAAAACATGAATTATATAACTAAATACTAATCAAATAAAAATTTTAATTATATAATTAAAAATAGAATATTGAATTACCCAACATCTAAAAATATAATTAAAAAAAAAGATAATTTATATATATATATATATATTGTATTGTTATCTGAAAAATGTATTTTAGTAAAAAGTTAAAAACATAAATTTTATAATTAAATACTAATCAAATAATATTTTTTAATTATATAATTAAAAATATAATATTAATTTATTTTAAGATTTAATTTAGTATAATAAATATAGTGTATAAAAAACTTTTAAAAAATTATGAAAATGTTTAAGTCCGCATCGCGGACAAAATACCTAGTTAAAATTAATTTAAAATAAAAAAGGCCTTGACATTAGTCATTTTTTCATATAAAGAAACTAAAATTGTATCCGTAAATATGAGTGGACACATATCGAATATCTGGATATTTGGAAGCATTCTTGTCGATTCGATCTTTAGCCACCTAGATATTCGGTGACTCGGATATCCGAAACGTTTTAGAATTTTAAAGAATATCCGATTTGATCCGTAAATAAAATAAAATTTTAAAAATAATTGAAAATTTTAATAATAACATTTTATTACAAAAATAAAACATTATTTAACTTTTTAAATTCTAGTACCTAATATAATAAATTTAATTCATAAAAATATTGTAGAAGTGATATAAAGTATACTATATATAAAGTATATATATAATTCTTTACATATATGTGTATATATATGCATATAATAGATCGGATTAGATATATGTTCCTAAAAATATTTGTTTTTGTGATTTGTTTCTTTTTTGGATATTGTATTTTAGTATTTGATTTGTTTCGTAGAATTACGGATATCCAGATTTTTTGGTTCAAATCAAAACGGATAACGAATCGAATCAAAATTTATGAATATTTTGCTCAACTTTATCCGTAAACAATAAAAATAATATATATATAGTTTGGCTTTCGATTCTTTATTTATTTTTATTCGAACTGAAAAATTCAGAGTTTTATTGGAACCATGTATGTGAGTTTTATATTAGAAAAAACGCATAATACATATTGCGAACACATTTATGAATATAGTGTTAACGCGTTAGCATACTTATTATCAAATCATTGTGAAACTGCCACGTGTTTATTATAATTTGAATACATTTATTATAATGTTTCTCTTTTAATATATAAGAAATGCTTACATCCATTATAACATTAATTAACAATCATTTGCATCTTGATTGCTTTTCTAATTTCTTTTTTTTTTGAAACAGAAATCTAGCAATATTTCTTTATTTAAAGGCGAGGGTAAGTTAGCTATCACTTTATTAAAACAGATTATTTATAAATTGCTACAACCAAGAAAAGAAGTTGATGATTAACAAAAAAAAAACAAATAAAGAAGTTGATATTGCTTTTTCTTATAATATTGCTGAGGGATAGCACACGAACGAAAGCTGAAGCACTCCGAAAAGATTTTTGGATCCAACTAAGTGAAATATTCATATAGAAAACACAAATAGTATTATCGATTAATGCGATGAAATAAAACTATTCAAGGGGTTGTTATACCAAGTGACAAAAGGCTTTATATAAAGCATGGTCTTCGCTTCTAGGCATTAAAGTTTACGGTATTCCAGGCTTTATATCCTCTAACAAACTAAGTACCACATTGGAAAACTAGATAAAGAGAGTCTAATATATAAAGAGTTGTCCAGTTCTAATAATACGTGGTATTTGAAAAAGAAACCAAAAGTAAATCCATGCGGGCTAGTCTCTAAGGTCCAAAGTGAACAATATCGTACTAATCGGACAATATAGAGTGGGATACGGGATTTCACAATCCCAACAATTGGTATCAGAGCGGTTGACGAAAAATCTGCAAGAAGACCAAAATACTCTTCGAGTAGGATCGGGACCCATCGAGTTAGGATTGGGAGGTGTGTGTAGTAGAGATCAAGTCAAAAGATCCTAGAAGTCAGTTGTGGGATACGAGATGAATGTGATCCTTAGTTTGAAGGGAAGAATGTGATATAACAAACTAAGTCACACATTAGAAAACTAGACAAAGGAGTCTATTATATAAAAAGCTCTCCAACTCTAATAATACGAGGCCTTTTTGAAAGGAAACCAAAAGTAAATCCATGCGGGCCAGCCTCTAAGGTCCAAAGTGGACAATATCGTACTAATAGGACAATATAGAGTTGGACACGTGATTTCACAATCCCAACATCCTTTATATGTTAATTCTAGAGTATTACGACATGTTTTTGTAGCCAATGATCATCACTAGAATAATTCTTAAAATCTTTAGAAAAATAAACTGGTCCATATAAATATATATTATAATTTTTATTAAGCAAATATCAAATTGATTAGCTGTATACAAAACAATATTCTCAATTATTTCCTTGAATAAAAAACTACAGAATTACCAAATATGATTAACATATATATGACAATTAATAACTATGAATAATACATATTTAATAACAATTTTTGTATCTTCTTTTTTTTGTGTTTAATTTTATATTATTAAAAGAAATTAAACAATCACATTAAACATATAATAAAAAAATTAGTTTTTTCATATGTTATATTTAATATTTTTTTAAGCGGCTATAAATTTCTAAAAAGGTAAAAGTCCTACACTGAAAATTTTTGATCAATGGTTTAACTTGTTTTTGTTCAAACAAAATACAAATGATCATAAATTGTATGAATATAAATTTTCATTAATAGATATTCATATTGTGTGTATATATGAATATCATAAAAATTAAATTATATACTATATAAAATATATAAATATGTTAATATCAAAATTTGCATTGAAATATTATTGAGATCTTAATATTTTAATTTTGAATTTTTTTTTGATAAATCTCACATTAAAAGTTTTGGAATTAACGGTTTAAATTTTTGTTACAATAAATATACAATTGTTAATAAAATCGTATGAGTAGCAAGTGTCAACAATAACTATTTATATTAAAGTATACTATATATATATATATATATATATATTTGCGTCAATATCACTAAAATTTAATTATATACCATATAAAGTAAATAAAATGATTGCATGATTTGTTTACCAAAAACATGATTGTAACTAAACAAAAGGTATTTGTTTTGATTTATGTGCTTATTCTAATGTATATACTTTTATGTATACAAATTATTTTTTAAATATGCGGTTTTTAATATGTTATTTGATCCTCACAATCTCAGAAATGCACTTCTTCAAATCAAAGTAATTTTATCAAAGAAATATATATATATTATTTCATTCAGATTAAAATATTTTTGTTTTGATTTTTATTCCTAAAAATCTTTTAATAAAATATCATGAAAATATTTCAATCACCTAATTTTGAGTTTGTTCGAAGAATGAGATATTTGATGATTTGTCTAATATTTGTTTCTTCATAATACCCTATCTAGATATTATAATTGTAAGAATGAGATAATTGAGCTATTTATTATAAGTTTTATGGTTTATCATTAAATAAATAAATCAAACAGTTCTTATTTTATAGATAGTTTATATATCAAACGGTTCTTATTTTAAATATATTCTAATATAATATTGAGAAAAAGACTAGGATATCACCAAACTAAGTTTTTATTCTCAAACTAGCACTCAAGGCTCAAAGTCACAAAAATATGTTTCATTAAGGAAATAAATATACTCTTATACCTCTTGCGTGAATTAATCAAAACCTTGCGTTTAGAGTTAAGGGGTGGAGTTTTGGAATTAGGGTTTAAAATTTTACAAAATATAAATTAAAAATTAAAAAAACAGTTTCAAAAAGTACTTTTGAATTATAAAAAGAAATTTGAAAAAAATTAAAAAAATTTCAAAAAATAATTTCAAAAAAAAATTTATAAAAAACTTCGAATCTGAAAACATATAATCTGAAACTATAAAAAAAATTATTTTTTTCATTATTTTTATTTTTATTTGCTTTTATTTATTTTTGTTTGTTTGTTTAATTTTAAACCAAGACATTTTTGTGACTTTATCCTTCTAGTGCTATTTTTGAGACAAAAACTCAAAAGGTGCTATTATTAACAATTGCCCTATAATATCACATAGAAAACTAAATATTTTTTGTTGATCAATGATATCATGTGGGCCGAACCCAACAGAAAAGTAAATCTTTGAGGAACTGTACACCGGTGCTAGAAAGATCCGGTTACTCGGAACGTAAATTAAGTATCTTTGTCGTCTAGCCACAATCTAAGTGTGAGGTTTGAACCCGAATTCCTTAGGAACTTTCTGAGCCACCTTCACATCCGACCGCATCCACGTGATTAAGAAATTAAGTATTATTTAAAATAAAACTATCTTAAATCCAATTTTTGGCAAACTTTTCTAAAAGAAGTTTTATTATTTTATTATTAAATACTTATGAATACTCAATATGGACAATTCATCTAACTAATTTAAAATTTGAATATTTTTTAAGAAGGAGATGAAGTTTTCAAAACACTTTTTCCTTTTATGATATTTTCAAAAATTTCTCTATATATAAATAAAATATTACATAACACATAACACAATTACTCGAAATTATTTCTGTCATCTATGGTGCTGAATCAACAGTTCAAATGTTTTTTTTTTTGCGTATTTCTTATTAACAAACGTGCATTAAAAAACATTTTTCACAAACTCTTTTAAGAAGTCTACAATTTAGTGTTATCTTCAATATATCCCATTTTTATTAAAATTCTATAAATTAGCAATGTTGAAACTATACTATTTTATTAGTTTATTGATTACATTTTATAATTTAACTTTTCTATCATTTTATTTGATGTATTTAAGATATATATCATACAGAAAATGTGTTTTAGATTTAATTTTAAAAAATTTCATCAAATATTAGAAATTTTTCAAGAATATAAATAAATTTCATTGTGAATTTAAAATAAACAATTTAATGTAATTATTTTTACTTATAATTAAATTTGTTTTATTAATTTATGATTTTATATATATATATATATAATATTACATGAGATAATCTAAAAAATAATCTCTTATCAATTTGTATCTTATTTTAAATAGGTTCAACTTGAGAATTGGCTGTATATTGCAGCATATTTAATTTTACCACAAAAATATCAACGTAATATAAATAATATTACATCAATAAGTTTGTTCAATACTTTCATCTCGCACAAGAGGCGAATATTTACCTAGTAGTATATAAAATTAGAGATATAAAATCATCAATAACAATGAAGTTTATAAATCAATTCCTAACATAAATAGTAATATTTGTAAACAACTAATTAAACATATCATATCGTTAAAAATACACTGTCTCTTAAGAACAAACCAGGTATTGAACAAAATAAACTTAGCATAATTGATACAAAAAGAAAACTTCGCATAGTTATCTTTTTTTTTGTCAACCTTGGCATAGTTATGAGTTCTGGTTCTAGGAATTCTAAGTCCAGAAGCAAAAAAAATGGTCACTTACTGAAAAAATTATGCATTAGGTAATTTTCGAACCTAGGTTAGACAAGGAAATTTTATAGCTTTGAGTTTAAAATACTAGATCAGAGGAAAATATTGAATTTTGTGGCCAAATGTTTTCATAAATAATCAGTCAGAAGCCTATATTTCATTGGCTTGACCCAAAGATCGACTATGTATCTATTCATATTACATATCTTCGTGATTATATGAAAGTTTATACACTGTTTGTTTCATCATAGCTAAGTTTGAGTATTTTATTGTTTTTGTTTAAAATTTATATATATATCATCCAAAACATTAGTACGCCTTAGAGGAGACAGTGAAAGTCAAGGTTTTTCCAGTAAAATTAATATATGTTGTGCTTATTCACTTAAAGGAAATGTTGTAATTCTAAACCAAATAAAAGAATTTTTTTTTTCAAAATACATAAACTTTTGGTCAAGCACATACCTACTTTTCTCTTATTTTATAATATTTATCCTAACAAATCAAGTTATCCACGAAACTGTCATTCCGTAAAAAAATATTTAAAAAATAAAATTCACAAGTCAAATCTCAAACAACAATATTTTATCTTATTTACAAAAATTAATTTTAATCAATTTTATGAACTACTATGAACAACCAAAAATTGAATTTTGAAATGTTTAAAATTTTTTATTTTTACTACATCTTGTCTCAAGCCCCTGCACACAAAACTCTGATCCAATATCTTCTATTTTCTCTCTACTTTCATCCCAAAACTCTCAATTTTTATCTTCAAAATCACATTTTTCATTAGATTTCTTCGAGTTTATTGATTTTTGGTTAAATAATAGGTATTTTGCATTCAACTTAAGTTATAAGTTATGAGTGATGGAAAAGGTAGATATGACCTCTCAGCGGATCTATATAATTTATATATTTGATTTACAAAATTTTCAGATCTAGTTTGCGAAATATACTTCAAGCAAGCTGACTTCACAAGTATTCTGGTCAATGAATATATTTGTTTTGCAATTGATTATTCTATAAGTTTTTCTTAGGAGACCTCAGTTGATATTTTTTTAAAAAATCAAGTAAACTTCATACGAAGTCTCCATAAAAATGAAATTAAGTTTGAATTTGACCAAATGTTTACAGGAAGTTGAATTTATATATATATATATATATATATATATATCATTAAATTGACCCGGGAACGGGAATAGTTTCTGATTACAAGCACGATTTACACAAAACAACCCAATATCATATTTTCCTAACTAGCTTCGTTAAACCCAAGACCCCCGGCACGTTCCGCTAGTTCGGGTCCTTATCCCCGAAAATCAGTTACTGTTCTCAACCTTCAATGCAACGACGAGAATGTGAGATACAACTTATTACCTCGCATGATGGGAACTCACGTGACGTCTCCGTAGTAGCTAGTACCCTATGAGCTCGTTGATGCTTGTACTTGTAACCAACACTGAAGCGCAAAATGAAGGTAAGAGGGTCAAAACACTTACCTTAAGAGAGTGCCTTGTAAAACCTGACTGCACACAAGCCTCCACCGCTAATAGCTGATGTAGTATAGAGAGCCCAGAGACACCTCACAACCACGAACGGAGGAACCCAAAAAACGGAGCCGAAACGAATGCAGGAACTTGATCCAGAAATAGCTCTGGGATCAGCAATTAGTAAAGCGAGATAGCACTGCCATGAAAAACAAAGTAGAGCCACGACACTGGGAAGCACAACATTGCCGATACGAGAAACCAGAGACCCGGAGATCCAGAAGACAAACTCAAAACCTACACAATCTACGCTCATCGCCACCTTTGAAAACCAAAGGCCGGTTTACTTAGAACGCCAAACGATGATTCTGGTGACCACATAACCACCAACACAACCTCAATGGAGAGTTAAAATCCATGAATTCATGTCGACAAAGACTGAATGGAGAGAATATAACAAACTCCGTGAAGAGGGATAGCCAAATGGAGGGACTTCACCACACCGCCTTGGAGTACGCCATCGACGACGCCTCCGACACCGCGACACATAGAGCAACTGTAGATCACCACCTCGAGAGATGACACATGCCCTCGCCATTGCAAAGTCCATCTTCAAGTAGACGAACCTCCAAAGCTCCCTTGTCGGTGAACAAGACAGAGTAACCCTCCAAGACACCAACGAGAGGCACAGACTGCTGACGACGCCTCTCTGCTTCAACTGGCCCTCAACCACTGATCGGAAAAGAAACAAAACAGATATTTCGCCTCCCGTGCCGGTGAATCTCCATTCGATTTAAGGGATCGATTGGGAAGCCCCTAAAACCGATTCCACCAAAACCTAACCTACACCCACCGTGGCGTGACTCCATTTCCGGTTAACCCGCACCAAGGACGTAATTTCTCTCAAGCGAAGATGAAACCAAGATGAGCTTCTGGCGACACAACCACGAAAGATAAAAAGAGTGACAAATAGAAGGAGGGGGTTCCGACTCCAGAACGCGCTCACGCACCGTTTGGACATTGGACCCAAAGCTTCACTTGGTTTCTATGCTCAAGAGGAGAAGATAGGACAGGGAGCGAAAGTCTCTCTCTCGTTAGTTTTTAGTTAAAGAGGACTTCATTTGAAGTCTTCTATTATTTAAAAATGGAACAAACTTCACGGGCCAGATGCAAAACTAATTTAAATAGACTTTTTGTAACACTTCTAAGACATCATGTTACATGTAAAAATTTGAGGTGAAGTATCTACATAGTAGACTTCGGTAATACAAAAATAACTTAATAATTTACGAAGGAAGACTTCGTCGAAATACATACTAGAGAACATTTCGGATAAACCCTAAATCTAAATCCTATGAAGTCTTCTTCAGTAAATTTTTAATTACACAAAATAATCTAAAAAGAAGACTTCATAAAATACTTATGTGAAGTCTTCATACAAGATTTATGTGAAGAGTTCTCGAGCAAAATTCATGCGAAGTATTCTCTATAAGATTTTAAACGATTTTAGGTGATGTCTTTCTTGTGAGTTTAAGTAAGAGAACCACGCGTCTACGGTCGGGTGGTCATGGTGTTCCGTAGATCCCCAAGGGATCAGAGTTCAAATCCGCACCACACCAGAGTTTCACACACGTGGCCACCGGCGCTTTTCACATTCTTTCTCTAAGGAATGGTTTACCATTTTTTTTTTAGTTCAAGTAAGAACATCTCCAATG
Source organism: Brassica napus (assembly GCF_020379485.1). Lineage (NCBI taxonomy): Eukaryota > Viridiplantae > Streptophyta > Magnoliopsida > Brassicales > Brassicaceae > Brassica > Brassica napus. Next base: position 14,886,879 of record NC_063435.1, read on the forward strand.
TATTACTCCTATTTTTACTCCAAAATAGTGTAACTCAGAAAAGGAGTTGGGTTTTACTCCAATGTACTACTCTATTTTTTAATCCAAAAAAATAATGATTCCCTTTTTATTTAGTTAATAATTGTTAGTGGTACATTCAACTTATAAAAATTTAACAATTAACCCAACTATTTTATTTTTACAAAACTTTCATAAATTGTTTTTTTCAAATTGAATATTTATTAATAAAAACACAGTTAGAGCTTTTCTTCCAACTTCAATTGGTGTAATTTTCATCATATGCAATTTTCGTAATTCAAAAATAATTATGCATTAAAAGAACATAAAGAAGTAAAAAAAGTTTTGTTTTGTAATTTATATTATGTACTTGATCAAATGTTTGTGCATATATTAACCTTAACAAGTACAAATGTTATCAATCGAAATGTTAACCCACCAGATAAACAAACTCATCTATTCCGTTTGAACGATACTTTACCGATTCCAAAAACAGTTTACATAATTATTAAATCATTTATTTGTATTATATTATATTATATATATTATAAATTATTTATGTTTAGTTTTGATTTCTATTAGTTTATGCATCTTTTATGTAAAACTATTAAATAGTATTTTGTGGAGTATTATATTTATTTTCATGTTATTGTATTATTTTAAATATTATTTAAGTATGAAATAATAAAAAATTCAAGATTAAAATGACTATTTCATAAATAAAAAAAGTTCAACTCCAAAATGGAGTAATGGCTAGGATTGGAATTGAATATAAAGTAGGGTTGGAGATGATTTTACTCCAAAATGAAGTTTGAAGTAAAAAATAGAAGAAGGTTGGAGATGCCCTAAACTTGTATTTTCTTCAAATTTATAATGAAATTTCAAGTTTTTTCTTTATTCATTTGTATTTATTTATCGTATTGCTTGTAAATAAACTTTATAACTTATTGTTTTATAATGATAAAATTAACAATATTATTGTTTTTATGCTTGTAGTTAATAAGAGCATACTACATCTGAAATATGTTCTCATGATTGTT